>NW_008341422.1:3347300-3379346 GCF_000622305.1 Nannospalax galili | reverse complement strand
TGGGGAGGGGTCGGTGGTGGGTTATCTCCTGGGTGTAGGGAGCTGGTCATAGAGGGGGATGTTGGGGAGGGGTCGGTGTTGGGTTATCTCCTGGGTGTAGGGAGCTGATCATAGAGGGGGATGTTGGGGAGGGGTTGGTGGTGGGTTATCTCCTGGGTGTTCCCTCTGATGATTGAGATGTTAGCTGGAACAGCTGCCAGCAGGGGTCTGGTGAGAGAGGCACAGAAGAAACACTGAGAAATATTAGGATGGAAAGAAAGCCAGATAAGGTCAGAGGCATATTGGATGTATTGAACCCAAGTTAGGGATGTTTGAATTTGTTTTTTAATCTCACCCTCTTGAGAGAGGATATGTGATTTAATCTGTTCCAATTGTGGTGCTGGCACTAGCTGACAGGATATATGTATGTCAGTGTTGGGGTATGATGCAAACCCATTACTGTAAAGCTTGCCATGAACTCCAGTGCTCCATCGATCATCCCAAGGGACCTTAATTTCTTTTGTAAATTTATTTCCTTTGGCTATATATTCACGACAAATGCTATATCGTTTTCAGGTTTTTTCTATGCGGCAAGACCGGTATTGACAACTGCCATAGATGTCTGTCTTGTAGGCAGTCACCCGAATTTCTAAAAGGAAAGCATGCATAAGTATCCAATTGCTTGGAGGCAGAGCGGGGCTGAATGGGGATAGTTACAGCTGTTTGACATCCCTCTAAGGGGCAGTTGGCAGTGCCAGTGACTTGGTTAGCCTTTTCATAGGTTTCCCTGACCGAGAACCGCCATCTGAGTACTGTCTGGGCTGAAGCAGAGTTAGAATGGCATATAACCAGAATGACCATGAGAATGACTGAAAGTGAGGCATTTTGGGGGCAGACCGCTTGGGCTTGCAAAACCAAGTCATGGATGTCCCACCATGTGACATTGTGTGCTGTCCTTGGGCGACGTTTTCTCCTTCTGCATTGCTTTGTCTCTGTCAGGGAGAGTCTGTCCATTTTCTTGGTTGGCAGGGAGATGTCAGACATTTCTGGCAGGGACTCAAATAGGCCTTGGTTGATCCTGGGGAAAAACACAAGCAAAGCCCCTTCCTATTGTTAGCAATGGGTCAGGACCCTTCCAGAGTCCATCCAGAGGGTCCTTCCATCTCACCATTATCTGTGGGAGGGTTCTGGGTTTTTTTCCAGTGAGGGCTATGGGGGGTTCTGTGGAATTTTTTGAAATGTTGAATAAATTTAAGGTAGCTAGTGCCATAGGCAGTTGTATGTTGGGAGGGTAATTACCTCCCTTTTGTTTTGTGAGTTGGTTTTTTAAGGTTTGGTGGGTTCTTTCGATAATTCCTTGTCCTTGGGGATTATAGGGGATTCTTGTATGGTGGGATATGTCCCAGTGGGAGCAGAAGGATTTAAAGGTTGAGCTCACAAAGGCTGGGCCATTGTCAGTTTTTATCTGTTGAGGAAAGCCCATAATGGCAAATGTCATGAGCACGTGGGCAATAAGATTTTTGAATTTTCTTGAGTTTGTTCAGTGGCCCAAATGAATTTAGAATAAGTGTCCGCTGTAATGAAAACAAATTTTTGATGGCTGAATTGGGGGGCATGAGTAACGTCAATTTGCCAGAGGGCATTTGCCTTCAGGCCACAGGGGTTGGTACCCAGAGTTTATAATGCAGGGGTATGCATTAATGAGGCACAAGAGCAGCAGGTTTTTAGGATCCGTTTTAGGTGGGCTGTAGGGGTGTTAGGGAATCAGGCTTGGTGGCCTTTGAGGTTTGTATGGTTAAGAACGTGAAACCTTTCAGCTTTTGTAAGGGTAGAATGAAAGGCCCCATGGGAGGCAATGGGATCAGTGAGGGCATTGCCTTCTGTAATAGGTCCTGGCAAGGGGCTGTGGGAATGCATATGTTGGCTATAAAAGGGCTGTTTACATCCCTCTAAAAGGGTGCATGTGGAAATGAGGAAAAGGGGTTTTGGTAAAGTTTAACAAAAGATCTCAAGATCCAGGGGAGAAAGTTGGTGACATAAATGCTATCAGAAAATACGGGCTCATGGACCTCCTTTAGAGCAAGGTAGACCACACATAATTCTTTATATTGGGGGGAATTATGAGGGAGTTCTTGAAAGAAGACAGTGGGTGATTGGGCAGCATCCTTATGGAGGATGGTGGCAGCTCCCCGGGAGCCCGTCAGTGCAGATTGTAATGGCTTCCTCCAAAGGGGTTTGGGAGAACAGACAGGGAGGGAGCCAAGGGAGGGAGGGGAGGGTGGCAATCCATTTATATCTGGGAAAGTGGTTGTCTATTTGTCCCGGAAATCCCATTGGGCTAACAGCTATTCAGGAGTGATTACGGATGAGCCATTGGAGATCAGAGAGGGAAAAGGGGGTGATGATTTTGTCAGGTTCTTTCCCTAAGGTTTGTAAAGGAGTGATTTCTTCCCTGACATATCATGTTAACCAAAGTGTCCATTTCGGTTAATAAGCGAGGGGCACTGCCAATAGGGGTGTGAAGCCATTTCAGGACCCCTTGAGGTTGATGGAGAGCCCCAACGAGGTTTAGGGAGGAATTGAAAATCAGGAGGTGGACCGAGGAGGAGGGCTTATAGTGGTGTAGGGTCATCTCTTGAAGGGATTCGTTGATGGCTGCTAATGCCCTGCTGGCTTCTAATGTAAGGAAGCATTTGGATGAAGGCTGTTTGTCCCCTTTTAGGAGGTTGAAGAGGTGTTGAAGGGCATCTATAGAGAGTGGGAGCCAAGGCCTGAGCCAGTTGAGGTTCCCTAGGTAACTCTGTAAGGAAACCAGGGTAAGTTGGGAAGGGAAGGAAAGGACAGGTTTTAGTGGCCCGATAGTTGTTAGGGAAATTTCAGTGCCTAGAAATTTTATGGGCAGGATGAGCTGAATCTTTGTAGGAGTGATTTTAAACCCAGAGGCCTCAAGGGAGGATATTAATTGATCCTTGAGTTCTGGTAAGGGTAGTGGGGGTTCATACCAGGCAAGGGATGTCATCCATGTAATGGTAAACATGGAGTCCCTTTTTAATAAGGGAGTTTTAAGGCAAAAGCAACTCAACCGCTTCTTGGCAAATGGTGGGGCTGTTAGCCATACCTTGGGGGAAACAGTCCATTCATATTTTTTTGCAGGTCCAGAAATACTGATTGCAGGGACAGAGAAGGAAAATCTCTTATAATGTCTTGGGTGTAATGGAATGGAGAAGAAACAATCCTTGATATCAATGGATAACAAGGGAGTATTTGTGGGAATGGCTGAGACCAGGGGGAGTCTGTGTTGAGGGGAGCCCCAAAGTTTCATGGTTTTATTGATGGTCCTTAGGACTTGTAATAAGCACTGTCCCTCCAAGCTTTTTCTTATGGTGAAGATGGGGGTGTTCCATGGGCTGCTGAAAGGCTGGATATGTCTTAATTGTAATTGTTCTTTAACAAGTTTTTTAATGATTAGCAATCTTTCCCTAGATAGTGGCCACTGTTCAACCCTGACAAGACCATCAGAGTTCCATTCTAGGCAGGGAGATTGATAATTAACACTGGCCTTTAGAATTGGGTGTAATCAGTGAATGAGCAAAAGGGGTGTGAGTCAGATGGATCACTGGGGTCCATTGAAGGACCCTCGTCCCCGGTGGTGATAATTAAATCGAGAGCTCCGAGGAGGCCTCTTCCTAGAAGGTTAGTAGCCATGTCAGCAACCAAAGGTTGGATGTGGCCTTTGTTTCCATCAGGGTCTTCCCATGTGAGGGTTTCTTTAGTGATGAAGGCATGGGAGGTACCCCCCCCACTAACTTGGGGCCCGGTAGTAAGGACCATGTCGATGGGGCTTCCTGTCTCCTAACGATAGTCTTATCGGCCCTTGTGTCAATGAGGCATTTAAAGGGCTTTCCCCCTAATTTGATAACTATTTGGGGGTGAGTTTTTCTAGTATGGCGGAGGTCCATAAGGTTCTGACCTTAGGAGGCTTCCCTCTTACTGGTGGGGCTGAGGGCTGCCCTGAGAGAAGTTTAAAGGTGGGAGTGGCTTTCCTTCTTTATCATATTTGGAATGGCAATCGCGTTTCCAATGGAATCCTTTTCTGCAGTGAGGGCAGACTGTCTCAGGGGCTTCACTTATTTTAGTTTGGGTGTTATCTTGAGGGCATTCATTCTTTCAATGTCCCCTGTCCCTGCATTTAAAGCATTTACCTTCTTGTTTTAAGGCAGCTGAGAAACCCTGAGCTATGGATGTGGACTTATGAGTGGCCATGCCTATATCTTGGGTGGCCACAATCCATTTATCGTAATGTTTCTCCTTTAAGTCTTGACAGGCCTGTTTACATTCAAAGGTCATCCCATCCCAAACAATATTGAGGAGTAGGAGGCCTCTTGTTGTAGAGTCAGAAATTTTTCTATCTATGCTAGTTTTGGACCTGAGTATGAAGTCAGCAATAGATTCTTCAGGTTTTTGTTGGAGGAAAATGAGGAATGATTCAGAGGTAGGGCCAGAAGAAGGGGGAATATGCTCCCAGGCCTGCAAGGTGCAAAGGTGCACCTGATCCTAATATCCGGGTGGGAATCCCACTCACTGGACTCCTGTGGCCCAGTTGCCCTGACCAAAGAGGGCATCAAACTTCCAATTGATATCAGCTTAGTCAGCATTTCTGCGGTGTTATTGGATACACTTGTAAAGGGCCTCCCATTGTAAGAATAGGGGGCCAGGCAGAGATTCCCTGCAGATGTCTCACCAGTCTTGGGCCATATTTAAGGTGGCATTGAAGCCAAGGAGGATATTTTTAGTCCAGGGGGCATGTATGTCACCCTCACATACAGCTTATTGGAGTTCCTTAAGGTCTCCTGCTGAGTATGGATACCGTTGTAAGGGCCTTCAAAAGGTGGGGACCAGGTTAACTGGTAAGGCCTGATATTCTAGGTTTTGTGTGTCCCTGATATTGCAGATCTGTTGGGTAGCCAAAGGGATGGGTTTTGGCGGGGCTGTGGGAGTAGGCTGGGGTTTCTCCCTAGGGGGAGGTTTGGGGTCTTGGTCCCCAGCTTCCTTGTGTGGGTAGGGAGGCAAAGGCAGAGGGGTGTAGAGGTGTGAGGGTTCCATTTTAAAGTTAGCTAACTCTTTTTTGATAGGTTCGATGGCCTATTCCAGGGATGCCAGGTTGGCCATGGGGCGATCTTCTGGGCATTCCTCATCTGAGTCCTCAAGGGAAGGGTTGGGACAATAGGGAGCCTTCTCTGATATTGTGGGTTGGGGGAGGACCTACACATTGCCTGATGGCTCCAATGATGGGGAGGAATTGGGCGGGGGGGCAAGCCATTTTCAATCTCCTTCCATTTGGCCAGGTAGGCTACCCTGGTCCAGGCTTCTGAGTCATATGGGTCCCCAGAGGCCATCCAAGGGGCAAGTTGCAGGACTTCATCCCAAAAGGAGGCAGCCTCTCTCTGAGAGAGTTTAACCCCTCTACTATTAAGAAGAGCCCAGATGCCCCTGATTTGGGGATCCCTCAAGTTTCCAGGGGTGTTGCCCATGATAGAAAAAGAAAGGGGGGTGAAACACCGAGTCCTAGTGGAATGTTCCTGATACCCGGAGGTCACGGGGGATTCCTAACTAGCCCAGAGCGCAAGCCTGACCACAAATTTCAGAGAACCGGCCACCACCCTAATGGTTTTTAACTGGTTGCTGTGTTACCGGGTTTTGTAGTAATGAGACGTATAAATAGGAGGTCTTTGCCAATACCTGGGTGGGCAGTTGGGGTCCATTCAGAGGACTTGGAGCCTTCAGCTAACATCAGGGAGTGGCCCTGATCAGAAAGCTTCTGTTGCCCTTTTGTCTTGAATGGTCCCTTGTGAAGGTTCAAACTGAAAGTCAAAAGGAAGAAAGAAGAGAATATTGATCCTAAGGGTGGGGTAGCCAAGGCTTATCAGCCCATGTCCCTCTGTTGGGGAGTACTCACCCTTCACCTGCACATCCCGGAAAGCCTGTCTCGAGTCCCTGTTTGGGCGCCAGATGTAGGCCCCCCAGGCCCAAACCCCGCTGCTACCAGGAGGTCATTGTGCACCAGCCCCATTGCACTCCAGCCCCCATCACGGGAAGTCGAGGCAAGAAGAGAGACTGGTGTGGGGAGGGAGGCCTCAGGCAGCGGTGAGTATGACGGGAAGAAACACCCGGGAGGCTGTGTCAGTGGACAGCTTGTTTATTATGGTAGAAGCAGAGGTTTATATAGGAAAGCTTCGGGGGCAAGGACATGGGGGTTGGATTTTCTGGCCGGCTGGCAAGTAGGGGAAAGGAGGGGGCTACTAAGGCTATGTGGCCTTTGTCCTGTCCTCTGGTCACATAATCTACAAGGGACCAGGTTAGGATTAAAGGATTAGAGGCTTAATAGTTCTTCTTGGGGGTTGTTGGGTAAGAGACAGTGTCCCTAGAATGGAGCGGGCCAGCTTCCTGCCATCCTCACTAGGAGGTATCCGGCCTGGAGGCCATGCTCTACATTCCATGCACTCTTGACTCATCCCAACAATATTTATTAAATGCTAGACTTGTGACAAGCACTAAAGTTGATACAGAAAACAGCAAATCAATCAAGCAAGTACAGTTCCTCTCTTAAGCTACTACCATAGTGAGGGAGACAGAAACAAATGTTATGCAATGCACTGAAAGCAAATGCTCACTCAATAAATATTTATCGAGCACATACTATCAGCTTGGCAATGTAGAGTACTGAACTCGTGTCAAATTTCAGCTTTGCCAAGGCAAGCGTGAGTGTCTCTTTCCCAGCCTGATGTCGCCCACATAATATCTTTTCCAAGCTACACATTTACTGCTAATTACTTGGAGACTTCTCTTTTGAACATTTTCTACCACAAAAGCACAATAATATGAATAGTAATATATTATCATAGTGCTTTTGACTTTTCAAAGTTTATTTTAGAGCCATTATTTTGCATTTTTGTTTCTTTTCACATTTCTTCCATGGATTAAAAGAAGCTGAATTTTTCAAAATTTTATTTATTTATTTTTATTTTATGTGTATGACTGTTTGCATACATGTATATTGCACACACACACACACACACACACACACACACACACATATATATATATGCACTCCACATGCATGCAAGTGCACACAGAGGCGGAAGAGGGTGTCAGATTTCCCTAGGAACAAGAGCTACAGATGAATATGAGCTGTTACGTGGGTGCTGAGAACCAAACCCTGATCCCCTATGAGATCAGCAAGTGCTCTTAATGGCTGAGCCATGGCTCCAGTCCTTAACATTATTTTTATTTGACAGAGAAAATAGATCACAGAAACCTGAAGAGATTTTTGTTTGCTGTTGATCAGTAAAGGCAAGAGGCTTGCCCCTCTCCCTCCTCCTGAACTCCCTTCTCGCCTCTCTCCCCACTGCTCTGTCTCTTTCTTCGGCATCTTATCAGCATACGCCTTGTAGGAAAAGCTTACAATTTCAGGCACCACTTCTGAGCTCCAAGCTAAGCTGTCACAATGGTACCTTCTGTGGGAAAACAGACTACAATAGATTGTCAGCATTGCTTGTCTGGAAAGACTACAAGAGATTGTCAACCTTATCTTCAAATGCTGATGGAGATTTATGAATGAGGATGGAGAAAAGTATCATGATCGTTCTCGCCATTTAACGGCCTGCAGATGATTCATAGCATTTCTGACACTTTCTTCATCGTTTTTCCCAGGCATCTGCTGGCAGGTGAAGGTCGCCCCTTCCCACTGAGCTCTGGAATAAAGTGATAAATGTGTCAGAAATATCATGCAGGGTGTAATCTTCTGCCTTATAAACACTTTTCATTGATATATATGTTAAACTTTGATTTCTTTTCTAGGCCTCCATGTGCTTACAAAACAGCACTGTCCCTGCTAAATGTCTTCCACGTTGTTGGACTTTCAAGGATATGGTCTTGTTTAAAAAAAAAAAAAAAAGATGTGTGACTGGGAATCTATTTTTTTAAGTTAATTTATGTTTATTTTAATATGTACGAGTATTTGCATATATCCGTATGTATGTATGTATGTATGTATGTATGTATGTCCTTGCTTGTTTGATGCTCTGGAAAACTAGAAGAGGGCACTGGATTCCCTGAAGTTGGAGTTACAGACAGTTGTGAACATGAGGGCTGGGAATCAAACTCAGATCCTTTCCAAGAGCAGCAAGTGCTCTTAGCCACTGAGCCATCTCTCCAGTCCCTAATATTTTATTTTCTCATGCCTTTAAAGCTTCCATCGGTATGGGCTGGTTTCTCTTTGTATTAGCGATAGGTGACACAGAAACTGACCAATTAAAAGTTAAGAAATACCTTTATTCTTGTCTACCATAGAAACGTTTCCTCCACAACCCCGTAAGTGTAGTGAATTCTGCAGATGTGCTACAATGTTTAGGTATAAGGAGAGGTAGAAAATTGTCCCCTAAGCAAGCACTAATTAGGAAAAGGGGGAAGGCTTGCAGAAACCTTGCAATGCAGCACTGGAATCAGAGATATGAGCTTAAATTTATGGCTTGGAAATACAAAAAAAGAAATATATGGAAATTATAATGGATGTGTATGCATGGGCCAATAGAAACATATATGTTTCATAGCTATGATCAGAGGACTGAGGAGAGACAGCATCTCAGCAGCACCAAACACATCTTAGATCTTGGTTTTCAGCATGACTCTCTAATTAAAAAGAAGCAAGGCTCCTCTGAGAGGTGATTGGTCCCAGGACTGCAGAAGGAAAGGCACAAGGTGAATTCAGAACATCTGTGGTATCACTGAATAAACATTCAAACAATAAACAATGAAGAATGGAGGCATGTCTTAAGGGTCCAGATGTTCTCAGTGGCCGGCACAAACAGAACAACAGAATAGAAAATATTCCTTGGATTATAGTTTGCAGAATAAAGGAACTACTCATGAGTGCCAACACCAATATAAATAAATAGTTTGACTAAATAAGTATATGGGAAGGAATGGAAAACTTTCCCATATAGAAGTTAATAGACCACTGCTCAGGAAATATGGAAAACAAACCAACATGAGAAGATCCCAAGGAAAAAGTTAAGGGCCAGCAAGATGGCTCTGCTGGGAAAGGTGCCTTCTGCTAGGACCGACAACCTGAGTCCCATCCCTGGAACCCACATGGTGGAAGGGGAGAACAGATTCCACAAATTGTCCTCTGATCTCCACATGAATGCTTTAGTGCACGGACACAAAGACACACAATAAATAAGTGTAAAAAGAAATTTCGCAGGCAAGATCCACCAGTGGACCTTCTGCAGTGGCAAAAGCTTGAGGAAAGAAAGGATCACCTCTCATGATATTTATTTACAACAAAGAAAAAACAAAAGGAACTCTTCACCAAGGGATCAAGGTCAAGTTGACATCATGTTCTGATATGGTGCATGCTCAGAGAGCAAGATGTAGGATATTTTATCAAAAATGTGTGACCACAAGCTAATGGTAGAGCATCTATCAAACCCAAATTGAGGGACAAAGTCATTGGCCAACGTTTTGCAAAAGTCACAAGGTCCTGAAAGGCAAGGAGAGTTTGCAGAACTGGCACATGGCCGGGAAGGTGTGGCAACCAGATACAAAGTGGAGTCCTGGATCGGATTCTGAAATAGGAAAGGAATATCAGAGAAAATAGTGATGACTTCAATAAAGGCTGGAGTCAGCTGTAGTACTGTGGCAATATTAGTTTCTGAGTTTCAACCATTGAACAGCATTTATATGTGATGTCGACATTATAAAACCACATGAGGATAAATCGGGACTCCCCTACTATAGCTGAAATTGTAGAGTTCCCACAGAAAACCTAAATCCATTTCAAAAGTAACTTGTACATATTGAGCTGGGACATTTTCTTTTCTCTTTTTGTGTGTTGGGTGTGTTGTTTGCTTTGCTTGTATGTATGTGTGAGTGCCTATGTGTGCCATTGTGTACAAGTGGAGGAGACCAGAGAACGTTTAGCACATGCCACCTTATCCCCTTGGGACACAGTTTCTCACTGAACTGAAAGCTCATCGTTTCCACAAGACTGGCTGGCCAGGGAGCTTAGATCTCACCTGTCTCTGCCCCACAAATGTTGGGGTTACAGGCACACTCAGCCATGCCTAGCTTTTTATTTTTTGTTGTGGATTCGAACTCAGGTCCTCATGCTCACAGAGAAAGTGCTCTTATCCACTGAGCCATTTCCTCAGCCCTAGGACATTTCCTTTCACAGAAATGTTTCATTGATTGGAACCCAACTGATTTGAGGTTTAAACTTCCTTATACTTCTACACTTAGTTAATCTGACAAATATGCTACTATCTAGGATTTACTTTCAAAATTTACTTGCAGGGTAAATTAGCCTGGTGTTAGGGTAGATCTGGGATAGCTGTAGTTCTGAGTACAAGGATCTCCAACCAACCTCCCTTTTCTTCCTCTCCCTCCTGCTTAAACCTGCTCTATAGCTAGTCTCTACACTAATTACATACCCCCATGTCCACACTTTGGACTAAGCTTTTCCCAACCAGAAATTACACTTCCCCTTTAGCTATGTGTCTGCCTTTTCAATGAGCTGGGCTTTAGTTCAAATGATGGCCCTGCCAAAATTAGTTATATGAATCAGAGTGGCTCATCTATCTGAACCTCTATTTTCTCATCTGAAGAGTCAGGCAGTAATCTTTACCCTGTGTGGACATTTAGCTGTTCAGCATCATAACTGAGCTGTACTGTTACTTTATAAATGGCGACTCTGAGTTTAATTTCTACAGCTTTTCATTTATTTGGGTTTTTATTTTTGTTTTTACTTAAGATAGAGTCTCACTCCATCATTCAGCTTGGCCTTGAACCCAAAGGCTTATGTGGTTCTGCCACTTCAGACTCCCAAGTAGCTGGGAGCCACCAGGCTGTTCCGTGTCAGCCTGAATGACCGAGGGCTCAGTGATGTCACCTTTCTTGTGAAGATTGTCATTGATTAATTCATTTATATAGTCATTAAACAAAAGTCTCTTAAATCTGTTTTCTGCCCTTCACTTTCTATTTACTTGTGTCTTAAAAGCCTTCAAGACAAGCAGCAAACAAATGCAGGCTTCTCTTGGATCAGCTGACAAAGTCTAATGCAGGATAAAGCCAGCAAGCAAGCAATGTAGGCATGAGCCATATCAGAGGGGGAAAATGTTGGCTTCCAACCCTGCTGGGTCTTCAGATGTTAGAACTAGCTACTTTTTTTCTGTTTTCAGTCAGTGAGGACAGATTCTTTCTGTTCATTGACTTATTCCCTTTAAGCTGTAGCAAGGTAAAATGGAGAAAGACTGGATTTACAATTAGAAAATAGCTCTCTGACAAACTTTTAAATGGAAATCCACACTCTCCATTCACTAAGTGTTCTGCTTAGCTGAAATCTAACTTTCACTCATTCTTTCTTTTATGGAGATAGAGTCTCAGATATTATAGACTTGTGGTGCTAGGGTTGGAACCCAGGGCTTCATGCATACTAGGCAAGCACCTTATCAACTGAGCTACATTTCCAGGTCCTTAACTTTCATTCTTCATTGATTTTGCTAATTTCATTGATGCATCCAACTGGAATCTCTTAGGAATTACTTTGAGATAGGAATGACTTATTTCACTGTGGACGTGGAAAAGGCATTGGTCTCAGTATGTGGTCCAGTGATAGATATTGAGATACACATAGACTATAACACATGATCATTTAAAGCCCAGAGGGTGGAGCATCAACTTCTGCCCACATGGGCAAGTTGGAAAACCCTAACTATAAGGTTTTACAGATCTGGCTGTAGGGGAAGCAGGATTGCTTTCTGGGAAAGGGACAGGTCTCCTCATGTGTGAGAGCAGAGCAGACAGGAGAAAACCAGACAACTCACTCTACAGGCAGGAGTGTGTCCACAGAGAAATAGCTATGCTTTGCAGATGTGTGGCAGAGACCAGTCAAGGATTTGAGGAGAACCATTGGTGGTCTCTACTGTGGCCATTTTGGCTGGTATATTTGGGCTAGGTGAGATATTGGTATTAACTTTCATTAATACCCTTTAATTTAATTAATAACTTTCAGCTGCCCCTGTTCTGGGTGATTCCATTCTTTGTTTGAGCGCTAAACTTCCTTACACTAATTTTGGCACCCAAGTCACTCCCTAGGTTATATCTGCTCATGGTGGTGCGAGCTCCACAGATCTCCTTCAGCCATTTGCTAATGCTTTCCCGTCTCTCAGACACTTCCTGTTGGGGGTGGTTTTGAGCAGGTTGTCTCACAGACCTTGGGGTCCTGTTTGGCTCCAAATGCATTCATAGTCTATCCACAGGCAGGGCAGAAACAGTGCTCAGAGTGACCCATCTCAACGCAGGGCTGCTTGCCTGCCAGAGGTTCCATGAAATTGCTTTCCCAGAAGCCAACCAGCATCACAGTGCCAGCCAGGAGACATATATACTGCATCTGGGACCTTAGTCAGAGCCCAAATTGTTAAGAGTACACAATGGGGATTCTACAATTGGGGCATTAGGAAAGGCTCTCTTTCTCTCTGTCTTTCTCTGTCTCTCTCTGTCTCTGTCTCTCTCTGTCTCTGTCTCTCTCTGTCTCTGTTTCTCTCTCTGTCTCCCCCCCCATGTGTGTGTGTATGTGTGTACGTGTATCCTTCTGTGTGTGTGTGTATACCTCTGTGTGTGCATACCTGTGGGGGGGTCAGAAGTCAACCTTGACTAGCTTTCTTCAAGTGTCTTCTACCTTATTTTATGAGACACAGTCTCTCACTGGCCTAGAACCTTCTGATTCAGCTAGGTTGGCTGATCATAAGCCCCAGGGATCTGCCTATATCCACTTTCTCAGCGCTGGGAGTGCATGTGCACAGGACCATGCCCATATTTTATTATTATATTTTCATGTGGATCCTGCAGTACTGCACTCATGTCTTCATGCTTGTGCCACAAGCACTTTGCCGACATCTCCCCAGCCCCTAGAAAAAGCCTTCAGACAGAATCAGGTGATCTGGATGAAGTTCTCATTCCACATCTCATTAGCCAGTGTGAGGAAACTTTAAATGCTGCCCTTCTGTTGAATGAGATCAGTAATAACTGAATATGGTCATCTTCTTTGGAGAGTCATGTGGGATAACGAACAGGAAAGCACTCTGTAGCTTTGGAAAACTGTGCTAGTTCTGCAAGGTCCTGTTCATCTCAACGATAACCTTAAGCAATCCTGAATATAATGGATTGAGCCTTTGTTGATATTCTGAGAGTTTTAAAAGTGAATCATGGACATTTTCCTAGATGGATTGTTACCAAGCACATATACTGTGGGAAGAAGGAGATTCTGATTTAGCCAAACATTTCTACAGAAATCGATGTTTACTCTGCATTCAGTTTGTCACATATTTCCAGTGTCTTCCCTGGTTGCAGAATTTTCATGAGAACTGATACCACTTAGACAATGTCTCCCCACAGAAGGTCTCGGGAGTAAAAGGAGTAAGGGTGCTGAGACAGCAAGTCTGAGGCTGGAGGACGGCTCAGCGGTTTGGAGCATGCATTGCCCTTGCAGAAGACCCGAGTTCAATTCCTAAAACCCACATCAGGCAGCTCACAATCACCTATAACTCCAACTCAAGGACACCCTCTTCTGGATTCCACGGACTCACACATGCTCAAGGCTGGGGACCAGGCAAATGAGGGTAAGATCATGGCTGCAGAGGGTTAGGTGACCTGGACATCTTCCGTGACTTCTTTGAGCCATAGCTTCTCATGGGAATACTCAGAACTCCTTAGAGTGAATATAAGATATAAGAATGCACATAGGACAAGCTGATTCAATCTCCCAGCTCCTACATCTTATTCTCCTTGTAGCCCTGGGCACAGGCCCACTCCTTCTCTTGGCACTCCAGACCTCTGTACTACCCTCTTCATGCAGACACCCCCACTGCTTCCTGATTCTTTGCACCCAGTTCTCCAATTTACTTCTCTAGAGACCTCACAGCTTGCCCCACCCCCAACTTGCCTTTGCACACCTGAGACCAGACTCTCACTCTGGCTGTCCCCACCCCAGCTTGCCTGGAATTCCTGAGGCCAGCATCCTTCCCTGGTAAGTTTGACCCGTCCCACTGCTCTTGACTCTCACAACCTGATTCAATCTTCAAGCTCCCACATCCTATTCTCCTTCTATCCTTGGGCACAGGCCTACTTCTTCTCTTGGCACCCCAGACCTCTGAACTACCCTCTTGAGCCAGATTCCCTCCACTGCTTCCTGATCCTTTGCACCCAGACCAACCCAATTTCAGTCAACTTCTTTAGAGACCTCACAGCCAACTTTCCTTTGCACATCTGAGACTAGCCTTCTTCCCTGTCCCCCAGCCTTCTGTGACCACCTCCAACCGGCCTGGGATTCCTGAGACCAGCCTCCTCCCCTGTCTGAGAGTGCCTGAATCCTATCCTAGAAAGCCTACCAAATTGTACTGTGCCTGCTGACTAGAGGGACCCAGACCTTAGGAGAAAGCCTGAGAGCATTTGATCTTCGTCCAACTTGGGCCTCTATAGGAACTCTCCTGAACTGCTGGACTAAAGCCATCAGGCCCCACCATTATAAAATCGAAAGAGAGAACCTGATGCCTGGACCAACCAGCTTTTCATACCCAATAATAAACAACAAAGGCACATCAAATGTATAAATAGAAACAACCTAAACTCAAAAAGGAAGGCTTGAGTCTCACACAAGAATCAGAAACCGATTTTCTCTCCTCTACTCCAACCCTTTCCCCTGCCAGCCTCTCTCACAGGTGGACTCCAATTCCTTCACCTCAAGAGGACTAGCTACCCAATTTCTCTCATCCATCCCCACCTGGTCCCCTGCCTTCTTCTCTCACAGGCAACTTCCAACTCCTTCACCTCGTCTCAGGACTAGCTTCCCAAACCAAATTAACTAAACACCCTACCATAGATCCCTAAGTCCTCACCCAGGAAGTCCCGTCATGACCAACTTCACAGCCTTTGTATCAGGCAGATAGACCTGCTCAGCCAAGACTCTGGTAAGTCAGATCCAGCTCACTGTCTCCTCATCCCATTTCTCTCATCCACCCCCACCCTGTCCCCTGCTGGCCTCTCTCACAGGCAGGCTCCAATTCCTTCAATCAAGTACTAGGACTAACTTCCCAAACCAGATTAACTAACCTCCCTACCATAGATCCCTAAGTAACCCCCAGGCAGTCCCCTCACCACCATCTTCCCAGAGTCCCAACCAGGTAGACAGACTTGCTCAGTCAGAACTTTGACCAGTCTACCATCCAGCAAGAACTTGAAATACCCACCAATTTGTCTCCCATACATAAACAAAAAGTAACTAAGCCACATAAACAATATTAACAGAACCAAAATTAAATTAAACAAAAACAGAGTAGAAGTTCCTGTTGAACACTTAACCAAAAAAGAACATCCATATGCCCAGACAGCAGTGCAAAAACACAAACAATATGAAAAACCAGGAAAATATGTTCCTAACAAAACTGAGAGTTCTACAGAAGTGCACAGCACTGAGAGCCACCTTACAGAAACACAGGATGCGGGATTTAAAAGAACAATCACAAACATGATCAAAGAACTTCAAGAAAACACAGACAAACAACTCAACTCGAAGAGGAAAGGCATAAACTTTTGACAGAAGCCTTAGAATATACAAATATGTGGCTTAATAAAATACCAAAAACAATTCATAACTTGAAAAGCTAATTCACTAGAGAGGTAGAAATAGTGAAGAAAACCCAAATGCAAATGAACACAGAACTGAAAAACTCAGTAAACCAATTAGAAACAACAGGAGAAAGTCTCACAAGCAGAATGAATGAAATGCAAAACAGAATATCAAGACAGGAGGATAAAGTTAAAGACCTGGATTCCTTAAGCAAAGACTATGTAAAATGTAAAAAAAAAAAAAAAAATCCACAGGAATGGAATACTCAGGAATTGTGGGACAACGTAAAATGATCAAATCTACATATTATAGACATACAGGAAAGAGAAGAAACTTAAACCAATGGCATCAAACGATCTTTAATAGGATTTATAGAAGAAAACTTCCCTAAATTAAGGAAAGATATACCTATAGAGAGTCAAGAAGCTCAGAGAACACCATTAAGACATGATCAGAAGCAGAAAAGAAACTCTCCACGACATATCATAGTAAAAAAAACTACACGTACAAAACAAAGAGATAATTCTGAAATCTGCTAGAGGCAAACAACAAGTTACATGTAAAGGAAAACCCATAAGAATTACAGCTGACTTGTCAATGCAAACTATGAAAGCCAGAAGAGCCTGGAACAAAGTATTCCCAGTTCTAAACAACCCTGAATACTTTTTCCAGCAAAACTATCTATCAAGGTCAAAGGGGAACAGAAAAATTTCTATGACACAAATAGGCTGAAAGAATTCATGTCTTCCAAACCAGCACTACAGAGAATACTTGAAGCAATACAAAGGACCGAAGAAAGGAATGAGCACGCCCGAAAGGCTACAGAAAGAAAATAAAGGTGTAACAACAGAAACACAAAATCATGAGTCAGAGCTGCCCACTATCTCCACTCCTTTTCAATACAGTGCTTGAAACTCTTGCAAGAGCAATAAAACAAGAGAAGGAAATTAAAGGGGTACCAGTTGGAAAAGAAGAGGTTGAATTATCCCTATTTGCAGATGATATGACACTATACATGAAATCCCAAAAATTCCACTAGAAAACTGTTAGAATTAACTAATACTTTCAGTAAAGTGGCAGGATAGAAAATCAACCTACAAAAATCAGTAGCCTTTCTATATGCCAATAACAAGCAATTAGAAAAAGCACCTGAGGAAAACCTCTTAATAGCCTCAAAAAGTATTTAAGATAAAACTAACAAAAGATATTAAAAATCTCTACAGTGAAAATTTCAAAATTCTAAAGAAAGAGATAAAGACACTAGGAGATGGAAAGACCTACCATGCTCGTGGATTGGTAGAATCAATATTGTTAAAATGACTATCTTACCAAAAGCAATTTATAGATTCAATGCAATCCCAATCAAAATGCCCATGACATTATCACAGAGATTGTCAGAATCATCCTAAAATTCATATGGAATCACAAAAGACCCCAGATAGTCAAAACAGTTTTGGGCAAAAAGAACAATGCTGAGGGGATCACCATACAAGATCTCAGATTATATTACAGAGCTATAGTCATAAAAACAGCATGGCACTGGCACACAAATAGACACATAGGTCAATGGAATGTAATAGAAGACTCAAACATGAGTTCATATAATTTCAGCCACCTGATGATATTCGACGAAGTGCTAAGAACACACAATGGAGGAAAGACAGCATCTTCAACAAATGGTGCTTTCAAAACTGCATCTCCACCTACAGAAAAATGAAACTTGACCCTTATATTTCACCCTGCACAAAAGCCAACTACAAATGGATCAAAGACCTTAACATAAAACCTGAAACTCTGAAACTTCTAGAAGGAAACATAGGCAGCACCCTCCAAGATATAGGCATAGAAAAGGACTTTTTAAATCAGACACCAGCTGCTGAGACAATAAGGTCAACAATCAGTAAGTGAGGCCTCATTAAATTACAAGTTTCTGTACAACCAAAGAAACAATTAAAAAAGGGAAGAAGAAACCCACTGGGTAGGAGAAAATCTTCACCAGCTACACATTTGACAGAGGATTAATATCCAGAATATACAAAGAACTCAAAATACAAAGAAATAAGAAAATAAATGACCCAATAAAAAGACGGGTGATAGATCTAAACAGAGAGTTCTCAAACTATATAAAAATGACTAAGAAGCACCTTAAAAGTGATCAACATTCTTAGTAATTAGAGAAATCCAGATTAAAAACCACTTTAGGATTCCATCTTACCTCAATCAGATTGGCAACTCATGCAAGCACTATGGAAAGCAGTGTGGCGAACCCTCAAAACCTAAAAGTGAGCCTACCATATGATCCAGTTATACCACTCCTTGGCATAAACCCAAAGGACTCATCACACTGTAGAGATACCCGTACATCCATGCTTGTTGCTGCTCTCATCACAATAGCTGAGAAATGGAAACAACATAAATGTCCCTCAACTGAAGAATGGTTAATGAAAATGTGGTACATCTACTCAATGGAGTTCTACTCAGCAGTAAGAAAAGGTGAAACTATGACATTTGTAGGTAAGTGGATGGAGCTAGAGAGTGTTATGCTAAGTGAAGTAACAAACACAGAAAAGCAAGTGACGTATGCTCTCCCTCATTTATATGTGAGTATGTACATTCTGCTGTCACACCAGGAGCCAGGGAAAGGGAAAGGATACGTGGAGGTAAAGGAAAAGAAAAAACCTGAAAGGGGAGAGTAGGGAACAGGTGTTACCTGAGGGAGGGGGAAGAAGTAGGAGTAATTGGCAGGGAGGAGAGGAGGGAGGGGCACGCAAGGGACTGTGGAGTCGGGGAGGGAGGGACATCAGGAGAGGAAAGATGGCAGGAGTTTGGAGGTATTGAGGGGAGGGTGGGGATAATGGGGGCACTGTGACTGGGAGTCACTGGGTCCTGATCCCCACCTTGCAGTCAGTGCACTGTGGCACAACACAAGTCGATTCAGCCCCTGGCTCCCAGTGTCCTCCTGTGTACATGGATGAAAAAAACGCTTCTATTACCAAGATGCTTCCTTAGTACATGACTTTAGGTAAAAATTTAATTTCATTCCTGTTGCTATAAAACCACAACAAAAATCATGGTGAAATTATTTAATAAGTTGCTTGGGAAATTTTTGTTTTCATAGCTATTTAGGGGCAGAATTAAAACTGACAGTTCCTATTGCTACAGATAGGCTTTTGTCTTACTGTGTTTTCAGACAGGGTCTCATGCAGCACAGGCTGGCCTTTAGCTCCCTGTGTAGCCAAGGCTGGCCTTGAACTCCTGATCCTCTTGCCTTTACCACGAGTGCTAGGATTACAGGTGTGGGTCATCATGCCCAGCTCTGAGATAAGTCAACCCCAAATTTGAAAAGCACTACTGCAGATCAGAGATGGGGCTGGGACAAGTTATACGTCACCAGCTCCTTGCTAACTGAGCCACTATGCCCTTCCCAAGCACACTGGAAGACAGAGCATTCTGGCTTTATCTTGCCATGTTTATCATGAAAGTCTCAATTCCCCTGTGTGCATTATGGGATCAGCATTCCCTGGGAACACAGTAAGCAAATATAAACAGTTTACCAACAGTCTCAAGGTTGGATTGCTGCTTAGCGAATGTTTTTAAATCTCTATTGTGGATTCTGCTTCCCCTATCATGCTGATTTGTCTTCTCCATCTCTGCTATAGAATGGAAGTACATTTTGGGGAGAAGCAGGGATTTAGTCTGATTCCTCTGCAGGTCTTCAATGATTATTAGTGTAAGCATTTAACAAACAAACAAACAAAGGAGAAGTGAGCTCCTTTCAGCACATTATGACTCCTGAACCAAAATACTGCTAATTCTTTTTAATTAGTCATTTTTTTCATTATTTCTGGCATGGTCTCATGGCCTTTGGGAACATCATTAAAATATAATTTATTAGGAATCTAATCCTCCAGTATGTCACAGCCACTGGATTAAACACACCTGAGCTAGACAGACACAGTTCCTGTCTTCACAGGCCTTATAGTCTAGAAGACAGATATTACTTAGATAATCACAAAATAGAAAATGGATAACAGTAGGCCAAGGAGATAACTCATTCAGTAAAGTGTTTGCCATGTAAGCATGAGGGCCTGAGTTCAAGCTCTAAAACCCAAGTCAAAAAGCCAGGTGTTGGGGCTGAAGAGATGACTCGGTAGTTAAGAGCACTGGATGCTCTTGTGATGATTAGATTTAGTTTCCAGCAACCACATGGTGGCTTGTAACCTTTTGTAACTTTAGTTCCAGGTATTCAATGCCCTCCTCTTCTAGTCTTTGAGGTTGTCCTCTGGCCCCCACAAGCACCCTTACACACATGTACATGCACACGCACACTGCGCGCGCGCGTGCACACATACACATTGATGACAATGTGGAAAGGAGAATTTTTATGGAAGAGAAAAAAAATGATGCTTCCTAAACTGGAAAATTCTAAATGTCCAGCTGAGATTGGTCAGCATCCAAGAGTTAAAGCATGCTACATTAAAGACTGACTGAAGTGTTTCTCCTGAGACAATCCCTACTTAAATGCATTTCTGTCAATCATAATGTCCTACTTACTGGATCTTGTTCAGTATTATCTCTGTCTTAGTAACAGCCGCTTCCCTCTCCTACCTGAGCTGCCCTCTGACTGTTATCCTAATGGATCGAGCTTCCCTCCCTATCTGACTCAACATCACATAACTACTTCACTGGACACCTGTTCCTCTCCCTCTTCTTGTTCCTGGTGTTGATTCTAATGCTTCTGTACCTGACCTGTCTACCACCGACTTCATCAGCTAATGAGAACCAAGAGACTGTAGAAAAAGGACACTGAGATTCAAAGAAGGAGACACTTGAGTTTAAAGTCCAGTTTCACTACTGCTGAATAGCTTTGTGGCCTTGAGCAAGTAGAAAATTGTTTCAAATTTCCAGAGAGGCAAATGAAAGGAGAAAAATCAAGGTTCAGAATAATGTCTACCCATTGCTTCCATCAAGTCTTGATGGCTGGAATGTGCTAGTCATTCTTTCTGCTGTAATAAAATACCTGAGAGATGTGACTTATGGGGAGAAGGGCTTATTTTAGTCACGGTTGCATAGATTTCAGCCATTGTGGTAGGGAGATTGTGGTGGAAGAGCTCACATCATGACATCATGGTAGCCAGCAAGACAGAAGAGGATGAGGGAGAGGGGGAGAGAGGGAGAGCAGGAGATGAAGAGAGAAAGGAGGGAAGAAGAGAAGGTGACACATATATCCAGAGAGAAGACACATTTATACAGAGACAGAGAGAGGGAGAGAGAGAGAGAGAGAGAGAGAGAGAGAGAGAGAGAGAGAGAGAGAATGCCTAGGCTTGTCTTTCTCCTTGCCCCCTTTTATGCCATTCTGGTTCACAGCCTATGAAACAGCATCACCCATATTCAAGACAAGACTTCAGCCCTTAGTCAGGTCCTACTGGAAAAGCTCTCATAGATACACCTGACACAGTCCAGTTGACAATCTGGCCTGACCATGGAAGTTGATTGTCTCTTACAATAACAACAGTTAGGATGTAGAAATACCTCACACATACTTGCTCATAAATCCTTCACAATGTTCCAATGAGATGAAACCACATCACAATAACAATTCCCATTCCAATTTTCACCCCATTTGACATAAGAGACTCAGAAGGACAGGAGACAAAGCGCGTGCTTCAGGTTTCAAGAGGTCTACGCTGCTCCAAACCTGATTTAACATCTCTCTGCAGACCCTTGCACTGTGGCAGCACGCGTTTTCCATTATTCATTTTAGTTTTCTCATCTGTAAAATGAGACTAATAATTATACATCATATAATTTCCAGAATTCAATAAGATGATGTACCGAAAACTCCTAATAACCTGTAAAACAAGACTAGTAATATATCCTGCACAGAACTGTGAGAATTAGGTAAGATAATGTAAAGGAAAATCCTAATACTCTGCCTGCCACTTAGTAGATGGCAGAGAGGTGTCATTATGTCTCACTCATTTATTAAAATATATGCATATTGGAGTGGAGAGATGGCTCTGCCATTAAGAGCGCTGGCGGCTCTTGCAGAGGACCCAGGTTCAATTCCCAGCACCCACATGGAAACTAACAACCATTCATAACTTCAGTTCCAGGGGATCTGACACTTTCTTCTGACCTCCGCCGGCACTGCATGACGTGGCTGTGCTTGCGCACATGCAGACAATATATTCATATACATTAAAAAATAAAAATAAGAGTAATAAAGTATTTTTAAAATATATGCATATTATATATTACATATATACATCTATTTATGTATGCATATACACACGTTGTGGTTTTCCTCTGTCCTACTTTATTTAGCATGTGTATTACTCTTCTCTGTGCTCTCCTGTTTATTCCATGTTAATATACACAATGTCTCACTTTTCCTTTCATACGTATTTCCCCTTCTATATTCACCCATCATTAACTCTCCTAACAACTATCTCATGGCCTTTATTTAACAAAAGTTATTTGTTTCCGTATAAAATATTCCTATAGTTCAAAAGAAAAAATGGTACTAAAAGGTTTATACTAAAAAATAACAGTTCCAGGCTACTGTGTGTTTATATTTAAGTTTTGTCATCAGAGTTAGCCTCTTTCAATACTTTTAGTTTTCTTTGTCTAGAATTTACTTTCATATTTTGAAATTGTATATGTAAGTTCTAAGTCTTGTTTTTTTTTTTAATTATTTAAATGTTAAGTTTCTATTAACATCTTACCACGGAAGATGGGATTTAACAAACCACTATCCCTCACATACCCACCATTTCCTGAGCCAGTGGTCCTGGGCTGTGTAAGAAAGCTAACTAAAGGTGAACTCCTGTGAGTGAGCCAGCACCATTGTTTCTGCTTCAAGTTCTTACTTGAATTCCTGCCCTGACTTCCCTCGGTGGGAGACTAAGACTGGGAAGTATCCCCTTTCCTCCCAGAACTTGCTTCTCATTGGTGTTTTATCATCAACAGAATGAAACAAGACCTGATGGTAAAGGATTTCTTCTCTATTGCTGCTTTGCTTGTGCTCTCCAAGGATGTAAGTGATCTGTGGGAGAGATCCTCCATCTTCCTGCCCCAGTTTGGATTAGCTGTCCAATAGGGACATGTCCCCTTGCAGTGCTTGGGAAGTCTTTAGGGTAAATGACCATTTCGTATTTTCCTTCTGTTAGAGGGCCAGTTCTTTGACCACGTCTCTGCCCTCCTCTACCCCTACCTCTTCTAACACTACTGGAAGCTTTGAGTCCTTCCAGAGTCTATAAAATTCTCTTTCACACTCTCATGTCTGAGTCTGGCTATACTTCTGCCCCACCTCCCTTTTCCCACATCCATACTTTTCCCTTCCACCGCTTCTGCTTCTATGTCCCATACAAGACCTGGAGAGTGGACGACCACGTTTCAGTTCGGAACTCTAAGGGATCTAGACAAAAGAGTGAAGGATTCAGGACTGGGGTGGAGGTCTCCAGCGTGGGACTTCATCTTCCCCTTTGTTCTCGTTTCACTCTGTTACTGTGATAAGACTCTCTGACCAAAAGCAACTTAGGGGAGGACAGGATTTATTTGACTTTCATTTCTCCATCACAGTCCCTCATTGAGGAAAGTCAGGTCAGGAACTCAAGCAGGAACTTGAAACAGCCCATGGAGGAGCCCTGCTTTCTGGCTTGCTCCCACACTTATGCTTAGCTAGCTTCCTTACACCGTCCAGGACCATCTGCCCAGGGAATGGCACTGCCCACAGTGTGCAGGGTCTTCCTGCATCAGTTAACAAGACAATTCCCTATAGACATGCCCACAGGCCAACCTGAAAGAGAAAATTCCTCAATTGAAACTCAGTTCTCAGGTGACCCTAGGCTGTGTCAGGTTGACATTTAAAGCTAATTAGGAACCGCTCATTGCTTTGCCTGCTGTCAAGGGCTTCAACCCACCAATCTAGGCATCCCATGTCCCTGTTACATATATTCACAGCTTACTGTCATGAGGATAGATCTGGAAGAAGATGGTTGCAGATGTCCCAGAATGAATTTTAGGGCCATTTGGTTGGGGATGCTCAGTGTCCCAAGTACCCAGAGAATATCTATAAAGAGAAGGGTAGACTGTAGGTCGACATCCTCTGCACCCCAAAGACGTCCCAACCAATGAGGAGGAAGCAGCAAGAAAATAGATCCAGAGCATGCACAAATTGCCTCTTTGCACATGTGGAAACATCAGCTAACCTCAGGCTGTGTTTAGTTTTCCTCCTCCTGCACGGACCCCTTTATCCTCCTGCTCCAACTTGGACTGACTGCCCTGTGGGTGCAAGCTGTCAGGCAGCTGTTGCTTCTGCTAAACTTGTGTGTTTCCTCTTCTTTTCCCTCCTGGATTCTGTTATCTGCTTTTTAACTTACTCTCTTACTGCTTAAAAATTTTACCATATTAATTTTAGTGTGTGTGTGTGTGTGTGTGTGTGTGTGTGTGTGTGTGTGTATGTGTGTGATGGGCAGGTGAGAGTCATGGCACACATATAGAGGTCAGAAGACAACTTGTGGAAACTGCTTCTCTCCTTCAACCATGTGGGTCCCAGGGACTGAACTCTGGTCCTCAGACTTCACAGCAAGCACCTTTACCTGCTGAGCCATCAAACTGGATCTACTCTCTTGTTTTGGGGAGGAGTTCAATCACAAGTACTTTTCTGTGAATGGCTGTATGAAGTGTTCTTTGAGACTTTCCATGCCTGAAAATAGAGTTATTCTATTCTGAGGTTGGTAACTTAGAAGGGCATGATTTATATATATAGAATTTATATTCCACACCACCCCAATTTCCCTCCTAACTTGGCAGATATTATTCCATCACCTTCTATTTTCCAATGGTGTTCATATGTAGTCCTGTGTCATTTTAATTCTTATGATTTTACACATGCAAACCATGCCTGCAAACCTAAGAGGACTTTCTCTTCTAGCATTCTGAAAATTCAGGTCAATGTATGCCTTGGTGGGATTTTAAAAATTAATTGCGGTGGGTACTGAGGGGCTTTCAGTTTGGCCACTTAGGTCCTTTTGTTGGAGCTGAACCAAAGCCCAGTCAAAACCAAATCAGAGCCAATTTGTAGACTAGTGGGCAGGAAATAAATGCTGCCATGTGCCACAGAGATTTAGGGGCTGTTTGTTGTGATCACAGAATCTGACAAATGCTCATTGGCTGTCAATATGTATTTGGGAATGATACACTCAAGTGCTGCTTAGAAGTTTTTTGGGGGGTGTTTGTGTGTGTGTGTGTGTGTGTGTGTGTGTGTGTATTCATCTGTGTAATTTGTGTGTGTAGTTTTGAGTATGTATATATGCATATTTCTTGGTGTACATATGTATCCATATGTATGGTTAGAACTTGTTCATGTGGAACCCCTACAGAAAGATTGAGGAGCACCAGGCTCTGTCCTAGGAGTACCTTTAACATTGTCTCCTCTTGGGCATTTTCTCCAAGGAAGCCTCCCTGGTTCCTTCCTGGGTGGAAATCTAAAGCCTAGCAGGGTTCTTGCTGCAGAGTGGGATAAACTGGGCTGGCACCTCAACTTACACTTTACCTGACCTGTGACCATTGCCTTACCCTGGCCTATTTGTGCCTCCTGGTGTCAGCCTGGATTTTCTTTCAGCATTCTGTGCATCCACAGAATAAACCTCTGGCTCCTTGTTGGGGTCAGGGGGAGCTTAGAGAGTAGGCTACAGTGGCTCAGAAGGAGGGATGAGGGTTCTCTGGCTGAGTGGTTCTCAACTAGAGGAAGTTTAGGTACTGAAAAGTGTTGGTAATGCCTGGAGGTTCTTTTGGTGTCTTGTGAGAAGCCAGGAATATAGCTCCACCTCTTACAGCACAGGCTGAGAAACTGCCTCAGACAGAGCTTCCAGCAGTCACTGTTCTAAGAACTTCCACTGCCTTCAGAGGAGATGGGTGTCTCTCATTCCTGAGATTTTTCCCTAGGGACTAAAACACGACTCAGCTAACTTTCCCTGTACCTCTCTGGGTAGGCAGGAATGTTCCCAGGATCTGCCATCTACTAACCTTCCACCTTCCAAAGCACTCTGTTAGGCTCTCTGGTCTGGTCTACTGTTGTCTTCTGTTGCTTTGTAGGCTTGAACACCTGTTTTATTACAGAGATGAGAGAGAGAGAGAGAGAGAGAGAGAGAGAGAGAGAGAATAAATATCTTCAATTTGTCCTGCTTAAATCAAAGCTTTCATCCTTAAAACGCTTGAACTATTTTCTTGCTTTTTTTTTTTGCAACACAGTCTCATGAACACCACCAGGCTCTTCTTTTGTTTGCTATAAAAAATCTACAGAGTTGGGTGATCTGTAAGTAGGGAGGATGGAGTAGGGTGCTTGCTCTTCTCTGACACCATGTAAGAGTATCAATAAAAATAGCAGCCAATGGACACTGAGGGTGAGAAGGACAAGGCTCCAGATCTGCAAAGGTCCTTGAAGGCCATCAAGGTCAGAGGTCTTCATCTTTAGTAACATTGCTTGCTGCAATGGTGGAGACTCCAAACCCTTGGGCCCAGCGAGGCACCACAAGGAGATAGTAGAACCATTAAGAGGTAGGGACAGTCAACTGGTCTTCGTATAGTTGAGGCTCTTCCCTTGAACATCAGGGACCCTGTTCTTTTCCTGGGCTTCTTTATCTATGCCTCATGGCCATGAGTGGTTTTTTTTTTCCCCCTATGTGAGCTCCTGCCATAATGCCTCTGTCCTGTAAGGTTCAGAGAATGATCTACAGTAGTCATATTTTTGCTTTTGAATGAGGTCATTTTCTATATAGCAAGCCAAATAAAAGAATAAATAGCAAGTGAGAGATAGATATATCAATCAATTGATAAATATCAAAATATCATTAAATCAGGCACTCAAAACATCCAGGAGTAACCAACTAGGGAAAATGAGGCAGTCAGCTAGAGTTTGGGATTGAGATTTCTTTCTTTGAATAAGATTCCTATGGCTTAACTTAGGGTCTCTCTCTGTCTCTCTCTTTCTCTCTCTCTCGCTTTCGCTTTCTTCCTCTCTTTCAGCATTTTTATTAATTTATTTTTATCCAACAGATATTTATTTCATGCTAAACCATACACTAGTCTATGTGATTCATATGAACTTTGCCCTCCTGAAGCCCAGTTTCACAGCATTGCTCCAGAGGTGTTAGATTGATAAGCTAAACCAATAGGGACTATAACTAACCAGACTTCTGTAACTAACCAAACTGTTCCATGGCATCATTCTCTTTGGCCTTGTCTTATGAACCCAACTTATTTATTTATTTTTATTTTTTAAATTGAATTCTTGTGTATTTCATACAAATCATCTTAATCATCTTGATGGGGCTGGAGAGATGACTCAGTGGTTAAAAGTTCTGGCTGTTCTTACAGAAGACCTGGGTTTGAATCCCAGCATCCACATGGTGGCTAACAACCGTCCTTAACTCCACTTCCAGGGTATCTGACACTTTCTTATGTCTTGCAGGGGCACTGCATCACACAGGTATACTTACATACATGCACTTTCTTTCTCTTGTGGTGGTCACTTTTATATCATGGGATAAACAATAGTAACATCTGTGGAAATGGTTAACGTTTTAGTTGTTTTAAGGACACAATGTTTTTACTCTTGGAATTTTTCTGCTGTTCTCTTTCACCCCTGTCACAGAATTTGGGGGAGCCAGCCCATGTCCAGACAAAAGTTCTTTGAGGACCCTTGACATAAACATGCTTGAATTTGAAGGGGGGGTCACAGCTCTACTTCCAAAGCCAGTTTCGCACTAAGCTTAAAAACCACGTCCTAATTTACCACTATAAAGCACATTACATTCCCACACAGCAAGAGAGCAGATCATGGAACTGAACCTCCAAAGCTGTACTGACCCTTTTCTCTTTATGAGCTTATTATCTTACCCATTTTGTTACAGTAAGAAAAGTTGGCTGATGCACTTTACTATCCCAGCCATATCCAACTGTCTTTGTATAAACCCTACTTTTTACTAAAACACATTTTTAAAACTCATATTCCATCTGTTTTAAAGAAGAACATTGCATTATTTCTATAAGTGGAATTGCATGATTATTATAATTACAAAGTGACCTTAACAATAAAATGCCATAGGTAGTGTGTGCTTGTTAGGCAGAGGGGTTTAAATTCTACTAGCCATCATTGTATGCCATAGGCTCTGAATCTATAAAAAAATAAAAATCAGCAAGTTCTGAAAGAGGCATTAAAAAACACAATCACACCAAACTGAGGCTTTCTTATGACATAATGCAAGAAAAGTATTGAAAAAAAAAGTTGACCAAGGATTAACATAGATCTGTGTTATTAAGTCCAGATCCCAGACTAGCATGTTTGGCTGTCCTTTTAGGAGGCTCTGATCAAGTCTAACCCATGTGTTTCTCAGACAGTCAGAGAATGACGGAATGCTCATCACAGTACACACATCTGGTCATCCTGAACTGCAAGTTGCCACTTCCATGCCTGGAAAAACCAGTCTCTTTTCTCCCCTGCCAGCCTCTAATTTTCTATGAAGGCCCAGATGTTCATGAGGCTGGACAGGAGCAAGTGGTGATAAAATGCTATATCAGAAAGCCAGAGGCTATTTCCTTCCTCCTCTCTCTGTCCGACAAGCAGAACCACAGGGTTGTTAAATTTATAGGAACGGGTGTCATGGTAACTTTCCATTTCCCCCTTTCCTTTGAATCACTTTTCAGTATAGGATTGTGTTTTTCTTCTGAAAAATATGTTTTAGCTACTCTTTTACAACATTATCCACACTTTACCAAAAGGATGCTTATTAAAAGTTAAAAAGGAGCTCAGGAGGTAGCACCTACACTGTAGCCGAACAAAAAATACATATGGTGGGAAAACTGAGAATTCTGCTTTTATTAATTAAACAACAGTTTAACAGCTTTCTTTTTCTTTTTTTGGGGGGTTGCATTTTTAACCATACCAATTTAGAAGTGGATATTGAACAATTATGATCCTGAGATATAAATCACATTTAGACCTGGAGTTTTTAAAGGAAGGCATGTAGCAGGCACAATTAATTCAGCCCCAAGTCTACGACAGAGATTCTCACAACAAAAACAGAACCAGGGAAGTGAGGCAGTTCCCCCAAGTTCCTGTGCTCCTTCATTTCTCTGGCTTTCATTTCTAGATGGGTTTCTAAGCCTACTTTCCCATCTACAATTAGACTAATTTTTGCTAATGAGAATACCCTATAACAGGGGAAGCTGAGCGGCCAACAATTACTGAACAAGTGCCTTGTTTACATATAAGGCGAGTTAATTTTTGTTTGGCTCTTAATGAAGTAAGGTTCATCTAAACTGATTACCCACCCCATAGTTTACATATTTTATTTTACTTCCTCTTCTTAGAATTGATATTCTAAAAGATGTGCTGGACATGGTACTCATGGCTTCCAAGTTCTTTTGTGTATATGCATGTGTCTGTGTGCACAGGCATATATGTTCATGTGTGTAGGGGTGTGTGAATTTATGTGTGAATGCATATATGTGGATACCAGAAGACAACCTTAGCATTCATTCCTCAGAGCCGTTGACCTTGTGTTTATAAGACAGAATCTCTCACTGGCCTAGAACTCACCATGTAGTCTGCGTGGTTCCTTGTCTGTTTCCATCTCCCTAACACGGGTTTGACAAACACTTGCCACCATGCTTTCCTTTTTTGTTAATGTGGGTTCTGCAGATTGAACTCCGATCCTGGTGCTTGCAAGGTAAGCACTTGGCCAATTGTGCTACCTTTCCAGCTCCCAAGTCCAAGTTCTTTTATATATTACTGCATGGGGTGGGCCCCTCTGACTGGAAAGTCAAGATGTACTGATCTACACAAAGCAGTTAGCTAAGTTAGGGTGGTCCCCTGGCCTCAGAACAACTTCCCAGTCAGTCATCAATAACTGGCTGGGAAGGGCCGATAACAAGGAACCAATACAACCAGACCATCTCCCTCTATTAATGGGTATCTGAGCAAGCCTCCAGTGCTTGCCATGCAAGGATGGGAACCCACAGATCTCCAACACCTGTGTAATATGTTGGGTATGGTTGTGCAGTTCTGGAGAGTTACAGATAGGTGGATCCTTGGGGCTTGCTGTTTAGCTTGTCTAACTGAATCAGTGAATTCCCGGTTCAATGAGAGACCCTGTCTTACAAAAAATAAAGTGGAGATCAACTGAGGAAGACATCTAATATCCACCTCTGGCCTCCACATGTGTGTGTACACACATACACACACACACACACACACACACACACACACACACACGCACATGCACACGCTCACACAAACATGCACCAGCACACATATGAATACACATACACACAAGTATACATAGACAAATATGAATAATAAAATAAATTAGGAATGTTTAAAATGTCCAAAGACAAAGCAGAAATAAGAAATTATCATCTACAATCTTAGAAATAAAACACACTAAGCCTTAAAATGCTATGGGTAAGATAACATTTAAATACAGTGTGAGGAAGAATGAACACAGTGAAAAAAACTGAAAGAATGCTAAATGGTGAAAAGGTTTTGAACTTCCTTAGTTACCAGGGATTTGCAAATTAAAACAATGGGATGCTACCTCACATTCATTTACTTGACAAACATTTTAATCTTAAAATATTAGTGTGTATGATATGAATACTAATAGGAAGTCCCACATACTGCGGAAGGGTATAAGTTGTTACCACATCATCAATAAATATTTAGCAAGACCCATATACATGAAGGTGCTTAAAACTTATAGATTAGCCAGAAAACTGCTTGGTATCCCAGGGGGAATTTTGCACTTGCTACCCAGGAGATATTTATATCATAACATTGTTTGTGGTAACTAAAAATAGAAATCAACATTTACTTTCTATTTCCTTTTTTTCATCTTTGTGCATGTAATATGCATGTGTGTATGAATTTTTATTCTTTTTTTAAAAAATTTATACATGTGTAAAATGTATTTCAATCACATCCACTCCCAACTCCTCTCAAACTCCTTCTAGGAAACCATAATAACACATCTCCCTCCCAACTTCATGGCTTCTTTCTTAATTAATTAATTAATTAATTAATTAAGCCCATTGAGTCATGTCTTTACTTGTGTTTGGGGGCTATGCAAGCTTAATGTGGGGAATCAGCCTCCATCACTCTTCCACCTTACTCTTTAGAACAAGTCTCTCAAACAAACCCAGAGCTCACCAATGTGGCTAGTTATGCTAGCCAGCTTGCTCTGAGGATTTGCTGTCAGGGAGGCTGCCATGTCCACTGGCATTTAGATGGATTTCTGGGAATCCAAATTCCAGTTTTAATACTTGTCTGCAAGTTTAACTACTGAGTCATCTCCCCAGTCCCCATTCTTTCTGAAACAAGGTCCTGCTATGCCATGTAACTCATGGTGCCTAAAACTTACTATGTAGCCCAGACTGGCCTCAACCTCTCTATGTTCCAAGAGTTATGATTGCAGGCATGTACCACCATGTGCATAGCTAAAAGCAACTATGTACATCATCATAATGGTTAATTGAGACACAGTTATGTTGGGGACCCCTGTTGTGTAAAGTAGCAGTCTCTCCATGTCCGGATATCCCATGGGCTCGGCCTCATATGCAGAGATTCCTTTTTCAGCAGGGTGCCTTCCCGGCATCTTCCTGACTCATCTTTTGAAGCAGCCATCACAGAAACATGGCCTCCGGCTCTGGAAACTGCCAGCCTTTCCTGTGTGATTTTCAGACAGTCTGGCAGCCTGGCAGGAGCCCACCTCTACATGTAAATAGGGTATCCCCACAGACTAAGCTGAGTCCCGTGTCTTATTGCCTATGATCCAGTCTCTCCAAGAAAGCTGTTTCTTCGTAAGCCACGACTCACGGAACCCTAGCTTTCGCCTCCTGCACCTTCCCGCGTGATCTGGCAGCTGACGGATCTCGCATCTCGAGGAAGTGCACGGGTGAAATTAGGATGGGACCCGACTGGGCCAGCCCCGGTAGCAGAAGCCTCAGCAGCACGGAGTCCCAGGGACCCGCCAGCAGCGCGGAGATCCAGGACCCAAACTACAGACACAGTGCGGGACCCGCCGCACTCCCAGGTGCATGCAGGAGACCTGCACCATGTCGCACCCAGCGGCACGAGGGAGACCAGCGCCACGCCCAGCAGCTGGCGCTCTGCGGAACCCCGCACCACCATAAGTTATACCATTAAATACTTAATGCCACCTAAAAATAGTTAACTATAATTATCCATGTGTCGACATGACTGAATTCCCCAATTCTGTTAAATTTTTGATATGCTATTTATATAAATTTAGAAAAAAGTACAAACTAATTATATGTTGTTAAGACATGCATATATAGTAATGCTATAATTATATATCTAA
>NW_008341422.1:3328563-3347242 GCF_000622305.1 Nannospalax galili | reverse complement strand
TCTATACACATCCACATATGTTTCTGGAATTTTAAAAGTAAGTATCAGTCATTATTACTATTTTACCATAAATAGTTTAGTAAACATCTGCAACAAGTGAGAACATTTTATTTTACTTTATTTTAATTTGATATTTTATTAATTCTTTGAACATTTCACACATGCGTACAATGTATTTTAATCATACTCACCCTCCATTGCTCCCCCTAACAGCCCCCAGAGCCACTGCTACACCCTCCCAACATTCTGTACTATTTTTTATACTCTACTCACCTCTGTCCATAACTTCAAGACTGGCCCCATCAGGGGCCATACCCTCAAAGAAAATTGACTCTTCCTCCCTTAGAAGCCATCAACTGTCACTAGCTCCTCTGCTAAGTGTATGGGGCTCATAAGCCCCTCCACTAACCATGCTGGAATGTTGACTGGCTGGATCTTGTGGATGTTTTGAACGGTCCTGTCATGTCCAGAAGATGGAGTGTCAACCCAGCATTTCTCCATTCTGGCTCTTAAAATCTTCATCCTCTCTTCTGAAGTGATCCCTGAGCCTTTGGGGAAGGGTGTGGAGATAGTTTATTTTTAAAGGGAAAGCACTACAGACAATGCACTGCAGAAAGGCGCTTGCTTATACTTTAAAAATAGAATCACTATGCCACCATCCTGTTTACCAAAATTATTAATAATTCCCTAGAAAGACTTCTGCCACTTAACTCCTGGAGTCTATGAATATGCTATCTTAGATGGTGAAAGGACTTTCCAGGTGTGATTCAGGTAAGGCTCTTGCCATAGGAGAAGAACCTTAGTTATTCAGGTGGGTGTGGGTCTCCTGTAATCACAGGACACATAAAGAGGCAGCAGAAGAGGTGATAAGACTTGGAAGTCAGGCTGAGCTTCAGAGTTCTGACCACGCTGGCTTTGAAGACTATCAAAAGGCCAGGAGCCAAGTGCATATGGCCTCCAGAGGCTGGAAAAATTAAAAACAAATTTTCTCCTACATCTTCCATAAGGAATGTAGCCCTGCTGACATTTTGAAAACCATTTGGGACTTCTGACCTGCACGAATGTAAGATAATGAATTAGTTTTGTTTAAAAACTAAGTGTCTAGTAATCTCATATAGCAGAAATAGGAACTAATGTAATTCTTTAATATTAGGTAATATGGTTTCAATCATTTTCCCCAATAATTTCAGAATTATCTTCCTTCAGAATTTATGTACCTCGTACCTCAATAGAAAAACTAACTTATGTATCAGAGGCCACGGATTTTTATTATGCCACTTTGGAAATTAATTTCAACTCAATGAGTTTTCTGGAATTAGTTTTGTTTTTTAATCTATGTAGTAGGGGCCTTTAATATATGCTGCAAGCACTTTCCCCACTGAACTATCTCTATCTTAAGGATAAATTAGCAAATATAAATGTATTTAAAAAGTTAAAGAGTATATGTGGCTCCTAGTAACAAATCCTTTTAAATTCCAGCTCCTTTTAATAAGATGATGATATACAGCAGTCCCTTCTTCATGAAATAACTACCATCATCACGACTTTAGCTGAGTCTTATTGCTAAACATAGTCACAATTGGGCTTGTTGACGGTTGTGCTCATTCATTAAAGGAGTGCCAAGCAGGGTCACTGGACCCTCACCTGAGTATCCAGCCACTCTTTCCAGCCACTCTTCACAGCCAACTAGTCCAGCCTTGGAAGACAAGAAAAATGAAGAGGAACCTAATAGAAGGATGCTTTTGGAAGCCCTTGTCAAGAAAGTCCAATTGACTCTCATATGAACATTTGAAAATTGCCCTGTTCTGACTTTTTTCTAGTTCCCTGTCTAGAAATTGTAATGCTAATTACTCTTGCCTTTACTTCTTCACATCTCCAATTCATGATTCAAGGACTTTCTTTTCCCCTTAGAGGAAACAGTTATGCAATTTCGAAGTCTTTTAGATAGACCCATTGAAAGGGTAGTCTAATTGCCTCACCCTGCATCCCTGTTCAGCATGGAAAAGGCCAGAGGGGTTGGCGTCCCTATTCCCTATTGTCAATTTGGGTAACCCATTCAGAGGATGGCGTGATAAGAACAAGAGGTAGGAACTGGCTAAGCAGTTAGGGTAAAAATAGACCCCAAAGAAATATAGCCAGTTTCTTGGCTAAAAGTCAAAATGTCCTTGGGCCTGTTAGCAACATCCTCTGTTCCAAGGTAAAAAATGTCAAAAGTATTTGTGAGCTTGTATTTAATCCTTAAAAGATTTTAGGGTTACCTTTTCAGAGGGGGGAATGTTGGAGGGGAGAGAGTGGGTATGGACTTGATAAAAACACCTCATATGCATGTATGAAATTCTCAATAAAGTTTTTGTAAAAATTAAAAAAAAAGTTAAAGCATGACACAGCTTTAACTGACTTTTAAGTTTCCAATTGAGCCAAATAATTATTTATACTTATATTGAATCATTATTCTATGAAGGTCTCCTCCAAGAAGACGTGGGTACTGTGAGGAAAAACCTCAGTTCCTGATGGCTAAGTCTCACCCTCTTTTGTACAAAGTATGCTGAGGCCAGGAGAGGCAATGTAGTGGAGAATATCAAGAGCTTGTAGTCACTCCTAGCTTGCTTGGCTAATTCCAAACTAAGAGTTCTTGGGAAAAATATTGGGGCTCCATTGGCCCTGGAGGCTGGGAAGACCACCAAAAAGTTGTGGCCTGTGGGTACAAATAATATTAAATGGGATCAAGCTGGATTTCCCTCCTTGGAGGCTGAAAGTGCACTCAGCAGGATGAAGGTATCTCAGGGCTAGACAAGAGAACAAGACCAGAGAACAACATTGGTTGCCGTTCTCAGGAATGCTATGTACTTGAGATATCTCTCCAGGGTCACTCAGTCACTCACTAGCCTGGAACTTGCCACATAGTCTAGGCTAGCTGGCCAGCAAGCCCCAGAGAGCTACCTGTGTCCTCCTTCCCTGTGCTGGGATTACAAATACACAAAACTACTCTGAGATTTTAGTATGTGGGTTCTGGGAATGGAACTCAGGTCCTCTTGCTTATTTTGCAAGCACTTTCCCCACTGAACTATCTCTCTCCAGCCCAGGAGGTCCTTTCTTAATCACTCCTGTGCTCCTCAGGCAAGATTCCGCTTCTACCATGTGCTGTTATATTATGAATCTTTCCTTTAGCTGCTAGCACTGATTCTATAAAAACCTTCAGACCCTCCTCCTCCTAGCTTTTGTTTGTGTGGCTGGGTGGTTGGTTTTGGTTTTTTGAGACATAGTCTCCTTGTAGCTCCAACTGGCCTGGAACTTGCTGTGTAGACCAGGCTGACCTCAATCTCAGAGATCCATTTGTTTCTTTCCCCTGAGTGCTGGGATTAAAGGCGTGAGCCACTGTGCCTGGCATTGTTGTTTGTTATGTATCTTCAGCTTTTGAATTCTATTAAGACTAATAAGGCAGTACAAGTAAAATTTTATAAGTCTCAGACACAATGGCATCATGTCAGAGAACAGAGAAAGCATGCCAAGGTTGTTGCCAGGACCCACGTCCCAATCCCTGCCCTCAACTCTTTACCATCTCCATTCCATTTGGAAGCCTGCACAGAGTGTCCCACATAAACTCGTTTGCTGTCTTACTCACCTTCAGCCCCAAGTCCCTGATTGTTCCTATTTGACCCTTACTTACATCAGCATCTATTACTCAGGCTCAGACCCGTCAGAGTCCTTCACTTGGAGCCAGCTTATGGTGAAGACACTCCTAGGCTGTGTCTCAAAAGAACCCAATGGGCAGATGAAAGAACATTGAGAGATAGATGAGCCAAATGCTCTCCTTCCTGCTTGCTGGCTGAGGGTTGGGAGACTGGATAAGGAGCCATGTTATCAGTTAACCTTGACAACAGGAGACAGAAGCCCCTTCTGTATTTCAAACAGTGACATCACCGGATAGGCTCAGTGATGGTCAGGAGGGATGCAGGAGGACTCTAGGCTGCATCACTCCAGTGCCCTCCAAGTACTACAAACCAGACATAAGAAAAAAGCAGGCTTTACTCCCCAATCATGAGGTTGCCCCTGGAGAGAGGGACATTCTGTCGCCATCCAAATGCAGTCATAGGAAGTCCGTGACCCACTTCTGTAATCAGAATCTCTCAAGCTGTAGATGCTGCCGAATGTGGTCCTCAGAGCCAAACAGCCTCCATCCTGGTTGTCAACTCAGCTGTTTCTGCTTGCAAGAGTCCATCAGAATTGAAATTGTTGACTGTCAATGTTTCCTCATAGAAGGAGGGGCCGAGGAAAGTTGTAGGACCCTCACTGAGATTTCAGATTCCAGCTGCTCCTCCCAGCCATATGCAATTCTGCCCTAACTGCATGTGGCCTTTGGGTCTCAAGAAGTGCTAAAGCACACGGGCTGGAAAAGATCAACCGAAGGGGGCACAATCTATGAGGCTGTGGGGAAGCCATCATCCATGCTGGGTAAAGACTTCCCAGTGCTGCTGTTTGGGGGGTCACCCATGCTCCTGTTGGTAACCCCTCACCTATAATCTCTAAGTCCATAAACTCATTGGTTTCCCAAGGTGAACTTTGGTGGTATCATACCTTTGTTTGCTGTTGGAACTTTATGAGGAGGAGGGAGATGCTGTTTATGTCTCCCCAAGGAAAGAATTCCCACAACAGTACAGAAGGCCTGGTGTGCTGCCGAAGAGAAGTCATACTTCCCTGGGTCTTGCTTGCCAACAGAAAACAGCCAATGTGCCTCCTTCCCACATCCAAATCTCTTATAAGGGCCAACAGCTGGCAGAGTCAAAGCTCAGGTAGAACCCTGGTGTCTCTCATGAAGAAGGATAGAAGAGGTTGGAGAAACCAGCCTGATGGTTTTTCCCCTTCAATATCCTATTAGCATGATACCTGCCTCTCACTTCCTGCTCATCCAAGGTCATCACAGCCTCCATGAGATCTCAAACCCTGTACCTAGTCTCCTCATTCTCATTCTCTTAGCATTCACTGGAAACATAGACTCAGCCGAACTCTGGACCACCTCTGAAAGAGATACAAGGAGGATTGCTTTCAGTCTAGACAGGAAGGGCAGATCTATTAACAACCCTGTGATTCAAGGTGATGGGGCCCTTAAGAGGAATTGTGTGCTGGGGAAGGATGAGGGAAATGAGGTGTTTACTTACCAGAGGAATCAGGGAGTGCCTCCTAGCACAGCTTCTCTTGGCTACCCTCGGAACACATCCCCTATGCATCCCCCCTCGCTTGAACCACTGGCACCTCTTGACTGCAAGTACAGTGTTTTCCTGCCTCCCTTTTCTCACTGCTCCTTCCTTGTCTGCTCAAACTCTAAACATGGAGGCTCTCAGGGCCCTCTTTTACATCTTTCTGTTCCCTATAGCTAGCTGACCCCAGCACTGTCTTAGTCATTATAGGTTTAAATGTTGGCCTTCTGCCAATGATACCCACACCTCTTTTCTGAATTCACACCACCGATGGCTTGCTCAGCACCTCTTCTGGGAGATCTCAAGAGCATCCAAACTTAACATATCCAAATGGAACTTCTTCTCTTGTCTCTGACCAAAGCCTGTCCCAACCCATGTTCCCTTATCTCAGATGTGGTATGACCACCCACTCTGAGTTCTGTTCTCCTATCCATCACCTTGATTCCCCCCATACCCAGCATATCAGCAAGTCCTTTAGGGTCATTCAGGGTCACACTCCAACACAGGACATCTCTAGGGCATCACCCAAGTTTAGCTTACCACCATATTGGGCCTGGACAGGTAATAGCTTCCTGCCTAGTCATGAGACGTGCACTCCCTGGAATAAACTCTCACCGAGCAAAAAGTATGGTCTTTTCATGATGAGAGCTGTACCATACTCACACACTTAAGACTTCTAAAGGCTCCCACCACTTCTAAAGGAAAATCTAAATCCATCTCATGTATACCCTCCATGCCTTAGTCTTTGGCAACCATACAGATCACATTTTCTACCATCAAGCTAGCTGGTGACAGAGCTGTTTCTTGATACCAAGGTTGGAGAGCCTGGCGAAAATGTTTAAGTATAGGAAGGGAAGCAAAGAATGGCCACCTGAGCCATGGCAGGGTTGATGCTCTAAGCAGAAGAATGGCTCCTGCCCACCTGGACCAAGAGGCTCAGACTCAGGGGACATGGAACAGGAGCCCAGTGACCATGGGAGACGCATGACCTCCCACTGGAGGCCAGGCAAGCCCCAACCCCTAAGAGGACAGAACACTAGCCTGTACCCTGGGCTCAGCTAGATCTGCACAGTTAGGGGTCATCTTGAAAGGCGAGACACTGCAGAGTTTGAACTCTGAATTAATTGACTTTTTATTATAAAAAGAAACTATTTTAAGATGTAATATTATTAGTGAAACTGCTAATATTTCTTTTTAAAAATATTTTATTATTTTTATTTTATGTGTATGAATGTATTGCCTTCGTGTGTATAAATGTACTTGCGTTATGCAGTGCCCACAGAGGTCAGAAGAGGATGTTGGAGCCCCAGGAACTGGAGTTACAGATTGTTAGCTGCCATGTGGGTCCTAGGAATTTGGCCCCGGGTCCTCTGCAAGAGCAGTGTTCTTAAACACTGAGCCATCTCTTCAGTCCATATTTCTTTTCTTTCTCTCTTCTCTCTTTGCTTTCATCTCTTGGCCTAGGGCTTCCAGAACACAGAGAAGACAGTACCTTGAAGTTTTAAATTATGTGGTCTGAAGCCTTCTTGTTTGGGGGTGTACATGCATGCTCATCACAGATAGGGATAGGAACCGCAAAGAAGTTATCCTAGCATGTGGGGGACGACTGCTTTTTGTACACTCTTCTCTGACTTCTCTACAGCCAGCATACAGGAAGTGGGATGAGAAGAAAGCACTTAGTGTCCTCGAGAGTTTAAGCATCTCTTCACCTGCAGACTTCTCTGACCCCCAAGGAAAGGCCTGAGAGTTCTCTTCCTGCCTTGCTCTGCCCCCATGCTGTTGTGGAGCACCCTTCTCCCTGTGCTCTAATTACCCAGCTTCCTCAGCAGGCTGCGCGCTCTTCAGAACAGGGGCAGGAGCTCTTCACCCTCTTGTTCTCCATGGCAGCCCAATATACAACCAGTGAATATTTAATAAGTATATATTGAATGAAAACATTAACCTTCCACCATGAGGTTCATTCTTTTGGCTCTAGACATTGCAATTTCTAGGTCACCGTTTTCTTCTCGATTGTCTCAATTGTCACTTTCATAAAGGAGATTTAATCCTTGCTAATAATTAATATTCAATACAGATGAACAGACCAAGGCCTAGAGGAATAAGGCAGTAGGCAGTATATTCCACTTGTGAATGAGGAGACAGTCACAGGATCTCTGACCATCAGGGCTTATGAGGCGAAGCACTAGGGGTGATAGCCAGTCAGGGCCCAGGGTTAAGCGACTGAGGTGCTTGACTCAGATACAAAGCTTCACATGGCTCCACATGCAGTGATCAACATAAGAATTTTATTTTAATGCAGCAATTAAAATGTTAAATGTTATGTCGAAAAAATCCATGCTAAACAAAAATATCCATTTTTTCATGATAAGAAGACGGCTGTTACTAACTTTGCCCCTCCGGTTCTAGTATGGCCTGGCACAACTCTGCCTGATCATATCTTTATTTTAAATTTTGGCATTTTATTAGATTTTTTGCTTTATTTTGCATTAAATTATTAAAATTTATTATTTATGTATATGTGCATATGAGTTCAGGTACCCATGGTAGGCAGAAGTGGGCAACAGATTCCTCTGGAGCTGGAGTTATAGGTGGTTATGAGCCACCCAATGTGGATGCTCAGACTAGAACCTGGGTCCTCTGCAAGAGCAGTAGAGGCTTTGAACCACTGAGCCATCTCTTCAGTCCTGAGGTGGCTATTCTTAATCCTGCGTTAAACTGTTAGTCTTGATCACTGGGTTTGAGGCACCACCTTAATTTTCCCATGGAAGCAAACACCTCACCTTCCTAGTTCAGCCTTGGCCTTAGGCAGTTGTTGGTCCTGGAGAATATAAGATTTAGCCACCCTCCAGGGCAAGGAAAGGGATCTCACTTGAGCCTGACACCAGGTTTCTTAGACTGTTACATAGGCTGTGATGCATGGACTACTGTAGATGAAATTACTTAAACACAGCGGTTCTGTTCTCACAGTTCTGGAGACTAGAAGCTCAAGCTCAGGCTGCCAACATAGCTTGGTTCTTTCTGATGAGGGCCCTCCTCCTGGCATCTCTTCTTGTAGGGCATCACTCCTATCCTGACAACCCACTTCATTGTTTCATCCAACCCCAATGCACCTCTTAACATTAACGCATCAATAATATGAATGTTGGCAGGACACAAGCATTCAGTCTATGATGCCACTGTGAGCACCATTCTGTTGATAGTGCCCCGGCAGGGCTTCAGTTAGCATCTTAATACCTTACCCAAAGCATTTCTTGGTTTTAATACCATTACCTCATCCATTGCTCACAAAACATCTATGCCAATGGGCAAGTAAGCTTTGTTAGCACTGTTTACATACTGTGGGAACTAATTCTGCCAGTTGTAGGTAAATGTATTGAAAACTACAGCTCCTGGGTCTCAAGCAATATTCTTCCTACCAACACTGCACTCTGTCCCTCCCAGTCGACCTGGAAGGACATGTTTCTGCCATGTGCTTTAACCTACATTAGGTCCTTTACAATTCCAACAACTCTGCAAGGTGGATAGGACAGGGAGCCTCATCCCTATTTCATAGATAAGGATGCTTCATCTAAAGGACCTTTAGCTAAAAGAAAGATTACAACTTCACATTCTCCATGCCTCCTCCCTAACTAAAAAGACACTGTGTCCCATTATGAAAAGTGAAAGAGGAAGAGGCCTGCCTGCCTGCCTGCTGAGTCTGCGCCACTGGATGGAGTGGGAACTGTAACCCCAATGATGGGTAGAGCTTTCTTCTCAAGGCTCTATGGTGCAGCTCTTGGCTTCCTGTGATTATTGAATAAGCAGGCTTGCAGGCAAGCTGTTCACATCCTTCTCCAGTCTTTCCTGCCTGCCAGGGCCTCTGATGTTCACAAATATCCAGTGGGCAATGACAGGTCCCAGGCTCACAGAATGCAGATGGTCCCCAGGGCAGGCTGCAGGAGAGCCAAGCTCAAATCCCTCATCTCAGCGGCAATGCAGATCAACTGGCAATGTGGTAAGAGGTTAGATTGTCCAAAAATCATGCTTTCCCACAAACAGGAGGAAACAGAGGAAACAATGATCCAGAGCCCCCTCAAGAACTGTAAAAATGCCAGCTTGTGGCTAATGGACAACACGATTGAAATTCTATTATGGCCACAGAAGCACAATACTGGAAAGAAAGTTGATTCCAGCCAAGGATATTGAATCAAAGAACAAAGCAAAATCCTTGGAGGAAGCAGTCAAGGGGTGCTTCATCTACAGTGCTTTCCTAGGAAACCCAAGGAATCAGTCATAACCTTCAGCAGCTTAGCTGAATAATAACGAGTCTTTAGAAATGACATTATTAGGACTGGAGACATGACTCAGTGGTTAAGGGTGCATACCGCTCTATAGAGGACCCAAGTTCAGTTCCCAGCATCCGCATCAGGTAGTTAGTTGCTTCAGCTCCAGGGATCTGGCCCTGCTTTTGGCCTCCATACACAACTACACTCACATGCACATACCCACCCACGGATGGATATACATGCATACGTATAGTTAAAAATAAAAGGATGTCACAAATATGATTCAAAATAATAAGTATTGAAAAGTTCCATGGCCATAATATTAAACATGAATTATCAAGAACAGAAAAAGTCATAGATGATGATGTGTTGGAGGCAGTCAATGAGACAGGAATGTCGGGGAGCCCTTATCTTCCTTGGAATGCTTCTTTCCATGCCAGCGTGGAGCCTGCATTATCTGAAGGTGCCTGCTGTCTGCCTGTCACCGCCTTTCCCCTTCTCTGCCTTGTCCTCACCCCTTCCTGTTCTCTTACCTTCTTTACGTTTTCTTCTAGCTCATCTTTCTCCTTTCTAGGCTTTTCGTTGCATCGTCTTGCCCTGTCCCTGTAGATCTCCCACCTCCTCGCAGCCTTTGTCTTCTGTTTAGCCCTTTTATCTGCCTCCTTCTTCCTCCTTTCCAAGAGGGTTTTGTACCAACTTACCTTTATCTATGTTATCTGGGGTTGCACAGAAAACTCAGAAGTCTCCCTAGGAATGGGACTGTAGAAGAGACTGGCAAAGGCAGGAAACTCATTCATGCCAGCATACCACCTGTACGATTTCCAAACCAGTGTGTTGTACAGCCATTAAAAATGATGGCCGTGAAACTACAAAGTGGCATGGAAACAGCTTATTTGCTCCATTTAAATGAAAAATTCAGGATGCAAAATTTTATGTGCAGCATAATTACAATTGGGTATAAAAAGCTGCCAAACCCTCTGCATGGGGAACCAGAGAGAAGCTCTGCCAGGGCTAACAGCCCGTTCTTCAAGAGGGGAGACTTTGGGGGTTTGCTTTGCATTTTATCACTCCTTTCTGAGCTTTATTCCATAAGCACATATTGCCTTCATAATGATAAAATAAGCAGTCCAGTGGCCATGCCAGAAATGTGTATGAGGGCGGGGCCCTACCCATTGCCATCTGAGCCCACATTCTGCAGTGCTGAGCCTGGTGCCTACTGAGCTAGAAGCAATGGACCGAACCTTATATCCTCTCAATCTCCTCACATTGGGTGACTTGTGAAGCCCAGATAGCTGTCTAGCTTTGAGACTGGACATTCACATTTACTGGGCCTCCCTTCAAAGGAGTAGGCTTGCAACTGGAATTTCTGCAAACATTGTCTTTTGCAGGCATGTCATCACCCTAATTCTACAAAGTAGGGAAGGCTTCAACTCAAATAGTTAAAATAGTGCCCTATGACACTATTTCTAGGAAGACACGAGCAAACCCTACTCCCCCAGACAGGGAATTCCCAATGGGCCTAAGTAAGGACATGACTGAAGTCCAACTTGATGAACCAATGAGTTTATTGGGGTCACTCACTTACAGGAGCATGAATGACTCAAAAACAGCTATAGCATTAAAATCCTATCGCAGCTTGGGTAATGACTTGCAAAAGCTGGAACCCTGCATCTCAACAGGTCAGAGAATATCTCTTCCAGGTGTCTGGTCTGGTCTGAGTGTCTCTCAGCAGCCTTGGCTAGTTCTAAAATCTTGGGGATGGAGAGACCTTGTATATATCATATCAGTTTCAGAGAATTCCCTAGACTTACAAGTTGTTTACTCCCCAAGTCTTAATGACCCTCCCTGTAGAACTTCCTGAATCTTAACAGCCTTCCCTGCAGGATGGAATGTTTTAGAACATTCTGAGAGTCTTAAGGAGCTTTCCTCTAAGATGGAAAGTGTGAACTCTGAGGAAATTGCTACACAATTATCAGGATTACTCAGAAACAGAGAAGAGGCTTTAATCCAGTCTGATCAGAATTATCCACGCTCCAAGTGACCTCCAAGGCTTTTAAGGTCTCGAAAGCACTAGATGATGAGGAAAGTTTCGAAGGGTAGTGAAAGTGACAGAACCCAGTGAAGTTTAGCCTGGAAAAGGAACTCTTTGTCTAGGGAGCTTGTGGCCACCAACATTGAAGGATGTAAACTATCACTGCTGTCTGAGAACATCTTTTCCCTTGGAATCTGAAGTCCAAATGTCTCCACATGTACTGAATTGTTACAAAGGGACCTACGAAGCCCATCTTCAGTGTACTCAGCCTTTTACAGATCAAAACGATTATTTTTAAGATATTTAAATCTACCTCACTATTTTTAATCATTGTGATGTTTAGTTTTATGTTGACACAATCTAGAATCACCCAGGAAAAGTCTTAATGAGGGATTGTATAGATTAGACTGGCTATGGACATGTCTGTGGGGATTGTCTTGACAGTCTTAATTGATGTGGGAAGACCCAGCTTGAGAGCAGGTGACACTATATTCCCTAGTTTGGGTCCTGAGCTAAGAGCGGAGAACGTGAGCTGAGTACTAAGCATGCATGTATGTGTTCATTTCCCTCTGCTCTTGACTGCGATGTGATGTTACTAGCTGATAGACGGGAACCTGGAATTGTGAGCTAAAACAAACTCTTTCTTCCTTAGTTGCTTTGTGTTCAGGGCATTTCATCACAGCAACATAAAAGAAAAAAGAAAGTTACTATTAAGAAAATCATTTTATGGAAAAGAAGGAAAATGGCATAATCTAAACCCAGTCACTCCACAGCTGATGTTTTCATTATCTTCTGCAAGTTTTCGTACATATATTTTTATACAGCGTTTCAATCATATTTTCATAGACATTTTTCCTCAGTTTATAACATTTTGTATACTCTTTTCTATTTTTTATACTTAGTATTACCTACTGTTCATAGAATAACTGTGCCATAGTTATCTTAATTCCCTTATTACTGGGGATTTAGGTTTTTAACTATTCTAAATTAAAGTGCTATAAATATATTTTACACATTACTCTTTCCATATGAATTATTACCTTAGGACAAATTCCCAAGAGTCATATTACTGGTACAAAATATATGGGACAGTAATGATTCTAAATACGTACTGCTGAATTATAATCAGAAAGGATGCTCCTACATATAGTACCTGGATTCTAATAGATGCTTAATAAATGTTTAATGGATGTGTGAATGAATGCCATCAGCAACATATGCAAATCTGCTTTGAATATGTAAACTGTTTAAGAAAGGAAGATGCTTTATTAAATGCATGTATTCTGGCCACATTGACTGAAAACAGAATTTCTGAAAATCAAATATTCTTTTCTCCTTTATTTATTTATTTATTTTTAAATTTTTACAAAAGCTTTATTGAGACTTTCTGATTATAATTCAGCGTATTTTGCTTAAATCCATGCCCACTCCCTCCCCTTCAACATTCCCGCCTCTTTTTATTTTTTACAAAAACTTTATTGAGAATTTCACACATGCATATAAGGTGTTTTGATCAAATCCATGCCCACTCCCTCCCCACCAACATTCCCCCTCTGAAAAGTTAACCCTAAATTCTTTTAAGGATTAGATACAAGCTCACAAATACTTTTGACATTTTTGGCCTTTGGACAGTGTGTTGTTAACAGGCCCAAGGACATTTTGACTTTTAGCCAAGAAACTGACTACATTTCTTTGGGGTCTTTTTACCCTAACTGACTAGCGAATTCCTACCTACTATTCTTATCACATCAGCCTCTGAAAGGGTTACCCAAATTGCCAATAAGGAATAGGAAGATCTGGCTTCTTCCATGCTGAACAGGGATGCAGGGTGAGGCAATTGGAGTACCCCTTCAGTGGGTCTATCTAAAAGACTCCCAAATTGCATAACTCTTGTCTCTAAGGGGAGAAGAAAGTCCTTGGATCATGAATAGAAGATGTCAAGGAGAAGTAGAGGTAAGAGTAATTAGCATTACAAGTTCTAGACAGGGAACTAGAAAAAAGTTTGAACAGGAAAATTTTCAAATGTTCATATGAGAGTCCATTGGAGTTTCTTGACAAGGCCTTCCACAAGCATCCCTCTATTGGGTTCTTCCTCATTTTTCTTGTCTTGCAAGACTGGACAAGTTGGCTGTGTAGAGTAGATCAGGTGATGGTCCAGTGACCCTGCTTGGCACTCCTTTAACGAATGAACACAACCGTCAACAAGCCCAATTGTGACTATGTTTAGTGATCAGGCTCAGCCAAAGTCATGATGATGGTAGTTATTTCATGAAGCAGGGACTGCTGTATATCGTCATCTTATTAAAAGGACCTGGAATTTAAAAGGATTGGGTGCTAGAAGCCACCTAATTCTAAGAATGAAGCCTTCCCTTCAGAGACTGGTAGGGATGAGTAGCTAGCTTCATGGCCACTTTGGGCCATGGTAAATGTCCCTGGATGATGTGTGTGCTCTCCCCAGCCTCAGCTTCTCTGGACGTCTCTGTTTGTTTTGGGATTCTAAACTGTGACTAAGTCTTGGAGAATAGATCTGCCACAAACAACCTAATGGAAGGCAATTGCCATGAAAATAGTGTGCCAACCAGAAGACAAAATCTAAGTCCCAAAACTGATGTATAATTGGGGAAAACTGGAAGGGAGTCTTTGACACCAACTCATATTACAGTTGAAGAGGAATGGGAAGCCCATGGGGACAAAATAAGACAGTAACAATGACACAGACTGTCTAAAGGCAGAAAAAAATCAGTTGATACTAAAACTTTGATAGATCTTGGGAGAAAAAAATAGTAGCAAATGCGAACTTGCAGGACTGCAAAAGACAGCAGTGAACGTGTACATGCGACAACAGAAGACTTCAATGGCGTCCTTTACACTAGGTTAAAGAATTGCAGGGCCAGCAGGATGGCTCACTAGGTCAAGGCACCTGCTGTCAAGCCTGACAACTTGAGTTCCAGTCCCAGGACCCACACGGTGGAAGAGAACTGACTGAATGTTGTCCTCTGACTTCCTCATGCGTGCTGTGGCATGCCCCCAACACACACAGATCAAACAAATGAATGTTAAAAAGAAATTGCAAGACCTCATGAACACCCAAATAAAACCCAGTAAAATAATACCAGCATTTGATTCAACACACAAAAGAAGGAGACACCTAAGCAAACCAATGAAAGAATTACAGCACGTGGGAAGAGGAAAGCCCAGACCAGCAGGGCCAACAGTAATGTTGAAATGGCCCACAGTGAAGGCAAAGGCAGTGGCCAATATTTCTGTTGAGTCTCTCAACAGCACTGCTTACAGATCCTGACAGAAAATGCGTGCTGGAATTGAAACCAAAAGGACGAAAAGCCCTTCTAAAAGAGCAGATGCAAAAATAAGAATTATATCTCACTTCGCCCATCTGAAGTTGACCCAGAGCAGGGGCCCTTGGAGGGACATCCACCCAGAGCACAGAGAAATAAAACAAGCGCCAATAGAGATTCTTGCCAAGATGATTATTCTCCTTACAAGCAGAAAGAGAAATGTTCCGAGATCTGCCCAGAGGACATGAAATAATTTGTCAACAAAGTCCCACAGTTGCAAAGATCAGAAAGCCATGAACATTTAGCATTCAGTAAATGGAAAGAAATAGTTTAACCATTTTTTCCTTCGGGTTGTCTGCTAGTAATTTTGTCAAAAATTATGCTATGTTTCTGGAGTTTGCAGCTCTGGTTAATACACAATGAAACGTCAACTCTTCCTTGTCAATTAGTCTCATGGCTGAAGCTTTGAATTTTTGAAGAAGAATTTATTTAAATGCTGCATCATTGAAACTTTAGAAAAAGTACTTAATGCGTCTGCAAATTTTGTACACTCCAGAGGTGTGAATAAAAATAATAAAGTCCTTCTAAACTGGGGAAAATTTACTTTCAAAGGGCCTAGCTCATCTTGCATGCTAAACTTGGAATTTTTAATAAATATTTATTTTATCAAAGTACTGCAAGCACATAGTTTAGAAGTCAAATGCTTTAAAAAGGCCCATAGCAGTTTCTAAGTCATTCCCTGCCCCACCACTCCACACTCTAGTCAATCTCCCTCTTGAGGTAATGAATTTGTTCTAGTGTTTTCTTCTGGCATTTAAGCACAAATTTCTAAATAACATGCATATATGGCTCTCTTTGGATTAATGAATTTTGAGTGTTAACTTCTGCCTTCCTGTTCTGAGAGATGGTGTTTTAGCTCCTTCCTCTCTTCTTTCCTGCCTGGCCCCATCATTTTGGGTAGATCAATATTCAGTTGATACCACGACATTCCTATGCGGATATTACTTCCAACTTTGTACTTTTGTGGTGGTTTCCTCCTTCACCTTAATCTTTTTGGAAATGATTGTCTTGTGGACTTCTCTTTTTATAGATATTACTAGTTTGAAACTATTGCTATTTTTTTCCCACGATAGCGTTTCAGTATAATTTTCCATACAATCACATTAATAAGTGTTTGTTTGCTTTTTTCTTTGGGTGTTTCCATCTTGAATATCTCCAACTTCCTCTGCTGAGAACTTGGAACAATGCCGCACCAGAAATTGTCACTGATTTTTCTGCTGAGTTGGACGCTCTACCCACTGCGTTTGATGATATTCTCTAGAAACTGTGATCTCACTGATACTTGAAAGAAGTTGAAGTCTTAGAAGCAGGAAGTCCACTAGTGGTTACTAGAGGGGGGGCAGGGAAGTGGGGATGAGGAGACTTTGAGAAGTGAGCAGTTATATATGGTGGTCTTCTGCATAGTAGATTGATTATGGTTAGCAATATTTTATTGAATGTTTCAAAGTAGCTAGAAGACAGGATTTAAACACCATCATCACAAAGAAATGATAAATGCATTCGGTGATGGACATTCAGGACACCCTGAATTATTACAAAATGTACACGAACCACATCACACCATGCCCAACAAATATGTATAGTTATTATGTGTCATGTAAAAATAAAGTTATTCTGGAGAGATGACTCCAGTTATGAGCAGTTGCTGCTCTTGCAGAAGACCCAAGTTTGGTTCACAGAACTAACACTGGGTGGCTTACAACTGCCTGCAACTCCAGTTTCTGGAGATACGATTGCCATTTCCTGGCCTCCATGGGCACTGCAAGCATGTGATGTACATATGCACATATACATATATAATAAAAAAATAAAATCTTGCAGGGTAGTAGACTGGTCTGGGTGGCTGGTGGGACAGGGTAGAGGGTAGGCTGGTCAGGGTAGTAGGAAGCTTGGTCTGTGTCAGACAGATCAGGAGCCAGTGGAATCTATGCTAGGGAGCTTAGCTGGTCTGGGTTAGGAAGCTAGTCCAGGGATCTGAGGTGAAGAAATTGGATCCCACCTGGGTCCAAGGTTGGCAGGCGACAGGGTTGGGGTGGGCAAGAAGAATGAAATAGAGATGCAGTGGTCAGAATATGACTTATCAGAGTCCTGGGTGGGCAGGTCTGTCCAGCTGATTGGGGGCCAGGGAAGACGGTGGTGGAGGGATTGCCTGAGTAGGTTGTCTCTGAAAACTAGTTCGTGAGACCCTACTGTTGAAGATGGAACATACTTTGGATACAGGACTTGGAGCAATGGAGCAGGAACTAACCTGGAAGCCTTCTATCTGAAGTTTAGCTAATGCTAGATGATAATATGAAGATTGCCACAGGAGAAAAACAATGGTCCAACCCAGCCCTAAAGCCTAATAACCATAAGGACTGGTATGGCAAACTACCTCTATTGGGGCAGTAGTGGTACTGGTATCTGGAGGCAATCAACTGCTACCTAATTGGACTTGAAGCCCTCCCTCTTTGTAAGAGTGAACTTATGGGTGGCACTGTAAACTCAGTCAAGTACACATGGCAGAAGAGGATGTAGATCTAAAGAAACCCCTATTTCTTTCATGTCTCTAGGCAAATGAGATTTTTTACTATATACTAAATATTGATCCTTTATAGACAAACATACTGTACACCACTCATCAAAGAACTTCTTTTTGAAACAGATGGAGGCTACTGCAGAATCCACAACTGGTCAGACATAGAAGGTTCATGGAGTATAGTGGAACAAGGGGTAGAGAGAAAACTAATGCACCCCTCAACTCTCATCAGTAAACCTCCCACCCATGGCTCAGGGACCATTGGGAAAGAGGGGCCAGAAAGATTGTAAGAGCCAGGGCTGGTTCATGAGCACAGGGAAGCAGAGGCTTTCAGGCCACTGGAAGTTTGCACATGTGAACTTGTGGCAATGGTGGCATCGAGCACAGGACCCGTGCCGACTCAATTAAACAACGGCCCAAAGGGAAGAGAGAGATGGTTGGTGGGCCAACCCTAGACTCAGAGCTGTTGGAGGCTGGTTGCTGCTGGGTAGGAGAAAGTATACCTTGCACACACTCTCTAGATGGACTGACTGGACTCCAGTGGATAAATTTGCACTGAATGGTATCTGGATGCAAATGTGTGACTGCATAGGACTTAACATGTGTGTGTGGCAGAATGCATGGGCTCTGGTGGGGGAATGGGAGAGGCACAGAAGGGGTAGGGGGTCTGGGTTTGATTGAGAACTGTTGTATGAAAATACAGAAGCTCAATAAAAATATAAATAAAATAAAATCTTTAAAAACAAAGTTATTTTGACTCTGAACCTTTTCTTGGAGCAAAGCCCTCTGAAGTTTCATGGTAGTGAACGTGGATGGGAGTCCACTCCCAGTTGCACACAGAAGGCCCTTCCAATCTACACACTCATTTCATAGAAATTTTTCTTGATAGCCTGGAGGGACAGCTCAGTGGTTAAGAGCACTGGTTACTCTTCAGAGGACCTGGGTTTGGGTCCCAGCACCCACATGGAGGCTAGCAATCATCTGTCACTCTAGTTCCAGGGAATCTGACACCCTTTTCTGGCTTCCATAAGTATTGCATGACATAGATGCATTTAAATATGTGCAGGCACAATGCTCATACACATAAAACAAAAATAAGCAACCCCCCCAAATTTTTAGAAAGACAACTTTCTTAAATTATTTCATGGATTGTTTTTTGACCCAGGATTACTCTCCTCTCTATAACAATGCTAGATTTTGAAGCACAGCATTTGATTCTGTCACTTAAAAATTCTTCTTTCTCCTTATCCCCTAGGTTCCTCATATACCCTTCCCTCCCCCCTCCCCTAATCTGACCCAATTTTTATCCATAT
>NW_008341422.1:3310320-3328243 GCF_000622305.1 Nannospalax galili | reverse complement strand
TTTTTGTTCTTTTAAAAAATATTTATTATTTTTATGTATATGTTTTGCTTGCATGTATGTAAGTGCACCATGTGCATGCAATGCCAGCAGGTGTCAGAAGATCCCTTGGAACTGGAGTGGCAGATGGTTATTAACTGCCATGTTGATGCTGGGAATTGAACTTTGGTTCTTTGGAAGAGCAGCCAGTGCTCTTAGCCACTGAGCCATCTCTCCAAGTATGTTGTTATTAAATAAATCATTTTTAAAAATTAAAAAAAAATTCTTTTAAAAATACTTCAATAATTTTTACTCCTAATATCACACTTTTAATCTCCTTAAGTGGTTAGTCTGGGGTGGGAAGATATGGTCGCTCTTGTTCCAACTATTTCTTTTTCACAAACTTCTGCTCCAGTTTCATGTTTTAAAAACCTTTTGTTAGTGTACATTAATCATGTAGGACGATGGGGTTTATGATATCATTTTTGTTCAAGTGTCCATGAGCACTGATCATCTTCTCTCCCACCAGTTTCTCCTGTCTCTCCCCCTCCTCCTCTCAGTATCCATTCCAAGGAAGTTAGTGAGTTTTTGTATATCTGTTGTTCTGTTTTCTAGGTATAATTTGGACCCTTTGTCTCTATCTTCTATAAAAGACGGCCTGTCCTCAGATGTTAGACAATCCTATTTTTGTTCATGATTAACAGGAAGGGAATCACTGGATTTGAGATCCACCATAGCAATTTCTGGTTGACCCATTTAAAATTTCATTTTTTATTTTTATTTTATGTATATGAGTGTTTTGGCTGCAGGTATGTGAGTGCACCCATGTGTGCAATGCCCACAGAGGCAAGAAGAAGGTGTCAAATCCCCTGGAACTGTACTTACAAACAGTTATTAGCTGCTGTGTGGGTACTGGGAACTGAAGCCAGGTCATCTTCTAAGAGCAGCAGTGTTCTTAACTGCCCTCTGGTTGAGCCATTTAGGTGAGCATCTCATATGAATATTTGACATCTTCCTCCAAGGGTTGACAGCTCCTGAGAGGAGTCTTTTCACGTCTTGTCCAAAGTGCAAAGGTCTGGCCACCAGCAACTCAAAGCTGAGCGCAGAATAGTGCTGAGCATTCCGGGCCTCCAGTGTGTATTAACACGCTTGTTGCGTTAGCCACGCTTGGCATTCCTTGTCCAAAGACATTCGTTTTCCTCTCCAGATAATAGCGTTCCAGACTCTAGATGCTAAGGGAAATATAGTTAACCAGGAGGGAGAAACAGGGAAAGAGAAATCTGTCCCTTTGCCTGACCCTTCTATCGTTTCCCGTCTCTTAACTGCCAGTAGTAGGAAGCCTGTCTGGGGCTGACATCTGCTGAACCTTTTGAAGATATTACAATGTAACTTGGGCCAGTAGAGGCTTTAGGCTACCTCTGGTTCCCCACATCCAGTTGGATCGCACCTGCTCAGTTATTACTCATCTGCCTGCTTTTTAGCCTCCAAAGATTTACAATTTGTGCCTGTCTTGTTTGCCCTTCCTTGTTGGTTTATGTCTCTTAAAACAATGGATTTGCTTTGATTTACTGAGGTTTTTGAGGAAAAGTGATTCCTGCAAATTCTCAGAGCCCCCAGAGCTGCATTTGCTTTTTATATTTGAAATTTTGACAACTGTCACTTTTGTAGGTTGACAAATTGGTTGGAAATTAAATTCTTTTCATATGGCTTGACCTGATGTGATTCTTTTCCAATTTCGCTTTAAAGATTTCTTTCTGTCATATGAGAGAAACCCTGATCTGTTTATGCCTAAGTGATACCCCATGAGACATCCTGAAAAACTGGCCTGGGCATCTCCAGTTGTGTAACACTTGTCCATACCCTCACCCCTCACATCCATTTCTCCTTCTCCCAGCAAGTGGATTCCAGTGTCCTCGTCAGAGGAGAATCATCCAAACTTGGATGTAGGTAACTGAGGAATGTGTTAGCATTCAAAGAATCAGTTTTCTCCTCCAGGATTTATTCTTTCTCTAACATTATAGGGTTTCCTTGAACTTAAATGCTTTTTTTCATAAACCTTGTCTTTATGAGCAGTGTTTTTAAAATCTGTTGACTTGGTAACCTTGAAGAGTCTTCATCTCTGTATTAGTTACTTTTCTGTTGCTGTGATAGAAACACTGACCAAAGCAACTTATGAAAGGAAGAATGTATTTGAGCTTACAGTTCCAGGGGAATTACAGTCTGTCAGGGCGGAGAGGGATGGTGGCTGGAGGTGGCTGGAGCAGGAGCAGCAGAAGCCAAGCTCTCAGATCATCACGCAGGCACAGGTAGCAAGAGAGCTACTGGAGATCTGGCTAGGCTTAAGAACTCTCTAAGCCCACCCCCAGTGACGTGCTTCCTCCAGGATAGCTGCACCTTCTAAGACCTCTCAAAACAGCGCCATCCTCTAGGGACAAAATGTCCAAACACTTGGAGCCTATGGGGGACATTTGCATTCAAACCACCATAATCTCTAAATGAGTACAGTCAGAACTCATGGCAGCATCATGGGAGAAGTCCATTAGTTGATGAAAGTAAAGCTCTTAGCATGGAACCTGGCATTCAGTGTTAAAATGTGATCATTATAAAGTCTTAATGGTATTAATAATATTATCCATTGACAGATAATAAATCCTAAGAGTAAAGTGTCCAATTATTCCTTTCTAATCATCATTGCTCTGTAGATCTAAGATTGGAATGAGACAATGTATACAAATTCTCCATGCAAGCATCATCTGTAGTCTGCCAGGTATTGCAAACCACGAATCAATACCTTCCTGGATTGGTTAACCCAAAGGAAGCCATACATTGTTAAAGGCAACTGCTCAATGCACCTGCTAATCTGACAGATGTATTTTCTACGAGGTTGGTGCCTCACAGCCACATCTTCCCAGACCCCTGGGACAACAGAATGAAAGAAATGTCAAAAGCCAGGCAAACCAAATTTGGTCTAAATCTAAAGCTACTTGTTGTTTTAGAAGTTTTAAAAAGTAAAAACGCTTTCCCCTAAAGCTTGGAGGGAAATTAGTAACTAAGAAAAAAATGGGCATTCTTTCCCTAATACGGTATATCCTGCTTAGCTAGATCATCAGGACATAAATAATCCCCCCATGTTCAGTCATGAGACTAAATCTGAGTCTCAGGATTAACACAAGCACTCTAAAACCCACAGGTAGTTCTGCAGCCCATCTGGAGACAATTTGCAGACGGCCAGGGCCTGGTCAGCAGAAATTCTTTGTAATTTCTTTTTTTTCTTTTTCTTTCTGTATTGAGCTTTTAAAAGTTTATTCAACATTTCCCACTCAAATCCAGACCCCCTCCCCGATCCATTTCTCCCCCATCCCCCTACTGAACCCTATGCACTCTGCATTCCATGCTGAGTCTTATTCATTCAGGTGTTTGTACCCAAATGTCCTTCAGTGTGAATGTGTTCACTGGTGACAAGTCAGCCCATCCAGGGGTCATATATAAGTCATACTCTTCCTCACCCAACAGCAATCAGTCTCGAATATTTCTGAATCTAGTGCTGGCCAGCCACCTATTTCTTACCTCCCTTTGAGCCTTTGTTTAATTGTGCAGACATGACTTCTGCGCTGGATGCCACCACTGCCACAGGCTCACATGAGCAAGCCTCCAGTGGCCTGGAAGCCTCCACATCCCTGTGTTCATGAACCAGCCCTGACTCTTAAAATCTTTCCCCCTCCTTTTCCACAATGGTCCCTGAGCCATGAGTGGATGAGGTTTCATATAAGAGTCCCATCCTACACTCTAGTCTCTAATTCTCCAAAGCTTTGCCAGTTGTGACCTTCTATGTGCAACACACTCTGATATACAAGGAAGCCTCACTGGTGAGAGTTGAGGGGTGCATTAGCCCTCTCTCTACCCCTTATTCTGATTTGTTCCATGAGCTTTAGTTGTAGAGATTTGACTGCAGATGTGTCACCTAGTACTGGATATCTCCCAAGTATACGTTCTCTGTGCCTGACCAGATGTGCAACTCTGCATTAGCCTCCATCTGTTGCAAAAAGAAGCTTCTTTGATGAGTGCTGTAAGGCATGTTTGTCACTGTAAGGGAGTTCTCTTCTATCTGGCACTGCATTCCCTACTAAGCAGCTCCCAGGTATACATATGCATTAATGTTTAGACACTCTATATACATTTCTCATAGGGTTTCTAGGGCATCAATTTTCCCTCTAGGTTTCCTAGCCCCTGAGACTCACTCATCTCCACTCTTTTTTCTCCCATCTGACTTGCCTCCTCCTTCCCTCTCTAGTCACAGTGCCCCCATTATCCCCACCCTCCCCTCAATACCTCCCAACTCCTGCCATCTTTCCTTTCCTGACATCCCTCCCCCACTCCATGGTCTCTTGCGTGTCCCTCCCTCCTCTCCTCCCTGCCGATTACTCCCACTTTTTCCCCCTCTCTCAGGTAACACCTGTTCCCTACTCTCCCCCTTTCAGGTTGTTTATTTTCCTTTACCTCCATGTATCCTTTCCCTTTCCCTGGCTCCTGGTGTGACATCAGAATGGATATACTCACATATAAGGGACTGGTGTTACAGTCCACAAAAGAGGGAGAACATACGTCACTTGCTTTTCTGAGTCTGTGTTACTTCACTTAGCATAGCACTCTTTAGGTTAATCCATTTACCAGCAAATTTCATATTTTCATCTTTTCTTACTACTCCATTGAGTAGATGTACCACATTTTCATTAACCATTCTTCAGTTGAGGGACATTTAGGTTGTTTCCATTTCCTAGCTATTGTGAAGAGAGCAGCAACAAACATGGATGTACAAGTATCTCTAAAGTATGGTACATCCTTTGGGTATATGCCAAAGAGTGGTATCACTGGATCATATGGTAGGTTGGTTTTTAGTTTTTTGAGGGTTCTCCACACTGCTTTCCATACTGGTTGCATGAGTTTGCATTCCCACCAGCACTGAATGAGCATTCCTCTTTCTCCATATCCTCTCCAACATTTGGAGTCTTTCATTCTCTTGATCTTTGCCAGTCTGACTGGGGTAAGATGGAATTTTAAAGTGGCTTTTACCTGCATTTCTCTAATTACTAAGTATATTGAGCACTTTTTAAGGTGCTTCTTAGCCATGTTTATTTCTTCATTTGAGAACTCTGTTTAGGTCAATCACCCATCTTTTTATTGGGTCATTTATTATTTCTTTCTTCTTTGAGTTCTTTGTATATTCTGGATATTATCAGCTACACATCCGACAGAGGATAAACATCCAGAATATACTGTAATCTCTTGACTTACTGATATAGGGGCTAATAGTCATCATCCCATTGTTTCTCAGATGTCTGCCAAATCACTGAGAACTAGTGCAAGGCCCCTTTTCAAGTATGATATTGGGAAAACTCACAAGAGCTTATACCATTTGAACTGCATATAGGAGAAGTTAATTTGTCCCTAGGAACATGTTCTACAAAGCCACAGCACAGAGTCAAGTTATCATTTCACTAAGTCACTTGTTTTACTTTGCTTCTCTATTGCTATGATCAAATATTCTGACAAAATCAACTTAAGGAATGGGGAAGGTTGTTTTTACTGGCTGACACTTTCAGGGAGATACAGTCTATTATGGTAGGCAAGGCATGGTGGCAGGAGCAGATGCTGACTGATCATATTGCATCCACATCAGGAAACATAGAATGAGCAGGAAATGGGACCGAGCTATAATGCCTCAAAACCCACCCCAGTGACTCACTTCCTCCTGCAAGGCTCTAGCTCCCAGTGGTTTCACAAGCTTCCCAAACAGCACCACCGTTTGGTGGCCAAATGCTTTAACACATGAGCTATGAGGGACTCACATTCAAATCACACCACCACTCTAGTTAGTTCCCATTCCACAGGACTGACTCTGGCAAATGGCTTCAGTCCTCTGAAAATGAGGGCATCCTGATAGCTAATTGCTACATTTAATGCTAGGGTGTTGGAAATTTTTGTTTTGAGTGACAGAATGTTTTCCTGCTGTGAAAGAATTATCTACTAATGAGCTTCTTGCTATGGTGTATCCAGCACTGGCTCTGTATGTGAGCATGGAACAGGAAAATGGTCAGGGGAAGATTTGAACTTTCTAGATTATTATAAAGATATAGCTAGAAATGGAGCTCTGTATAGAGAACTTTCTTAGCATTGGAAGGCACAGAGGGTTGAATATGTCATTTATTGGTACAGCATAGGCTTAGCGTGTACAAAGTTGTGAGTTCAGTCCCCACTCACTTGAACCCCCACATTGATATAAATATAATCGGGATTGGAGAGATGGTTAGGAGCACTTGCTGCTCTTGCAGAGGACCCAGTTCAGCTTCCAGCACCCACACTGGTGGTTCAAATCCTGTAACTCCATCTCCAAGGAATCTAATACCGTTTCCTGTCCTCTGTAGACACTGTACACATTACACACACACACACACACACACACACACACACACACGCACAAATAAATCTTTTTTAAAAACAAAATTTGATATGCAGCACTATGAAAAGAAATCCTCAGAAAATTATAATGGAAAAGAATAATAAACAGAAGGTTTTTATTAACATACCCAAAAGATTGCTGGAAAATACACAAATCATGTAATGTGGTTGTGTTTGTTTTTAATTTTTCATTTTATTTACTACATTTCTGAAGTGTTTTTCAAATGTCTTGTGTGTTTGCATGCTCTGTATAAAAGTGAACTGAAATGAACGATATGGTGAGTGCTATTTCTAAATCCAAAAGATCTCACCTTTAGAACCAGATGCACCTTCATCTGAAATGTGTTTGGTCTTCGTTGTTATGTTCCTCTACTGCTCTAGTGCCTGAAAGAAACCTTTTTCACTGTCTATTGTAGGAGGCCTCAAATGCCTACTCATTATGCAGCCAGCAGTAAAGCATCTTAGCACATAAAACTCCTAAGTGGATGCCTAGTTCATTGTGTACAGTGAGTGATCTCCTTTAGTTCTTTCTTGGTCCTGTATCCAGACCTTTCGCTGTGTATCTTTTTTAATATCGAGAAAGAGATCTTATTTTAGTAACAACTAAATTGAATTACTGGCATATCTCATTTCTTAGTCATAATAGCAATCATAATTATTAGTGTTACTGTTGTTTCTATATTTAGTGGTGTTTTACGGTTTCTGTGTTTTTGCTCATGGGATTTATGAAAAGTATTTTGTAGCACACAGACTTTGATAGGTAATTCACATCCTGAACCCTTTTTAGCTAATTGATTAAATATTTAATGAGCATCATATTTGCTCTGTGTCTCACAGTACTTGCCTCTGTCAGCAGGATGTACCAAGTCTCATGGATTTGCTCATGAGATGGGCTTTGTCCAGTAGAATAAGACAGATATAACGTCATGCTGGTCCTTAGGGCAGGCCTCAAGAGACTGTATGTTTCTGCTTTTGATCATCTCTCAGGTCAGTGAGAACATGCAGCGGGAGCTGGTTAGTCTCGGGAGAATAGAAGAGACATGTGGAGCAGAACTGACCTAACCAAGCTACTACAGCCTAGAACACAGGCTCCACCCTACACATCTACCCACAGACATTTGACTAACCCAGCTCAGATGAGCAGAGATACCCAATAAAGCCCATCCCACATTAGCCAATCCCCAGGAACCCCCAAGCATGAGCAATAATAATCTTATTTATAAATTTGTGCAATTGTTTTGAACCACTGAACATTAAGATACCCAATAAAGCCCATCCCACATTAGCCAATCCCCAGGAACCCCCAAGCGTGAGCAATAATAATCTTATTTATAAATTTGTACAATTGTTTTGAACCACTGAACATTAAACATTAATTTGGTTTGTTCCACAGCAATAGCTAACTGATACACTCATAACTGGTACACTTATCACAAATGCCCAATATGATCTTCTCAAATAAGATCCAGAGTTGAAAATTCACAACATGTGGATGTTTCAGCTACATACCAGTTTATACCAGTTTACTCAGTTCTCTATACATCCATTGCTGAGGGCACAGGTACTCTATAAAAAGTTGAAGTTTCCAGCAGCTGTCTTCAGGCTTTGCCTTTGCTGATAAGGCATCTTTGGGTTTCATTGCTTAGGTCATGGATTATTCTCTAGGCTGGGACACACACATTTTCATTGTGGTTATCCAAGAGCTTGCCTTTTTGTTTTGCTTGCTGCTAGACACTCTTTGTCATATAACATTCCAACTTGATGCCAACAGCCTGGTGGGCTCCGCTCACCACATCTTGCTTCTGCCAAACACCAGGATATAAGTTCTGGATTCTCATGTATCTTAGAAACAAGACTGATTAAGAAAATACTCAGTATGACAAGGGCTTAAGCAGAACTCTCATTCTAGCATTTGATGAATTGCTTGACTAAACAATTCTTACTTAGTGTAAGTGAAAACAAGCCATTTGGTAGTCATGTCAAACTTCTCTCAGATGAGTGGGATTCCAGAACACAAGAATCTCAGAAGTGTACAGTGGGCAAAGGATATAGTCAGAGTGATCTTTGGGTCTGTAGAGAATAGAAATCCAAGAGATAATATCCAAGTGGATGGTAAACAAAAGCTGATGTGCAGGAAGGACAAGTGCATGATCTAACGTGGGAGCAGCAGGTCAGAAATCAGGAATCCCAGGGCAGGTGGGATGGAGAGATTTTTCTCTGGAGAAGGCAATGGGTGCTAAGGAACTGTCTTGAACTATTCACAGAGCTCCTGGGAGCTCAACCATGGATGGGGAGATTCAGACCCTCCCCAGTCCTATGCCATCTCTATCTGCACTTCCAGTGAACTACACATCAAGTAGCCATTTCTGTCAAAAGACCCTGACAGTTCCTAGGTGTATGTATGACACACATTCAAAAAGTGAGTCCCACACAGCCATCTTCTCAATTATCCCACTCATTCCCCAGTGGGAAAGAGAACTAAGCAACTGGCCTAATTCAGCATACCCTGGGGACAGCTCAGTCTTCTCATTTCCTAGGGATCCCACAGGGAGAAGAAATGTCATCGACAGTAAAGGGAATTGCTGTCTATATAAGTGAAGGAAATTGTTCCCATCTGCCCATGGGCCATGCGCAGTCACTGAATTTTAACACAAAAATGGGGAGGGGACAATCGGAGAGCCCAGAAGTGATCAGTCTTCCAAGGGCTTGAATTAGTGGAGATCTGGGTGTGACTGTGTTTTAAATGTCTACCAAATCCTTTTGCCCTTCAAAAATACCTTGCATCTCTACCCTGAGTAATATCGTTCTTTTACTGAGTTAAATGAATACCTTAAGGGAAACTAGGGATAGGGCTTAACAGTAGAGCACTACGCTACCAAGCAGAAATTGCATGGTTTGATCCCAGCACTGAAAAAGAAAAATGTCAATATTTCTTCTGGTATAGTCTATTTTAATAGAGAAGTCCTTGGGGAAGGTAAAAATCCCCTGGGTATCATACCTCAGTGACAGCTTCACAGAAAAAGACTGAGGACAGTCTGAGGGAAGCCTGCTGGAATTGCAAGGGAGGAATTACTACTCATTCTCTTTTAGTTTCTTTTCTCATTACTGTGATCAAATACTTGACAAGAAGGAAGTTAAGGAAGGAGATATTTATTCTGGCTCACAGTTTGAGCCAAAATAAATTGTGGTGGGGGAGTCACTGCAGCAGGTGCTAGAAGCGGCTGGCCACATGACATCCAGTCAGGAAGCAGAGAGAGATGAATGCTGGTGCGCAGCGCACTTTCTAAGTCCAGAACCCACCCAATTGATGCCGCCAGCCACATTCAGGGTGGGTTTTCCCGTTTCCAGTTAAATTTTTCTGGAAACGGCCTCATAGACACACCTAGAGGTGTGTTTCCATGGCGATTCTAAATCCAGTCAAGTTGGCAAGGAAGATTTGTCATCACAGATCCATAAGGGTCTGAACACCTGGCTGTGGAAACGACAATAGGACAGGATCGAGGAGACGGATAAGTGAGACAAGTGATAGAAACGATACGGAAAAATATCACGTACTTAATAATTAGAATGTTGGAATAAAACAGAAAGAGAAAAGGACAACCCAGTTCTAAGGATGATATTTTCCTCAGTAGATTGCTCAGAGTATCAAAGTTCCGTCTTTGGAACACCTAGACGACTTCTGAACACATAGGAGGTACTCAGTAGATGACAGCTACTATTGCTTTTATTAGGAGTCATTTTATTTACTTCAGGTACTGTCTCATGGAGGTTTAGACTCTCAGTCTCCTCACCCTCCCAGACCTTATTCTGTGTCCTCTTGGCTACCATGCTCAATGTTCATCTCCCAGGGAAGCCCTCCCACACTGCCCCTGTCTTCATTTGGATGTATCATTTGGGTCCATCATCATTTCTTGCTTCTTTTCCTTTCACTTCATTTGCTCTGTATTTATATGGTCCCAACATCCTTCTCAGAATAAAATACCCTGAAGACTCCCTTAGTTTACTGTGACCCTTGCATAGACCATTCTGGTCTTTTACAAAGGCACAGAAACCCAGGCAGAAGAGACCTTTAGGAAATCTGAACATGAGGCCCAGTGTTGCCTCTGCAGCTTTGTGACTGTAAGAATCTCATGAACAATCTTTGGGTTTCAAATTGTTGCATCTATTAAGCTGGGATAATATGCCTGTCCACCTGTTCTTTTAGTACTCTCTAAATTCACGGAATGGTGTGGTAGCAATGCAGATGGTATAGTAAGAATACAGGGCTTTCTCTCCAGAGTGTGTAGTTCAATAGGCATTTGGAGACTAATGTAATAAACGCAAGAAATGGGACTTAAAATGAAGATAAAACACCTCTTGGGTAGGTGCTACAACAAAAGGATATATGATATGGAGTAAGTAGCTGGCAGAACTTGAACTAGGGTTTGAAGATCATGTGAGCAGACTGGACAAGAAGAGAGCATGGTGAATGATAGAAGATTGTTAAGAGTCTCAGTGTCATGAAAAATATACTGGACCAAAGGATGTCCTACAAGTAATTAGAAAACCTCTGATTTGCAGACATTTTATTGCCATCTGCCAGACACTGTTGAATTGACCCTGTTGGTTTGTTCAGTGCAAGGATAGTAGAACAGAACAAATCCATAATGCAGCAATGATTTAAGAAATGAAGTCACGTGTAGACCACCTGGGAAACTGAGGCAAAGTACAATACAAAATAAGTCAGGAGAGAGAGGTGGTCATCATGCGACAAAACCTTGTCTCTATTCTGTGAGTCACAGGAAGCTACATCATCAGAGCACTGGCTGCTGGAGGAGCAGTGGATGGAGTCAACTCAGGTAGCTGCAGTTGACCAGTTAGGGGGATATTTCAGTCCTTCAGAATGCGGTAGGAGCTCAAGCTCAGGTAGTAGTGGTGTTAGAGACAGAATTTGACAAACGAGGTCATATTTACATGGTAAATACAGAGGCTTGGTGTTAGAGTGCTGAGAAAGTAGGGAGATGAAGGAGTTGAGAGTCATCTCCATACTTTCTACTGGATGAATGGATGTCCTGGGCACCATGTGCCTGTCAAGAACTGTTAAGGAGCACGAGCTAGTGCTGTTTGAAAGCCAACAAGTTATTTTGTTATGGATGCTGGCTGAAGCCACGAGGCATCTGGTTTAGGGACAAGGAGCTTTATTACTCCTAGCATATCACAGCAGCCAGTACTGACTTCCTGTTTGCATCAGCTTCCCTGGTCCTCAGGTGTTACAGAGGTCAACAGAGCAGCTCTGATGGATGAGATATACACTGCAGCTGTGCATCACAGTGGAGTTCAAAGCCTTGGAATCACCAGTCTTTTATAATGGCTGAAGTCAAACCTGGCTTTTGGAGAAAAACAATTCTCACCACTATGAACAATAAACAACCCTTTGTTCTAAAGGCTAATGCTGTGGACACATTCACCACCAAAGGCTGTTAGTGTGTCTACTTGAAGATATGCAGAAACATAAGAGGTCTTCGGGAAATTGTTTCAATTCTGGAAAACCCTAGAGAAGCCATTGACTTATTATGGCTACTATGTGTAGTGTGCTGAATGAAGTGTAAAACATGATGCAATAAGCTCAAGCAGTCATAAAGTCATACTACATGCTTTGTTACTTGAGTAGCCATAAATTCATACTATGTGGTGGTTTGTTACAACAGAAAGGTCAGGGGAAGGGACTTGAAATTGGGAATTTGAAAATGACTGGACACTTTTCCCATGTCAGCTATAATGCTAACGTGTTATTTAGCTCACAGTGTCCTATTCTGAGGTTAAACTTATCTTCATTTTATGGAGAGGCAAACAGCCTTGGGGAGGTTCAAGTTCCCTGGGGCCTCTCCCTAGTATGTGGGGAAGCACATATTCAATCCCAGGTCTAGCTGATCCCAAAGTCAAAAGTCTTTTTTTTTCCTGTGTTACCTTGTCTGGCATTTTGCTCCTACTGTAAACCATGTTAAATTCTTACAGACATCATGTAATCTGATCTTTACATTAATTCTTTGAGGCTGGGTTATTATCTTTATTTTTAATATAAAATAAGAAAAACAGGCTTAGAGAAGTTCAATTATTTACTTGTTTAACACAAGTAATTCATAGATTATAAGGAAGATATTTATTATGTTTTTTTACATATTATGTACTAAATTACATGCAGTATATGATGTTATTCATTATCATGCATTTGGTGTTATAGAAAAAATGAAGTGATAAAGCTCAGTTTCCTGAATGATTCTGAATTCCAGCTTCTTGCCTTTTATTTATTTATCATTCATTCATTCATTCATTCATTCATTCTTTTGAGGTCCAGAACTCACTATGTCAACCAGGCTGACCTCAAATGCACAGTGATCCATAGGTTTCTGATTCCTGAGTGCTGGGATTATGGACATTCACCAACACACCCAGCCTGATTTTCTTAAAATAGCATTTGTTTCAATTTTAAAAAAATTATGTGCACATATGTGAGCCTTTGTGTGTATATGATATGTGCACCACATGGATGCAGAAGTCTGCAGAGCCCAGAAGAGGACATTGGACTCCCTGGAACTGGAGTTATAGGTGGTTGTAAGCTGCCATGTAGGTGCTTGGAACTAAACTCAGCTCCTCTACGTGAGCAGTAAGTGCTCTTAACCACTGAGCCATCTCTCCAGCCCCTTTTCTGATTTTCTTAATCTTGTACCTTTATAATACAAGTAAAATATATATAACTATTACATATACATATGTTTGTTGATTATGCAAGTCATATACATAATGTAACCATATATATTGTAGAAACATATAAAACAAATAAGCATAAATGATCTCACAGGAAACTGCTGTTGAGAAGCAGATGCTATTTACGTATTATGTGGATAGAGTAGGCCTAATAACTATGTGATAAGGCAAGGAACTTAAACATCCCATAAGGAGCAAGTGGCAGGTGATACTGAGAGAGGACAGCTCTGACATCCCATACTACCTAGATCCCAGTGATTGCAATGTCAATAGGTCAAAAAGAAGTTCATGGCACAAGTGGCTATGTGGCTCCAGCCAGTAGAGACAGCATTGGCATTCCTTGGTTCCCCCTAAGATTTCTTTCTGATCAAAATCATGAATGAACTTTAAACAAGTCTACTAGAATTGACACATTCTCTGGTATCTGTTGAAAAGCAAGTAAATCAGTCACCCTATTTGGAACCCTTGTTAGAATAAGCCATTGCAGACACATCAAAAAGGCATATCTACATGTGTCATCAACTAAATCTTATGGAATATCCATGACAGAAGATACTGTGTCAAGGGTTCAGTTTGTAGTGTACTTGCTGTGCAAGTGTGAGGGCCCAAGTTTGGATTCCCAGCACCCATATCAAAAGTATGATGTAGCATATTCCTATAACCTCAGTGTTAGGAAGCAGAGATGGGCAGAATATTGGTTAATTTTCTGTTGCTTTGATAAAATCCCATGACCCAAAGCTTTCTCTTCTTACGGAAGAGAAAGTTTATTTTGGCTCACAGCTCCAGAGGGAGAGTCCATAATGGGAGGGGAGGTGTGGCAGCAGGAGCCAGAGCAGGAAGCTGAGAGATCACATCTCAACCAAGACACAAAACAGAGAGAGAAATGAAGAAATGGGGCAAGACTGTAAATCCTCAAAGTCCACCCCAGTGACATACTTCCTCCAGCAAGGCTCCACCTCCTAAACCTTCCATGATCTCCTCAAATAGTATCTCAACCAAGACACAAAACAGAGAGAGAAATGAAGAAATGGGGCAAGACTATAAATCCTCAAAGCCCACCCCAGTGACATACTTCCTCCAGCAAGGCTCCACCTCCTAAACTTTCCATGATCTCCTCAAATAGTTCTACCAGCTGGAGATCATATGATCAAATACAGGAGCCTCTGGGGTACATTTCTCCCTCAAAAAACTACGACAGGTGGATCACTGGAGCAGCTACAGTAGCCCAAAGAGTGAGTGCCAGGTTCAGTGAGAGCGCTTGTCTCAAAAAATTAAGATGGAGAGTGATAGAGGACACCCAGAATTGACCTCTGACCTCCACATGCACATACACAGGTATGTGCACTCACCTACATGTACACATAGGTGCATATACCACTTACACACAGGCATATATACACAGTGGGGTACTGTGTCAGACATTTTAAATAAATAAATAAATAAACAAATGTGAGTGTAAATGCCAACTTGAAAATAGCTTCAGCATATATTAGTATATAAAGAAACGAAAGTAATAAAACAATATTTATGTTACTGTCTACATTGATGTAAGAGGAAAAAAATAAGATTTATAGGCACATGGAATCCTACATAGGGAGATTTCTAGAATGAGGACCGAAGGCTGTATGTTACACTTAGCACCAGTTAACTCAATGGGTCCTATGTCTATGGAGGGGGCTCCTGAGGAGGTTGTGGCATGCAGAAACATCACATCTTGCTCTTGGTTTTTGGTGGACTTTGTTTTTGTATGTGCATGTATGTATGGTCTGAGTGTGTGTATATGCATATTCTCATGTGTATGTGTGCACATGTGTGTACGACTGTACATGCACATGTGTTTGCTCATAAAGCAGCCCAAAGTTGACATCACGTGTCTTCCTTGATTGTTCTTCACGGTGCTATTGATGCGGGGTCTCCTGTTGAACCTGGAGCTGACCAGTTCCTGCTAGTCTAGCTGGCCCACTTGCCCCAAGGCCCCCCGTCTCTGTCCCCCAAGTGCTGGAATTGCTAGCAGCCACCACCCCTGCCAGCTTTTCTGTGGGTTCTGGGAATCCAAACTCTTGTCCTCGTGCTTCCACAGCAGGTGCTTTATCCACAGAGCCATCACTCCCGCCTCCAACTTCACTTTTTACTTCATAGACTTGTTTTGTCTGAATCTTTTAAGACAAGATTGCCTTTCTATATCACTTATATAATTAAATCTGAAGATTAAAACAAAACATGATCATCACTTAAAATCACTTGTGTCTCCTTTGCTCAGAGTTCACTCCACAAGGGCTTGTTTATTTATTTATATTTGTTACTTTATGATAGACATGTAGACAAAGAGCTTGCGTTATGGTTGTGTATGTGTCCAAGTTGCCTTTTAGCATCACTGTCATTTGAAATATGTTCTGTAGTGCTTTTGAAACACATTTAATCTTTATCCACTAATCTGCTTTCCCTAAACCTTTCCCTAATTCTTCTCAAGGATCCCCTACCTGCCATGAGGGATATACAACAAAGTGACTCTAATCATGTTTGGAATTATTTTTTATCAATTTAATCCATACTTGGCAGCTCTTTCCGTCAGACGTTTTAGGCTGGATGCTGATCAATTTCTCAGTGTCGTGTGACATGGGCAACAGATAATAAATGGATAATTATCCTTTGAAAACATAAGAGGAGGTCACAGATGCTACACTAAACTTAGATCTAGCTACTGAAACTTCTTATGTGTGAGTTATTTCCCACCAAAAAGAACAGCCTCTCTTGGATTATAGACAAGCTGCATAATTTTGTGTAAATGCGTGCACATTGTGTGCATGTGTGAGTGTGCATGTGGAGGTCAGAAGTGGCCATGATTGACATCGGATGTCTTCTTCAATCACAGTCGATTTTTATTTTTTGAGACAGGGTCTCACTGAACCTGGACCTCATTGGTTATCTACTGCCTGGCCAATAAATGCCAAGGATTGCCTGTCTCTGCCTTGCCAGTGCTGGGATAAAGCTGCAGCAACACCGCACTGCTCTTTATATGGATACCAAGGATCACAACTCAGGTCCCCCAGCACACTGCCAATAGAGCCATCTTCCTCGGGTTTGAAGTTGAGTACTTTTCAAAGTGCCTGTCATGCAGGCACATAGATGGATTTGTTAATTTTACTGGTCTATGGGCTAATTTTTGGTAAAGAATCCAATTTGAAAATACAGATTAAGAAGATCAAATGGCCCAACGTCTGAGACTCCGCCTCCTTAGACTTGGTCAGGACCCTTTGTCCTTGAACGCTGGGGGCTTACTTTCTCCTGGAATGGTTGACCCTCTTGGCTACAGATGTTCTGTTCCAACATCTCATTTTGTGTTGTATCCATGGCGTGGTCCTCACTATCTCTTCACTGTCGTAAAACAGCAGCCACTGAAAATATTGGGAGAAATAAATGACATAGGCGTCAGAGAGTTTTCGGTGAAAACCATGGGGCTCCATGTTTGTATGTATGTTTGTTTACAGCACTTTTAGGAAGGATGACTGCCATGAAAAATACCTAATATTTTTCTTCAAAGTTTTTATTTTGGGCCATAGAGTTCATTACCAAGTTGACCTGCTGCTGTACGATTTGATATGATGCTATGTGAATGGTGTCTTGATGCTATAAATTCTGACTCTAATAAACTGGAAATGATACCTAATAACCTTGTTCTAATGCTGCCCTAGAACACTAAAAGCCCAGTTCATACAACAACCTTCATTATTACACATTGTTTAGCTTCTTTTAATGCCCTAGACTTTATGCATCAACCTCTGGTCTCTCCTCTGTGTCCTTGGACAAGTAATCTAACCTCCCAAAACTTCAACTTCATTGTTATGAAATGGTCATGAGAATTAGAGAAAAGTCATCAAGCCACAAATCTACCCCAGCTCTAGAGACTTAGCCACAGTGTTAAGTAACAACTGCCATTATTACTTAAATCATGTGACCTGTGGGTTCTTTCCTTTGCAATCAGAAATCACCCTGACCCACATGGTGTCCTGCCCCTGCTCCAGCCCTGAGGCCTGCGTGTACAGCGTGTACAGCTCTACAGCCTGGCCTTCCAGGACTCTCTCCCCAGTAGTGGTCATTCATAGATCTTTGTCGTTCCTTCTCTAGATCCCAACAACAAATATCTTCCAGATTCTGCAACTTTTTTGTTCTAATTCTTACAGGCTTCCACAATCTTACCTGCTATTCACTTTAACAGCTTCAAAGAAACTAACTTTGAGTCTCCTGTCAACTATTGCACCTAGAATTCAAGTCCTGGGGTACACTGACTACCTACCATATGTCTGTGCTTCAGATATGGCACTTGGATTCAAGCTCCTGTCCCCTGGCTTCCTTCATGGCTGGGCATGTGGCTGTCCTGGTGGGTATCTTCTGGCTGCTAGACTATATCGTCTCCATACAAGTTTGTGTTTTTATTAAACCTCTTTCTGCCAAACATCACAATTCCACCATGGTTCTACATAAGAAAGCTATTGTAAGGGAAAAAAGTCTGAAAAAAAATGGTTATATTTTTATTACAATATTTTTCTCCTATAACCCTTTTCTTGCTGTAGTTGTATATTAATGTCACACTTACCTATGTGTGTATATATACACATATACATATATATGATTATATCTCAATTTAAAATAAAGATAATATGATTCTAGCAATGAATCATCACCCAATTGTCTTTCTTACACCCTGACTATTGGCCACTGTACTGAACTGCAAGGTGGTTGTTTATGA
>NW_008341422.1:3307733-3310177 GCF_000622305.1 Nannospalax galili | reverse complement strand
CACACATATATATGAAGCACCTAGAACTCAATTTTCTCAAATTTCTTGATCTTCTTTTCCCTAAAATTCCCACTTTCTCATGGTAGGGTGAAGCCTAATTGTCATCTGCTCTGGGTTAAGAAATTCCTAGGAGATTAGTATAGCACACTTCTGGGTGTGTCTGTGAGGGTGTTTGTAGAGAGAATTAACTAAACAGGGTAAGACCCACCCTGAATATACATGGCACAGCCCCATGAGCCAGGAGCACATTTAAGATAAAAGGGGAAAATGGAGAAATCTCCTGACATCCATAGACATTCTCTCTCTCTCTCTGCTTCCTGACCACCATGATGTGAGCTACTTTGTTCTGGTCACATGCTCCCTATCATGATGGACTGAAATTTCTATAGCTATGAGTCAGAATAAGTCCTTCCTCCCTGAATTCTTTATCTCAGACATTTGTTCCTCCAGTTCAATCCTAACACATACATGAATACCTTGCTTGACTAGAAAGTGTGTGAAATTGTCCCCCTGACCCAGATGGACATGGTTTAAATCACTGCATTTCCTCAAAAAAGATCAATTTTCCTCACTGTTGAATGGACAAACATCTTTCCATTATGTGCTGTGGTCGCTACTAGCCACATATGATTTTTAAAAATCTAAATGTTTCTTCAGTCACACTGATTACTTTTCAAATGTTCCCTCCCTTGTGTGGCTAGTGGCTGTCATATTGGAAAACATAAATCATAGAACATTCTCTTTTCTGCCGAAAGTTCTGCTCGTACAGCTGCTCGCCATGAGGTATCCGATTTCAAAAGCCGAGTGCCAAAGTTCCAACAATAATAGAGATGTGGGTAAAAATAGTGGTGATAATGTACGGAGCTTAGACTCACACCTCTCCTCTGCTGACTGACCATTCTCCACAACACTTTAGTTATTCCAGGTCTATAAGATGATGATAAACAACATCACCTGCCTCCCTGAACAGCTGCATATGAAAGCACAGGTAGCGGGGAAACTCACCTTGAATTCTACCAGCTATTGCAGGTGGAAGGAATAGGAAGATCACCACTGTCTCCTGGCAGTTCTTAAAATGGTGGGAAACATTTTGGACTTCCAATCACAATAGATTAGGAGAAAGGGGTTTCCCACCACAGTTCCACCAAACACTGAGATTGGAGTGTCATGCCTTCAACCTTGCTTTTCAACCAAATTGCACCCAAGAATGTATGCTAATTGGTTTGACTATGCTTAAAACAGTTAGTCCAGAGCTGTAATCTGGTCAGTTCTTAGCCCCCCTACACCCGTTTACAAGTGAAGATCTGAGCAGCAGACAGGGTCTCTGCTTCCACTTAGTAATTGACAATGACCCTCTCAAGACCAAAGACAGGGATGCAAGTGAGTGTCCACCACTCGCTCGGACACCCTGCCTTCATACAACATCACTGAGCTGACTCTTAAATAATCCCATCACAAACAGCACGTGATCCATTTGCAAAGTCCCACGATTTATTCCATTCTCCCATAGAGGGGGCCATTAGCAACTCATCCCCATTTCATTATCCATTTGAATAACTTTTTCAATTTCGAGCTTGCTGCCTAACCATGAGAGCTGAATTATGACTAGATTTTTTCTCTCTCTTGTGCTCTTTCTCTCCCTGCCTAGTGGGAGCCCTAAGTAGATAAATAAAAATCACTGCAGAATAATTGCAGGTGCTGTGGGCTAAGAGCCAGACTGGGCCCATCCACAGCCTCTGAGCCTTGTCTGTCTGAATCTTTTCTTATTTTCTTTCTTTTTTTTTTTTTCTCTTGGACCATCATTATAGGGGATTCAATTATCTCCATGAGTGCAGTAGAAGTTTGCATACACAAGCCCTGGGGCATTATTCATCACAGTGTATTTTTGAGAGTGAAAGAAAAGGAGGGATATGTTGCTGTTTTTCCCTAAAGCTGTTATTTTTCATTCTGAGACTTGGTCAAATTTTAGCATTTAGAGCCCTCCCCTCATTCCTCTTCTTAAGCACATGCTATTCTCATTGTGGACTTATGCAAATGACAGAGGACTCAGTATTAGAAAGCAGTGAGGCTAAGTGGCATATGCTGTGCACACCCCTCTCCAGAGGCCAAGCAAAACCAGGGAAGGGAACCCTGGAGGTCTGTCCCTTTCCATACAGGTTTTAGGAATCTTGGAGAAGATGTTGGCGAAAATGTCTGCAGAAGGAGAGCCTTGTTTTAGGAAGATCAGCTGTTCCTCATCTAGCAGCAATCAGTTGTCAATATTCCTTTAGATAAGATTGGGGTCTGCTGTTCATTATCCCAGTTCTATGCCAGGTTACTGTCTGGGAGTCTTTTGGGCCACCCTGGCCAACAACTCAAAGGAAGGTATCTCCTCTGGCATTGTTTCTTATTATGTAGCTTTTAGCTATACACATGGACTCTTAAAGGATTATTTTTAATTGTGT
>NW_008341422.1:3286565-3306985 GCF_000622305.1 Nannospalax galili | reverse complement strand
TCTTCTAATGATGAAGGCCACCACTACAGGTTTCCTGTCAGCCAGACACTATACTGAGTGCTCTGAATTAATCCATTCAGAATCTCCCTTGGAGAAGATACTCTTCTGTTTTGTGGAGACGAACCTAGAGAGCTTTAAAAATCTTAATCTAATCCACAGATCCAATATGTGCTAGGGAACAGAGTGAAAATTCCTGTGGAGTTGCTCCAGAGTCTCAGTGTTTGGGTACTAAGCTCTCCTGTGTTGTGACTATTGCTGCTGTCCACCTTAGATTTTTGCTTTCCTGCTGCTGTGATAAAATACCCTGACAAAAGACACCCAAGGGGAAAGGGTTTGTTTCAGCTCACAGTTCAAGAGTACAATCCGTCCTTGCAGGACGGTCAAGGCAGCAAGAGGTTGAAGCAGCTGTTCAGCTCATGTGTCGTTCTCCAGGAAGAGAGAAAGACGAACGCTTGTGCTCATGTACTTTCTGTCTTTTGATTTTTTTCAATGCTCGTTATTTTTATTGGATTTTTATTAACTTCATACTCCCCAACTACTCCCTCACCCAATTTGATGGGCCTATAGAGTCAGATTTGTGTTTCCAAATGCCCTTGAGCGTGGATCTATCCATTGGCCAACCTACCGAGACTCACCTTATTTTTTTACTCATTCAATAGGCATTTATTAGGTATGTACTACACAGATCACTCATAGTAGGTACAAAACAGATGTTGAATTTATATTCTGAAGAACCAAGATATATAAAATGAAATAAAAACAAGAAAGAGAACCAGATGCGTTGGTGGCTGTCCCAGCATGGTGCTGAGAGGGGTGGGTGAGGTGTAAAGGGAGGGGTGCCCAGTGGACAGGTTGTAATGTTAATTAGCCTCAGAAGATGGGCAGAGGAGAGAGCAAAGGCACAGCATATACATGCTGTGTTTAAGTGATGATGGATGTTTAATCCACTTCTATGAAAGATTTCCTTTTTGGGGGTATTTATTACTTCCTGCATTTCTATTTTTTTAATGATTTATTGAGAATTTCATAAATGCATATAAGGTATTTGGATCAAATCCATGCCCACTCCCTCCCCTCCAACTCCTCCCAGATCTCCCCATCACTTTTTTTCTGATAACTAAGGAGACTGACTTTTCCCTCCCAGCAACTGTCAGTTTCCAATTGTTCCTCAAGTAAGGTTGGGGCATCTTACCCCCTCCCATGTCCCTGCTAGGATTTTGTCTGACTTGAGCTTATGCGGGACTTCCGCATACTGTTATCACTGCTGTGAGTTCATATGAGTAACTGCCAAGATGTCTGTAAAACTCTGTTTCCTGGTGGTCATCCACTATGTGTGGCTCTTAAAATCATTCCATCTCCTCTTCTGCAATGATCCCTTAGCCTTGGGTGGAAGAAGTTTGATGCAGGTGTCCTGTTCAGGGATAAGCACTCTGGAGCCTCTTATTCTCTGCACGTTGGCTATTTGTGGGTCTCCTTCTTAATCACCATCTATTGCATAAGGAAGCTTCTCTGGTGAGGGTTGAGGGATGCATTAGTCTCTTGGAATAACAATAAGTCATTCAGAGTCAGTCTAGTACTACACCTATTTAGCAGAATTATAGTATTAGGCGCATATATTTATTCTCTCTCTTTGTGTGTGTGTATGTGTGTGTGTGTGTGTGTGTGTGTGTGTGTGTGTGTGCATGAGGACGCAGTCACATGGCAGTCAGAGGACAGCTTGCACGAGTTGATTCTCTTTCTCTTTCCATCATGTGGGACTCCCAGATCTAACTCAGGTTATCAGTCTTTTCAGCAAACACATTTACCCGTTGAACCATCTTGCTGGCTCAGTTTTCTCTTTTATTTTATTTTTTCCAAATGGTCCAGGATCCAAGTCTATACATTGGACAGGTCTTCTCATCTCAACTAACCTAATCAAGACAACCCCATATAGGCATACCCAGAGCCTCCTCTCCAGGTGACTATAGCTTTCATCAAGTTGACAGCTGAGACTGTCATCACTGTCCTTTGCCTTTTGTTTCTGTAACCTGGCTAAGCTCCAGCTTATAGCTCTTGAGCTCTTCATAAAAGAGCCCTATATGACAGGAATACTTTTAGTCCTTGCCCTAGTATGTGTGTGTCAGAGCAAGAGCACAAATGGCCACATGCTGTTATGTCCATTATTTAGAGTTAAAAAATCTTGCCTGAGAAGTGTCAAACCAGTTATAACATCCCCAACACTGTCTTCATAAGACCTGGAAAAGCAGGGGTGAATTTCAAATCTTCACACTCACAGTTTGACTTTAGAAGGGGCCAGCTTGCATGAAGGAAGTCAACCTGTGGGCCCAGGCCAGCAGCCCCTTTGCCTTCCATCCTTGGATCACCTCCCATCATAAGGAACTACACTCACACCCTGCCCCTGTAGCATCACACTCTCACATGGAGCTTCCTTTCTGGGCTTGGGATGTGCGTTCTGGCAATGTGATTTGCCCTTAGGTTGATAATCTAAAATACCATTTGGGCAAAACATTCCATTGTCCCCTTATCTAAGAACAGTGTCCCAGAGAGGCTCAGCCTCCAGGCAGGCATATTGAGTCCTATAACTTTGAGAAATAATACAGAGAAGATTCAAAACAGGGCATAAGTCTCAGGAAAGAAACAAATATACAAATGACTAATTAGCCCAAGAAAAGGTATGCAACATCACTAGTCACCAGGGAAACACACATCAGAACCACTATGAGATACCTTCACACCCACAGGATTGACTCTAATCAAAAGGACCAGTAATAGCAAGTGTTGTCAAGGTTGTGAAAGAATCTAGAACGCTTCTACATTGCTACGAGGAAATTTAAGATGGTGTAGTGCTTTGGGAAACAATTTGGCAGTTCTTCGTATCATTAAACAGAGTCACCTTATGACCCAGCCGTTTTGGTCCTTGGTGCATACCTGAAAGAGATGGAAACACTTTCATGCAAAAGCTTCTATACAAATGCCCATAGCATGACCATTAATGATGGCCAAAAAGTGGGGAAGGGTTAGCTAACGTATGACAGATTCATATAATACCCTGTCCACTGATACATGGATATTGGTAATAGATATAGGTAGATGTATCAAATATTCTTTTCCAGTTACAATAATATGACGTATGAGAGCACACTACTATTTAAATGGCCTTTGAAAACATTAAGTGGAAGAAGCTAGGAGTAATGACTTACATCTGTAATCCCAGCACTCAGGATGCTGGGGCAGAAAGGATCATGGTGTGTTTGAGGCCAGTTTGGGCCATAGAGTCTTTGTCTCAAAAAAGTTCAGAGGCCGTGTATTATATAATGGCATTGATGAAAGGTCCAGAATAAGAAAATCTATAGTCAGGAAGTAGGTAATTGGCTGTCTAGACTTTGAGGTTTGGTTAGTGACTGCTAAAGGACATAGAATTCCTTTTGGGGTCAAAGATTAATTCTGAAATCAATTCTAGTTACATAACTGTGAATATATTGAAAACCACTGAATGGAATATTTCAAATGATGAATTTTGTAGAATATGAATTATATCTCAGTAAAGCTGTTAAATAGAATCCAAGATCTAAGACAGAGATTTTATAGCTAGTGTTGACTGGGAAGGTCTCAGAGCATTTTTGTGGCTGGCCTAGGAGAGAGTGAGCTGGTCTTTGACTCCAAGGAAGGGTCAAGATTCCAGAACAGCAACTCTAAGTTATAAATCTAGCTTGCACTTTACCATGACCCAGTTTTGGGATTTGAATTGAAAAAATGTGGCCAGCACAATCAGTGGTCACTGCTACTGCCCAGCAGAGCTGGTGCCATGGGTTAAACAGGGTCATACAAGGGGAGATGGCGTCTAGTTCCCCTCCCTGCTGCAAGAGGGAGAATCTTGCAGTGAAGGTATCAGATCCCAGCTGATCAAGAAAATTTCGTGGGGTTTGGGAGACAAACTCCAGTTCACATAAGGGAAAAAAAAATCATGAGTCAGTACTTAACCAGAAATTCATTGTGGTTTCAGACACCTGTGGGAGGCAGTTTCTAAGGTAGGCCCAGCGATCCCTATTTCCAAACTTTGACAGACTCTGTCACCCTCCTCTCCTTGTTATAGCAAAAGGCAAGTGCAAGGTCATGGCTATGATTGGATTATGTAAGGCAGTGGCTTTGTCGTGTTAGCAGCCTGCGGTTATTGCCCTCTTGGCGTGTGTGCTTTGATGAAACCAGCTGCCCACTTACCTAGATCCATGTAGCAAGGGGCCAAGGAGAGTCTCTGGCTGATGTCTGGCAAGAAACTGGCATTCATGCTCAGGCTGATATCCCTGAAAGAACTGGATTCTTCAAATAGCCACATAGGTTTGAAAACCATCTTTCCCAGGGGAGCATCCAGATAAGACCACACCCTGATGCAGCCTTTTGTGACATACCAAAGAGGGGCCAGGTAAGCTTGGCCTGTATTTCTGAACCCCCCCCCCAACAAACAGTGGGGTAATAATTTTTGTGATAGATAACTAACACAGTCCATGAATCCTGGGCATTTAACATCATTCCACAATCCTTTCCCTTTGGTTTCTTTTCTTTTCCTTTCTTTTCTTTGGTTTCTAACTTAGGAGATGCTGGGCTCGCAGTCAGCAGTTATTACCATGGGCAGCTGGACACGGACAGAGTCTGGGGTGCTGTGTGTATCTGTAATTGATGTCATTAGATTTATTCCTAAAGGCATGGAGCAGACACATCCGTTTTGTCCCTGTATTCCCTTTGCCACAGTTTACATGAGGCAGATACTCAATGTATAAGAAGCAAACAGCTCCATACATGGTAAGGTCTTTAAAGGGAAGGACCCTTTGCCACAGTTTACATGAGGCAGATACTCAATGTATAAGAAGCAAACAGTCAGCTCCATACATGGTAAGGTCTTTAAAGGGAAGGATGCTCTCTTATTTCTGCTTCTAATTGAATGACTAGGAGAAAGAACAGATGAATGATGGAGTCAGTAGGTCAGTGAATACCCCCAGAGCGTCCACAGCCTGCAGTGATTACTGAGACAGGACTGGCTTGCTCCCAGGCTCTCTTCTTCCCTGCATCTCTTTAAGCCCAAAATTTACATATTCATTTTCAGACTACTTAAAAGAATTTCATCAACTCCCTGTCTCTACTTATTCAGCTGCCATGTACTCCTTGACTCCCTGCACTTGAACAAGTCTCTGCAGGTCCCCAGTAGCCTCTCTAACCTTGAATCCAGTGAGCCTGATTATCTTCCTTTTGGCCCCGGCAGTATTCAGCAACAGCAGCCACATCCTCCATAGAACACTGGGCCCTCTTGGGTTCTGTGCACCCACTTCTCTGCACTTTCATCCAGTATCTCAGGTCACTCATTTTTAACATTCTTAGCTTTTTATTGTGTCAGTTCCTCGGGGTTTATTCTTAGCCTCCCCTCACATCTCAGTGACTTCCTTTCAGTGGTGGGGGATGCTTGCCTTCAATGCCAGTCAGACATGGCATCCCCTCACTTATACCTCAAGCTCCAGTCTCTTTTATGCCCCTAACTGCATATGAATATTTCAAAAGCACCTCAAGCACACCCTCTCTAAAGCCACCCCCTCAACACCTTAGCCTTCAGTGTTGTTTGTCCTACCTTGGATGAACCTTAGATAACATGCTCAGACCTGTCAGATGCCACTTCCAGGAAGTGCTTCCTTTCACAAGGCTTATCACCACTTCTGCCACCTCTTAGTGATTTTTGGATTAGGGCCTTCTCTACTAAATCATAAGCTCCACATGAATGGGGGGGGCAGTGCATGGCTGTGTTGGTCATCACTGGCTCCTTCATAATTAGCACTGTATTCATAATAAGAAAGGTTGGTTAATTGCACAAATGCAGGCTGAGTTATCCTCTTTCACTACTTTGTTGATGTATATCTTTTCATTGCTAGATTTAACTTTTCTTATGCAGACCAGGTCTACTGTGATTCTATCTTTACATTTGTGCGTGTATGCAGGCGTGTGTGTGTGTGAATTTCTATAGAGGTAAATCATGAACAGGGCTGCCTGGGACAAGTTGTACCCAGTAAGGAACTATATAGTTAAAGATCTTCTCATCCCTTACCTAGCACATCTCATTATTTAGATAATGGCAGGCTATTAGTGCTAGAATGTGTTTTAAAGTATGAAGTCTAATTACTTCACTTTTCAGGTGGGGAAACTGAGGCCCAGGGGAATAAGATGACTCTCAGGATAAAACAATGTGGTAGTTATAATGGTAAAAGTGTTTTCATGTTTCCTTGAACAATATGCCATGGAATGCCATAGATAGTGTGTGTGCATGTGTGTATGTGTGTGTGCATATATATGTATCATGAATGCCATATACACATGTCACATATGTATAAATACCTGTCTATATATACATACCTACATTATCTCTCTGTATACATGCACATTATATGTGTGTATATGTACACACATATGCATGTATGTGTGTATATATATACATATACATATATGCATGTACGTGTATATATATATATTTCTAAGCTAATTTCTGGAGCATAATAAATAAGCCAAGAGTAATAGAGATTTAAATACTCTTGAAGTCTAAGTAGCTCTTGGTCCAAAGTCTCCCAATTATAGCTGCAATCTGTGAAACTGTCTAGAGACCCTGGTGGGACAGAGCATGCAGACCATCAGGGAATGCTAATCATCTGCAGTCAGTATTCAGAATACTTTAACGTCCAAATGTTGGCCAAATTACATGAAGACATATATGTCTATCAATCTGGTTTCTGTTTAACATTATATATAAATTCTATCTTAAGTAGCTGCCTAGGGTCACCATGGTGACCAATTTGTGTACCTGCTTCAAGGATGTGGTCCTATTGCATGCAGGGAATTTTGGACTTAGATAACAAAGTATGGGTTACTTTGTCAGAGGAAGGGAAATAAAAATTATCTTCTCTTAGAAGTAACAAAGACAAAGAAACCTGAAGGGAGTAAATGTACATAGCTAAAGGAGACTCTGGTTTGACTGGGAGAGCTGGCCTTCAAGGTCAATACAGAAACAAGTGGTAAAGGAGCAAAGGGTAAGTTCTGAGATGGGGCGTTAAGACGGCCCTGGCTCTCAGCTCACTAATCTCTCTCATCCTTCCATATGGCTGAGACGATGCTATAGCAAAGGAAATCTGATGCTCAGGGGAGTACATATGAGGAGGACTGATGTTTGGTCACTATGGAGACTGACTTCTGTATCATACATAGCAGGACTGAGAGGCACGGAGGCCCCAGAGCAACACCAGGGGCATCTGGTGCCAGGATTCTATAGGAGTTGTAAGCAGATTTTTTCCCTGTCTGACAGGCCTGGGAACACATTAGGGCAGGAATCTTGGTTCCCTGACCCTGGTCAGTCTTCTTCTACTTAGGAATTCTTGACACAAAATGAGACAAGGAAGCTCAAAGATAGATGAATCCATTGCTAAGGAAAACATTTTCCATTATAAAAGGAAGATGTTGGGAAAATTGTGAATTTAGTGACATAGGAACAACCTTAGGAGACTTGCAGTCTACATGGAAAAATGTGCTAACACAGTTCAAAGCACGGAGGCAGTTTCTTCTCCAAACATACCAAAACACTGGAACAAACCTTACCACGAATAATCAAAGAAACCTAAATGCAAAACTGTTTCAGTCAGAGTTTAGGTAGAGAAAAAATGCTTGTAGACATGGTAGAATAATAAATATACTGCGGTAATTTGACCTTATGGAATTAACAGTCCACTGAAGGTACTGACGCTTGAGACTGAGGATGGACGGTAGATGTGAAGTTGGACAGGGTGACACTGGCGCCGTTGCAGATATGCTGAGACTTATAATGACAGACAGTACCCACTATGGCCCTTCATTGTAGCCAGCTCCCCAACTCTGAGGATGTAGGTAAAGGTGATGTCTATTATCACAGATATAAGCACCCACCCAACCAGGACTTGGAGGAACTGAAGGAGGGTCCCATGGGAAGTGGAGGAGCTGTGGAGAGCAAGACCCAACACCTCGCCCGCAACCAAAACCATGCTACTTTCCAGTAGTAGCTTCCTATTGCTGGGGTAACAAAACACCACCCATTTGGTGGCTTTCAAATGTACTGTCTTACAATTCTGGGTTCAGGAGTCCAATATGGGTTTCACTGGACTGAAATCAAAGTGCTGGCAAGGATGAGTGCCCTGGAAAGCCTCTGGGCAAGCAGCAATGTCTGCTGCATCTCTTGTCTGGTACGTTCCCTTTCCCATCTTCAAAGCTTGCAACATAGCATGGGTAGTCCTCAGACTGCCACCATCCCAGATGGTGTCTATTTTCACAGCACCTATGATTGCATTGGCCCCACCTAGCTAATTGAGTGGTATAACTGCCCCATTTTAAGGTCAGCTGAGTAGTAAACTTAAATTCTGTTGGGAACGTTAATTTCCCCTTTGCCAACTGTATTAGTTGTTTTCTTGCTCCTGTGAAAAAATACCTGACAAAGGAAAATTATGCATTTTGGCTCATAGGTCCAGGTACAGTCCTTCATGGTGAGGAAAGCATGGGAGCAGGAACATGAGGCAGCTAGTCACACCGTATCCACAGTGAGAAAGTGGAGAGAGACCATCTCTGGTGCTCAGCTCATTTTCTCCGTTTTATTCCTGCCAGAGCCCTAACCCATGGGATGGTGCTTCCCACAGTTAACATGGGTCTTTCATCCTTGGTTAGCCCATCTAGAAAATCCCTTACAGATATTCAGTTCCCATGTCTAGTTTGTCTAGAAAGTGATCCTACATTCTATCAACTTGATATTCGGTATTAACCAAAAGTGGATAGGAAAAACTTATATTATGTTTCTGTTGCTGCTATGAAATATCATGACAGCAACTCTTATAGAAGGAAAATTTTGTTTGGCTTTGGGTTCCAGAGGAATAAGAGTCCATCATCATAGGGGGCACGGCAGGAAGCAGCCAGAGCAGAAAGCTTAGAGCTTACATCCTCAGGCACATATAGCAAGAGCAATTGGAAGTGGAGCAAGGCTGTGAGTTCTCAAAGCCTGCCCCAGTGACGTGCTTCCTCCAACAAGGCCACACCTCTAAACCTCTGCAAACAGTGCCACCAGCTGGGTTTACTTTGAAATACTTGGAGCCTATGGAGAGATCTCTCATTCAGACACCAAAAGTGTCTTTCTAATCGTCAGTGATGGCATTTTTCTACCTGTATCACATTCCCCATTTAATATCCTATAATTTAACAGCTCCTATGCTTGATAGTTGAAAATTTGGGGAAGAAATGATAAGATACTGGTTTACACATACACACCTATTTTCATATTAGTAAGAAAAAAAGACTCTAGCCTCATATCTGTCAGCCTTTGGTCAGGTACATGTAGTTATTTATAACTATTTTCTTCTACTACCTATTCTGTGTTGCCTTTGCACTCAGCAGGCATGTCAGCTGAGACAGCTCTGTGTCTAGTGGCCAATACAAACCTTTATCCCCAAAGGGGTTTGATCATAAGCTATCCTGTCTATATTGAGTTGTACTTTTCCATTTAGTTTCATCAGAGGATGGAGAGGGGAATAAGAGGCTCCAGACAAGTTTTGTTTTTCTAGACAGACCTTCCTTTCCCTCAGTGTGTAATAACAACCTAACCCCCTGGCATTCAGGCTCAACTACCCTAGGAGTTTTAATAGCCCTTCTCTGCCTGTTGGTTCATTGGCTTGAGAATTCCCAGACTGCACCTTCAGTTTCCACTCTAAGAGAACCCTGCTGTGCTCCCTGGGATGTGTTGCTACTCAGAACTGTGAAATCCCTAGAGCAGCAGATCACAGTTGTGGGGATGAGATGCACAAAGGCTTCTAGGGATGGGGTTGTACGTAGTGATGGAGGCTTGCCAAATCTGCAAAAGTTGGGTTTGATCTCCAGCAATGCAGAAAGAAAAGGGAAGAAGGCGGGGAGGGAGGGAGAAATGAGGGAAGGAAGGAATGAAGGGAGGGGGGAGGGAGGGAGGAAGGGACGGAGGGAGGGAGGGAAAGAAGGGAAGGAAGAAAGAAGGAGGGAGGGAAGGAAGGATAAAATCAATAGATCACTAGGATAATATTTACAGAGGAATATCTGCCATTTCCATCCCTCCTCACAGTTCCACAAACTGTCTGAGGGAGAAACACCTCTCAATGTTGTTAATTCAGAGCATGTCTCCTAGAGGACATTATTCCAGGTCCCCCAAGCTTTGCTACCTAGCTAGCACTGCATTTGAGCCTCAAAAGCCAGTCTACTACTGTATCAGGCCAACTGCTGGAGGAGTAATTGGTGAACATAGCCAGACTGAGAATGAGCCCAATGCTCTAGGACATACATTGTAGAATGTGACCCTTCAACAGATGCTGTGCTGTGTTGAATATCGTGATGATGAACATAGCATTTCGTGAGTTGATAGATGATGGCTTTGGTAGAAAAATTCCAGGTAGGAAAGGTAAATCTATGTTCAGAGTAATCTTTTATCTTAGAGGATTGTTGCTCTGCTTCTAGGGTAGAAGTGCTCCAGTGTAGACCACCTGCCACCAGTGGCTGCTGATTCCCCAGGGAAAGGATGCCACTGCCAGAAGCTTAGAGATGTGAGCAGGTCAGGCATTCATAATAGTGAGAACCAGGTTGCACTCTATGAGTATCAGGTCATGCATAGAGCCCATGCATCTCCTCTACCCATACTGACATGATTCCTTTGCTTTGAAGCCTATTGGGTGAGGACAAAAGAGGCTAAAGAAAGTCTTCTGTATTCACAGGAAATGTAATCTTCCACCTGAATAGATTATAGTGATTCACCATCAGACTCTAGGGTCTATGTGCCTCCTAGCACTGTTGAGTGAGGATGTGGTAGAAATCAGCATGCCATCTTGTGTATGCCTTGAGGAGGTCAGACATCTCTGTTAGACCTTTGGGCTTTCTACTTTGGTGGATAGGGACAGCTTTAGTGGCGTCTACTTGGCAGTTGCTTTCATAACAACTCTCATTCCAAGGACCACATAGCTAAGTGGGAATTCTCCAAGTTGCTCTATATTTCTACAGGTCAATTATGTATTCAGTGACTTGCAGTCAACTGAGACAGGTTTCAGAACCTTCTAGATCCACTGTGAGATGAACCAAAAACACCAACGGGCCTTCAGAATTCCCTACTCGGATTGGAGACAGATAATGGTATTCAGAGTCTCCAGATTTTAGTGACAGTATTACTCCAAAATCTGGGTAGTCACTCTTATTTTTATTTAATTTCAAAGTCTTTATTCCCACCCCAATAATGGAAATGATTTTCTCATTGGGATCTTTTGGTTTTAATCAATGTTTGGCAGATCATGGCATCTAAAAATGACTGCTTGAATCCCAGTCATAGTGAAATTCTCCATACATCCTTTTATGGAGAGCACGAAGATTTACAGTGTAGATATTTGTTTTTTTTTGGCTATACAGAAAGATAGCAGGATCTTTTCCTTGACCATATTCCCCTCCATGTTAGTCCCTTTACCGTAGACCATAAAGTGAGTTTCAATGTATTTCAAAGAATTTATAGGTTTTTTTTTATCATAAAAAGTATTAAATTCAAAATCAATAACAAGCTATCAAAAAGTATTTCAATATTTGGAAATAAATCATCACTCTTTAAATACTTCATGTATGAAAAGGATAACAGGGAAAATCTGAATTTCAAACTGGAGTAGAATGAAAATACATAAATTCTGCAGCATGTTTAGAGAAAAATTATGGATTTAAATGTATGTATTAGAACTAAATAAAGGTATACAATTAATGATCTAATTTTCCTCATCAAGAAGCTAGAAATTCAAAACAAATTAAACACAAAATAAGTAGAAGAAAGTAAATAACAAAATCAGCAACAGAGGTAAATTAAATAGAAAACATGTAACACAGAAAATCATCAGAGTCAAAAGACATTCCTTAGACTCTGATATCAATGTCCACAGTATCTTTATTCATAATAGCCCAAACTGGTAAAAATACAAATTTCCAGGTGGATAGATAAATAAATTGTGCTGTATTTTAATAATGAGATATGGAAGGAACTGCCGGTACATGCATATATAATCTTAAAACATATTTGGTGATGAAACTGAGAAAGAAAGAAAAAGCTACTCTATGATTCCAATATTGTTCAGGTTAGAATATACTAAATATATTTATGCCTCTTTGTCTAGACCGCAGATGAATAATACTAAAGAATGACAGGCAAAAAGAACAGGGATGTTCGGAGAATGGTGGGCATGGCTGCATCATGAATGGGGGGATTTAAAAAAATTTACATCTAAATAGGTAGATTCATTTTTAAAGAAATTTTAAAATTGTATTTGTGTATTCGTGTGTGCCTCTGTGGTGTGTGCACAAGAGTGCCATGTCTGCATAGGTCAGAGAATGCAGATCTTAGAGCCAATGGATCTCCCTGATTCTGGAGTTACAGGTAGTTGTGAGCTGCTTGATGTGGATGCTGGGAACTGAATCAGATCCTCTGTAGGAGCAATATACCTCTTAACCTCTGAGCTATCTTTCTAGCCCTCACATATTCATTTTTGAGTCTTTGCTGGATTCAAAACACCATACAGCTCTCAGATATTTTAGCCAATTGAACAGCTCTGCCACCTGCACAGTCCAGTTTTAGAGCAATTCCATCACTCCAACAAGTTCCCTCTTTCCCATTTGGAGAATAATAGATTTTCACTCTGTTCCCAGGCCTGACAACCATTGATCAGATCATTGCCTCTAGAATTCTACCTTTTCTTGATATTTGATAGAAATATGATCATACAGTAAGTAACCTTTTGTGTAGGATATCTTTCACTCAAGATGCTGTTTTTGAGGTTCATCCGTATTGTTCATATATTGTTAGTTCCCAATTTTTTAATTTATTATTTTTATTTTATGTGTATGAGTGTGTTGTATGTGCATAAGTGCACCCATGTCATGCAAGGTCCATGAAGGTCAGAAGGCATTGGATCCCCTGGAATTGGAGTTTGGGTATTAGCCACCATGTGGGTGCTGGGAATTGAACTTGGGTTCTCTGCAAGAGCAGTCAGTGCTTTTAACCTCTGAGCCATCTCTCCAGTCCCGAGTTCCCATTTTTCTCATTGATGAGTAGTATTCCATCAAATAATTAGATCACATTTTTAATCTGTTCATCTGATAATGGGCATTCAGGTTGTTTCCTGGCTATAGAAAACAAGTTAGCATTGCCTATGAGTCTGCATTGGTATTAGAAGCCAGTGTGTGTCTGATTATCATCACAGCCCTACCCTTTAACAATTGAATGGTCCTGAAAACATCATTTGATTTCTTTGTTTTGGGGACTGCTGAGAGAATTAGTTATTAACATTTTATAAGGACAGCAAGCTCCCAATTCAGAATCCTCCCATCTTCTGGAGGAAATAACCTTGACCCCCACCCACCTACATAAGACATAGTTACTTGTTCTGTGTGGTCTGGATTTCATTCAGTGTCGGAGTCCTAAAGAAAAGTAAGTCACTTTCTAGAAATGATGGAACTCTTTTTGAATTCAGGGTCTGAATCAAATGCCAAATATTTTCTCTTCTAAGACAAAAACTTCAATGAGGACTCAGAAGATGAGGAGACGCAGAGATGACAGATCCTGGAGTTCTGCAATCAGGAGTGTGTACTGTTCTTCCAGAGGCCCCAAGTTCAGTTCCCAGCACCCACATCAGGCTGCTCACTGACTACATATAACTCCAGCTCTGGGGGTTCTGATACTCTCTTCTGGCCTCCATAGCCGGCCAAAACCTGTGCCATATACTCACACACAGATACATAAATAAAAATTTTAAGTAATAACAGATATTTGTAGGGCAAAAGGACAGAGATGGACACTCTGAAAAGTGATGACTCCGTTCCTGTAAACCTGACTCTTAAAGACATAGACTGATACTGAAATAGACATACTGTCTGGTTTAATGCTCATAATTCAAATAGTGATAGCATTTATGCTCAATGATTTTGAGGTTAGGAATCCAGGAAATAGTTGCCTTGTAATGTCCAAGGTGGCAAAATATTTTACAATTATTTATAATTTACTTCCTGGTATGTTGAGTTTATTATATGTTGAATACAATGGATACTGTGGAAACTTTGCAATACACGCAGATAAAGACACACACACACACGCACACACACACACACAGATAAAGACACCACAGACATACATACCGAATACATAGCACACAAACACACACATACACCACACAAAACAGATATACCTATATACATACTGAGTTTATTATATGTTGAATACAATGGATACTGTGGAAACTTTGCAATACATGCAGATAAAGACACACACACACACGCACACACACACACACACACACACACAGATAGACACCACAGACATACATACTGAATACATAGCACACAAACACACACACACCACACAAAACAGATATACCTATATACATAGATCAAATACACACACAGAGACACATAACATACACCAAATGTACAGACACACACAACAGACACATAACATATACACACCACACACAAACACATATGTACCAATATACAGATGCATACAACATACCACACAGAGCACATACAGACACACCACAGACAAAGGCACACAGAGGAAACTAATTTGGTCATAACCCCACTATCCAGAGAATGTGTTTGTCAGCATGCTGCTGTTGTTGAAACATTTTTATGGATATGTGTGAAATGGTTGCTTGGGGGTCACACATGCAGCCTCCTACTTCACACTAAAGTGCTCTCATTTCTCTGGGATGAAAACCAGTCACGTAAAACAATGGAGTAGGGGCTGGAGAGATGAGGTGAGGGATGGAAAGATGTCTCAGAGGTTATGAACACTTGTAGCTCTTGTAGAGTACCCAGGCTTGGCTCCTACCACCCACATTGGGTGACTCGCAACTACTTGTAACTCCAGTTCCAGAAGCTTCCTTTCCTGCCCTCCAGTGTAGGCTCCTTTAGGGCAGTTGCCCTCAGTGGGAACTGAATTCTTGCTTGTTCTTTAATCACACTCCCACCTCTCTTCAGACTTTCTCATTTAGTTTCTGGCCCTATGAAACTGGAGAATGGAGAAGCGAAAGAGAGGGACGGGGGATCCAGTCTTGACTGGAGCTGTCATGAGTTGGTACTATCATGACCTGGCAAGTATTTAAGCTCTTTCTTGCTCTCTTTGAACATTTTTATGAGTTCTGTGGAGATCCTGGGCCCTATTCACCCCACCAGATGGCTGAAGATCTCTTACTTGTAATTCTCATCCTATAACTAGATGCATTTCTTCTGGCTGGTCTCTGAGGCTATCTTTCTTGCCCTCTTAAACCCTGGCAGCACATGTCCAGCTTGCTTTCCTGAGGCTCCTGTGTCCCTGCATGTGGGCCCTCTTGACAGAGTCTGAAGCAGCTGCTCACTAACTCTTCCTGGCACGTGAGGCTCAAATCTGACCCAGAAAACCCACAAAGTTCTGACCTATGTCAGGGGAGAAGTGACCTCCTAAGGTGGAACTCCTGGTGCAGTTCTTCTGGCTGCTTCCCAGTGCCTCTCCCTGTAGACATGTCAAACATGAATCAGAATCTCTCCAAGGGACAGACAGCAAGGTCTCTAAATGAGTTCACTAAAATCTATTTCATATGCTTAAAAGAGAGAGGAGAGAGGCAGGACTCTCAGAACACTAATAACTCCTCTCTCTAAGTCCTTTATCTGTCTTTAATATCAGATTTTTTTTGCATTCTCAAAGTGGATCAGAGACTGAGTTGCAAGACTGTGAATTGTGATAGCATGGTACTCACATCCTACGTCAACTGCCATAGGGTTTCCCATTAACTAACTAAGACTACTGAAGTCTCATACATTTTTCCATAAGTGGATACACACACATATTTGACTCCTATCGTGTGTGTAATTCAAGATCCCACCGTGGCAGATTAGATATTCATCAGCCATTTCCTTTCCATTCCAGGTCAATATTTCCCAGCTTTTCTTGCTAAGGATTTCAGTGGGTCTGTGTCTCAGTTCTAGCTAATAGAATGTGAATGGACATGACAGATGCTATAGAGCCTCACCCATGAAAACTTCCAATGTTCAGCTCTCCTAGATTTTTCTTTTCATATCATCTTGAGTAGAGGGATTCAACAATCTTTGGGGCCATGTGTTCAAAATGGTAGACTCATAATTGGGAAGAGTGGGGCCCTGAATCTTGACAGGAAGTAAAGACTTCCACGAATAGGGAACACTTCATTTTCTTAATCCATTTGGGCAACTATAACAAAGTAACAGACATGGGTAGTGTAAAACAGCATAAAGTTACTGTTCACAATTCTGGAGCCTGGCAACTCCAAGATCAAGGCAGTGGCAGATTGGGTGTCTGGTAAGAACCTGTTTCTCCATAGATGGCACCTTACATGTCAGAAAGGCAAGCACTCTCCACACATCTCCTTTGTAGGCAATAATCCCAATAGGCCTCTATGATTTAGTCATTTCTCAAAGCTCATATCTTTTAAGACCAACACCTTGGTGCTTATATTTCAACATGTCAGTTGTGGATAAACACAATCAGTACATAGCACTTCCGTTATACTTGTTGAAAGTGAGAAATAATGTCCATGGTAATAAGTCCCTGAGATTTTACTGTGCCAAATATACCATTTTGTGTGGAGGTAATATCATTTCCTATTGGTTTTTAATAAGTTTTTATTTATTAAAATATGTAATGTAAAGTTCCATGAGGTGCTGAGTAGAAAGTGTATTCTTTGGTGTTTGGGTGGAATAATCAAAAGATGTCTGTTAGGTCCATTTGATGTATGGTATCATTTAATTCAGATGTCTCTCTGTTTATTCTTTGTCCAGTTGACCCGTCTAATCAAGACAATGGGTATTGAGGTCCCTTTCTATTACTGAGTTGGGGTTAATCTGTGTCTTAAAGGCCTGTAGTGTTGCTTTTATGAATTTGGGTGCACCAGAATTTGGTGCATACATGTTAAGGATTGTAATAACTACTTGGTTAATTAGTCCTTTAATCAGAATGAAGTGACCCTCCTTATCTCCTCTGATTAATTTTACTTTGAAGTCGATTTTGTCAGATATTAGGATTGCAACCCCTGCCTGTTTCTTAGTGCCATTTGCTTGGAATATTCTTTTCCATCCTTTTACCTTAAGGTAGTGCCTGTCCTTGAATGTGAGATGGGTTTTTTACAGTCAACAAAGAGATGGATTTTGTTTCTTAATCCATTCACTTAGCCTCTGTCTTTTGACGGGGGAGTTCAGTCCATTGATATTTAAGGTTATTATTGAAAGGTGTATATTGGTTGCCATCATTTTGATTGCTGTTTGTGTTCTCTGTGTAATGTTGTGTTTCCCAGATTATATCTTGTTTATTTTCTTTCATTGCCCCTAGGATACAGTTGCTTCTCTCTCTGTTCTCTGTATTTCTTCAAGTATTCTTTGAAGGGCTGGTTTTGTGGACATGTATTCTTTCAAGCTATTTGTGTCATGGAAGATTTTTTCTTTCCCCCTCAACTATAATAGACATTTTTGCTAGGCTGGCATCTATTGTCATGTAGAACTAGAAATATCTTGGTCCAAGGTCTTCTGGCTTTCATAGTTTGCATTGATAAGTCAGCTGTAATTCTGATGGGATTTCCTTTGTATGTGACTTGTTTTTATTTTGCTTCTTTCAGTATTCTCTCTTTGTTCTGTACATTTAGTGTTTTTACTATGATATGCTTGGGGAGTTTCTTTTCTGATCCTGTCTATTTGGTGTTCTATGTGCTTCCTCTATTTGTATGGAGATGTCTTTCCTTAATTTCGGGAAATTCTCTTCTACAATCTTGTTTAAGATCTGGTCAACACCATTAACCTGAAATTCTTCTCCCTCCTCTCTTCCTATGATCTGTAGATTTGGTCTTTTCCTGGTGTCCCACATCTCTTGCATATTCCATTCCTGTGTTTTTAAATTTTCCATACTCTTTGCTTGAGTGCTTCAATTCTTCAACTTTATCCTCCAGTATTGATATTCTGTTTTCCAATTCCTTCATTACAGAGGTGAGGCTTTCCCCTGTTGTTTCAAGCTGGCTTATTGAGTTTTGTACTTCCTTCTTCATTTCTGCCTGGGTTTTCTGCAGTGTTTTTATCTCTTTTGTGAATTCATTCAGAAGTTTATCCCTATCTTCTTTTACCTCTTTCATTTGTTTGTTCGTGTGTTCTTTAAATTGGTTGAATTCCTTGATCATATTTATGATTGTTCTTTTAAATTCAGTGTCATGGGTTATCTCTAGGGTGTTCTCCTTGTAAAACTCTTCCACAGGATTGATGGGATTGGAACTTTTTCAAAAACTGACCACATACTGGGCCACAAAACAAAACTCAACAAATACAAAAATATTGAAATAGTTCCATGCATTCTATCGGATCACAGAGCAATAAAGCTCAAAATCAACACTGGAAGAAACCCTAGTCACTACACGAACTCATGGCTATTGAACAATACACTTCTAAACAATGACTGGGTCAAAGGAAAATTAAGAAAGAGATAAAAGAATTCCTGGAATTCAGTGAAAAGGACAATACAACACAACTCAACCTCTGGGGCACATTAAAAGCAGTCCTAAGAGGGAAGTTGGTACCTCTTAGTGCCTACATTGAAAAGGTAGCCAATTTTGAAGGAGATGCATCTTAGCTCTGGAAAATGTTATTGAATATGTCAATGCTGTTGTAATAAAAAAAACCTGTATGCTACTAAATCTGAAAGTCTAAAAGAAATGGATGGATATCTGAAATCATGGGCACCTCCAAAGTTAAACCAAGAAGAGATCAACAGTTTAAACAGACCCATAACATAAAAGGAAATTGAAACAGTAATACAAAGCCTCCCAACTAAAAAAAGTCCAGTCCCAGATGGATTCACAGAAGAATTCTACCAGACATTTAACAAGACCTCCAACCAATACTACTTAAATTATTCAAAATAATAGAAACAGAGGGAGAACTCCTAAATTCCTTCTATGAAGCCAGCATTGCTCTAATACCTAAACTGGGTAAAGACATAACCAAAAAAGAAAACTATAGACCCATATCCTTGATGAACATAGATGCAAAAATTCTCAACAAAATGTTTGCAAACCACAGACAGACACACATCAAAAAGAACATTCACCATGATCAAGTAGGCTTTATCCCAGAGATGTAGGAATGGTTCAATATACGTGTCAATAAATGTCATTAATCATATAATGGACTCAAAGACAAAAACAATATTGTCATCTCAATAGATGCAAAAAAAGGGTTTTGACAAAATTCAGCATGCCTTTATGTTCAAAGTCCTAGAGGGAATTGGACTGGAGGGAACATACCTCAACATAATTAAAGCTATATACAACAAACCCACAGCCACTATCATTCTAAATGGAGAAAAACTGGAACCATTCCCATTAAAATCAGGAACTAGACAAGGATATCCACTATCTCCACTCCTTTTCAACATAGTGCTTGAAACTCTTGCTAGAGCAATAAGACAGGAGAAGGAAATTAAAGGAGTACTAATTGGAGAAGAAGAGGTTAAACTATCACTTTTATGACACTATACCTAGGACATCCCAAAAATTCCACCAGAAAACTACTAGAAATGATTAACACTTTCAGTACAGTGGCAGATTATAAAATTAATCTACAAAAATCAGTAGCCTTTCTATGTACCAATAACAAGCAATTGGAGAAAGAATATAGGGAAATGCTCCCATTCACCATTGCTGCAAAAAAATTAAAATATCTTGGAATAAATCTGACCAATGACACCAAAGATCTTGACAATGAAAATTTTAAATCATTAAAGAAAAAGATTGAGGAAGACACTAGGAGATGGAAAGACCTCCCATGTTCATGGATTTGAAGAATTAATATTGTGAAAATGGCCATCCTACCAAAAGCAATATATAGATTCAAAGCAATCCCAATAAAAATCACCATGACATACTCCACAGAATTAGAAAAATCCATCCTTAAATTCATATGGATGCACAAAATACCCTGGATAGCCAAAGCAATCCTGAGCACAAAGAGCAATGCTGGGGGGATTACTATACCAGATCTCAAAGTATACTACAGAGCCATAGTCATAAAAACAGCATGGTACTGATGCAAAAACAGACACATAGATCAATGGAACATCATTGAAGATCTAAATCTGAGTACACATAATTTCAGCCACCTGATATTTGACAGAGGTGCCAAGAACACACAATGGAGGAAAGGCAGCATCTTCAACAAATAGTGCTGGCAAAACTGGATCTCCACCTGTAGAAGAATAAAACTAGATCCTTATTTTTCACGTTGCATGAAAGTCAACTCTAAATGGATCAAAGACCTCAATGTGAAACTAGAAACTCTGAACCTATTAGAAGAAAATATTG
>NW_008341422.1:3283237-3286549 GCF_000622305.1 Nannospalax galili | reverse complement strand
GGATATAGGTGTAGGAAAGGATTTTTTAAATCAGACAGAAGTTGCTCAGGAATTAAGGTCAGCAATCAATAAGTGGGACCCCATTAAACTAAAACATTTCTGTACAGCAAAAGAAACCATCAAAAAAGTGAAGTGAAAACCCACAGAATGGGAAGACGTCTTACCAGTGACACATCTGACAGAGGTTTAACATCCAGAATATATAAAGAACACAAAAAAACAAAGAACCAAGAAACCAAATGACCCAATTAAAAGATGTGCTAAAGATCTAAGCAGATAGTTCTCAAAGTAATAAAGATGGCTAAGAAACATCTCAAAATGTGTTCAACATCATTAGTAATTATGGAAATGCAAATTAAAACCACCGTAAGGTATCACCTTACCCCAATCAGATTGGCTAGGATCAAAAGAACAAATGATACCAAATGCTGGCAACGATGTGGAGAAAGGGGACTGCTCAGTTACTGCTGGTGGGATTGCAAACTCATGCAGCCTCTGCAGAAAACAGTGCAGTGAACTCTTAAAAAACTAAAAATGAACCTACCATATGACCCAGTTATACCACTCCTTGGTGTATGCCCAAAGGACTCATCCTATTGTAGAGACACTTGTACAATCATGTTTGTTGCTCTTCTTTTCACAGTAGCTAAGAGATGGAAGCAACCTAATATCCCTCAACTGATGAGTGGTTAACAAAAATGTGGTATATTTACACAATGGAGTTCTATTCCACAGTAAAGAAAGATGAAATAATGAAATTTGCAGGCAAATGGATGGATCTAGAGACTGTTATACTAAGTGAAGTAACAAAAAATCAGAAAAACAAAGACATATATTCTTGCTCATATATGGATCCTAGTACCAAATCCTTTTAAATTCCAGATCCCTTTCATAAGATGATACTATATAGCAGTCCTTTCTGCATGAAATAACTACCATCATCACGGCTTCAGCTGAGCCTGATTGCTAAACATAGTCACAGTTGGGCTTGTTGATGGTTGTGCCTATTCATTAAAGGAGCACCAAGCAGGTGAACCCTCACCTGAGTATCCAGCCACTCTTCCTAGCCAACCAGTCCAGCCTTGGAAGACAAAAGAAAAATGAGGAGGAACCCAATAGAAGGATGCTTTTGGAAGCCCTTGTAAAGAAATTCCAGTGGACACTCACATGAACATTTGAAAATTGCCCTGTTCTGACTTTTTTCTAGTTCCCTGTCTAGAACTTGTAATGCTAATTACTCTTGCCTTTACTTCTCCTTCACGTCTCCTATTCATGATTCAAGGACTTTATTTTCCCTTTAGAGACAAGAGTCATGCAATTTGGGAGTCTTTTAGATAGACCCACTGAAGGGGTACTCCAATTGTGTTGCCCTGCATCCCTGTTCAGCATGGAAAAACCCAGAACAGTCTGCATCCCTATTCCCTATTGGCAATTTGGGTAACTTCTTCAGAAGATGGTGTGATAAGAATAGGAGGTAGGAGTTGGCTAGGCAGTTAGGGTAAAATGACCCCAAAGAAAAGTAGCCAGTTTCTTGGCTAAAAGTCAAAATGTCCTTGGCCTGTTAGCAACATACTCTGTTCCAAAGGCCAAAAATGTCAAAAGTATTTGGGAGCTTGTATCTAATCGTTAAAAGATTTTAGGGTTACCTCTTCAGAGGGGGGCATGTTAGAGTAGCCAAAAGCCCCATAAAAATAAATCAATCAGTCAAACAAGAAGAAAGAGTATGCAAAGTTATCAGAAAAAAAGTGATGGGGAGATATAGGAGGAGTTGGAATGGAGGGATTGGGCATGGATTTGGTCAAAATGCCTTATTTGCATGTATGAAATTCTCAATAAATTATTTATTTTAAAAACCTCGAATTTTTAGTCATCCACCAATCTACCCATCTATGCCTTCATTTGTTAACTGTATAAATACCCAGCCTTTTCTCTGAATATTTTTTCCCCTATATCACTTCCCCGATGTTCAGACTAATAGCCAACCAACTGGCCAATGTCAAACCTATGGAAAAATAAGCCCTCCATTATTTCACCATTTAGATAGACACATTTTGTCATGCTTAAACTTGTTAAATATTTTTAAAATGGGCATGACCCGCTGACCTCTCTCCAGGGTAAGTCAATCGCACCCTCCGTGCCTTGACTCCCCCAGCCTCATTCACCCTCCCATCTCTCCCAGCTGTCTCTCCTCCTAGCTTGGGTCTTGTCCCATTCCTTGTCTTGACCCCCAGACACCTGGGAAACCACCCCTGCTTCCTGATCCTTTGCATCCAGACCAACCCAGTTCGTTCTCACGGTCCCCAGGAGCATCTGGGGCTGATCCCACCCTCACTTCCCTCTGCTTCCCTGGGCCTGCAAGACCTGGCAGCCTCTTTCTGGGAGCCCTCTGGGCCTGGTCCTGCGCTCACCTGGGCCTGCAAGACCTGGCAGCCTCTTTCTGGGAGCCCTCTGGGCCTGGGCCTGCGCTCACCTCCCTCTGCTTCCCTGGGCAGCACGGAAGCACCCTGTTTCCTGGACACCTGGGCTGAGCTCTGGGCCTGGCACCACCACTGCTTCCAGATCCCTTGCATCCAGATGGACCCAGTTCCTTCTCAAGGTCCCCAGGAGCCCTCTAGGCCTGGTCCCACCCTCACCTCCCTCTGCTTCCCTGGGCTACACAACCCACCAACCTCTTTCCTGGGTAGGTCCAGTGGCATCCACTGTGCCTTGACTCCCCCAATCTTTCACCCTCACAGCTGCCCCGCCCATCTCCCCTCCTAGCCTGGGTACTGGCCCATTTCTTCTCTAGGCACCCCAGACATCCGGCCTGACCTCTTGACTAAGAGCCACCACTGCTTCCTGATCCTTGCATCTTGACCAACCAGTTCCTCCCTGAAGTTCCTAGGAGCCCTTGGTCCTCTTCCCACCCCCATCTCCCTTTGCATCTCTGGGTGCCATAGCACCAGCTGCCCTAGACCAGCATCTTTCCTCGGCCCTGATCCCAGGCCAGTCCAGTATATAATTGCACTTCTGGCCATTTCTCCTTCCAAACAAAATGCACGACCATGTGCACTGCCCGAAGTTCTGCCCACTGTGAAGACTTTCCTTCCCCAGTGTCCTTCAGGGTTGTTCCAGAAACTGGCTGTAATGCCACAGCTGTCCACTTCTGAGTAGTGTCTGCAAAGAGAGCAGAACCATCTGTAAACCAAGCGCTAGTCTTCTCTTCTTCAGTCAACCAATCATAGGGCACACCCCATGAAGCCATAGGTGCATGCTTGAGAACAGAAGGCATCATAACAGGAGTAGGAACCATAGGCATTTGGGCAACTTCAT
>NW_008341422.1:3281936-3283034 GCF_000622305.1 Nannospalax galili | reverse complement strand
AACACCAAACGGACAAGACCAGAAAAAAAACTCTCCATGGCACATCATAGTAAAAACACTAAATGTACAAAACAGACAATTCTGAAAGCTGCAAAAGAGAAAAAAGTCACATATAAAAGGAAACCCATTAGGATTGCAGCTGACTTTTCAGTGCAAACTATGAAAGCCAGAAGAGCCTGGACCAAACTATTCCCAGTTTTAAATGACCATGGATGTCAACCCAGATTGCACCATACAGCAAATGGACATAACAGACATCTTCTGAATATTCCACCCAAGCACCAAAAAATACACTTTCTATTCAGCAGCCCATGGAAGTTTCTCTAAAATTTCACACATACTGAGACATAAAACAAACTTCAACATATACAAAAAACTGAAATAAATTCCATGCATTCTACCAGACCGCAATGCAATAGAGCTTAAAAATCAACCCCCAAAAGAAGCTCTAGTAATTACACAAACTCATGGATATTTAACAACACACTCCTGAATGATGAGTGGGTCAAAGGAGAAATTAATAAAGAAATAAAACTATTCCTGGAATTAAATGAAAAGGACAATACAACACAACAACTTTCATTGATAACTTTAAATATTAACGGACTAAATTCCCCAGTCAAAAGACACAGACTAGGTAAATGGATTAAGAAACAAAACCCATCTTTTTGTTTTCTGCAAGAAACTCATCTCACTTTCAAGGACAGGCACTATCTTAAGGTGAAAAGATGGAAAAAAATATGCCAAGCGAATGGAACTAAGAAAAAAGCAGGTGTTGCAATTCTAATATATGACAAAATAGAGATTAAACTAAAACTAATCAAAAGATATAGGGCCAGTTTATTCTGATCAAAGGAACAATAAACCAAGAAGATATTACAATCATGAACATATATTCACCAAACTCTGGTGCACTCAACTTCATAAAAACAATACTACAGGACTTTAAGACCCATATTAATCCCAACTTATTAATAGTAGGTGACTTCAATACCCCACTGTCTCCATTAGATAGGTCAACATGGCAGAGAGCTAACAGAGAGACATCTGAATTAAACAATAACATGTATTAATTGGACCTAACAGACATCTACCAAA
>NW_008341422.1:3280274-3281655 GCF_000622305.1 Nannospalax galili | reverse complement strand
AAACCTCTGGGACACGCTGAAAGCGGTTCTTAGAGGGAAGTTTATAGCTCTAAGTGCCTACATCAAAAAATCGGAAAGAACACAAATAAATGACTTAACACTGCAACTCAACACACTTGAAAAGCAACAGCAAACAAAACCCAAACCCTGCAGACAAGAAGAAATAACAAAAATCAGGGCAGAAATCAACGAAATTGAATCAAAGAAAACAATACAAAAAATCAACAATACCAAGAGCTGGATCTTTGAAAAGATAAACAAGATTGATAGACCGCTAGCCCAATTAACCAAAAAAAAGAAAGAGCACCTCCAAATCAACAAAATCAGAGATGAAAGAGGAAACATCACAACAGACACCAGAAAGATACAGAATATTATAAGGGAATACTTTAAAAACCTATATGCTAGTAAATATGAAAATGTAAAAGAAATGGATGGATATCTAAGGCATGGGAACTACCAAAGCTAAACCAAGAAGAAATTAACATCTTAAACAGACCCATAAGACAAAAATAAATTGAAACAGTAATACAAAACCTCCTGCCTAAAAGAGCCCAGGACCAGATAGATTTACAGCAGAATTTTATCAGACATTTAAAGATCTACATCCAATACTACTTAATTTTGTCAAAAAGATAGAATTTTTCTTCCAAATTCGTTCCATGAAGCCAGCATCACTCTAATACCAAAGCCAGGTAAACATACAACCAAAAAAGAAAACTCTAGACCCATATCCTTAATGAACATAGATGCAAAAATTCTCAACAAGATACTTGCAAGCTGCATACAGACACACATCCCATTATCAAGTCAGCTTTAGCCCAGAGATGCAGGGATGATTCAATATACATAAGTCAATAAATGTCATAAATCATATAAATGGGCTCAAAGACAAGAACCACATGGTCATCTCAATAGATGCAGAGAGAGCCTTTGACAAAATTCCACATGCAATTATGTTCATAAAATCCTAGAGTAAATTGGACTGGAGGGAACATACTTCAACATAATTAAAGCCATATGTAACAAACTCAAAGCCAACATCATTCTAAATGGAGAAAAACTGGAACCATTCCCATTGAAATCAGGAACCAGACAAGGCTGTCCACTATCCCCACTTCTCTTTAATATAGTGCTTGAAACTCTTGCAAGAGCAATAAGACAAGAGCAGAAATTAAAGGAGTAATAATTGAAAAACTAGAGATCAAGTTATCCCTTTTGTAGATGATATGATATTATATCTAAGGGACACCAAAAATTCCACCTGAAAACTCCTAGAAATTATTAACACGTTCAGTAACATGGCAGGTTACAAAATTAACCTACAAAAGTCTATAGTCCTTCTATATAACAATAACAGACAATCAGAGAAAGAGCACAT
>NW_008341422.1:3278811-3279729 GCF_000622305.1 Nannospalax galili | reverse complement strand
AGCCCTGTAAGACATAAAATTGAATGAGTTTTTAACCTTTAAAAAAGTCTCCATTTCATTTTAGAATATATTGTTCCTCGCAGAAAGACTCATTGTTTTTGCTGCTAACACTGAGATGTTGGCGCATGCATCTCTAATCTGTATGTATCTGATTATTACTAGTCATAATCAGTTGCACTTGGATCCCTGCTATTGTCTGCTGTGTTGTCGGCACCTCCAGCTATTCCGCACTACTTGCCCTTCTGGTGAATCTAGTCAGCCTCTCTAGAGGTCTTTGTTTTAGGAGGGTCAGCTGTTCCTCATCTAGCAGCAATCAGTTGTCAATATTCCTTTAGATAAGATAGGGGTCTGCTGTTCATTTTCCCAGTTTTACGCTTTGTTACTGTCTGGGAGTCCCTTGGGCCACCCTGGTCAAAAACTCAAAAGAAGTTATCTCCTATCTGACATTGTTTCTTGTTATGTAGCCTTCAACTAAACATAGGGACTCTTAAAAAATTATAGTGACTCCTTTAGTCTTTGGCTATACTTTCCTTTTGGGGGTTTAAGACCATATAGTTTTTCCAGATAAACCAACTTATTTTTACTTTTAAGGCCATTTGAGTGTCTGTTCCTCAGGGGTCACATGGGCTTGGGAGGAGTCCCTGGCTCCTTTCTTTTACCAGTTTCATCTATGTGAAGATAAGTCAAAGGTCCTGCTCAACCATGGTTGGCTTTCCTTGGAAGCATGGAGGAAATATTTTCTCTGTGTTGACTGTCCTTTTTGTAGACTGGACAGTAGTTCAAGTCCATCTTGAGATGGAAGCAACCTAAGTGTCCCTCAACTCACGAGTGGATAATGAAAATGTGGTTCTTTTATATGATGGCGTTTACTCAGCAATAAAGAAAGATGAAATCATGAAATTTGCAGGTAAATGGATG
>NW_008341422.1:3278392-3278650 GCF_000622305.1 Nannospalax galili | reverse complement strand
GAAAGAACCTGAGAGAGAAGAACAGTAGGAAACAGGTGTTACTAAGGGAGATATGGATAAAAATGGGGTTATTTAAATAGGAGGTGGGAGGGACGGTTATACAAGGAACCTAGGGGATAAAGGGAAAGAAGAAGCTCAAGAGAGGTAGGACAATTGGATAAGGGTATTATTAAGGGAGATAGGGGGAAAATGGGGGCACCTTAATTGGGGAAACCATGATGGAGGGGTGAGACAATGCAAGAGATAAATAATGCCTAG
>NW_008341422.1:3277787-3277998 GCF_000622305.1 Nannospalax galili | reverse complement strand
GTGTCCAGTCTACAAAGAGGAGGGTCAACACAGAGGAAACATTTCCTCCATGTTTCCAAGTGAAGTCAGCCATGGTTGAGCAGGAACTTTGACTTATCTTCACACAGATAAGTCCTTTCTTTCTTAAAAGAAAGGAGCCAGGAACTCCTCCTAAGCCCATGTGACCCCTGAGGAACAGATCCTCAAATGACCTTAAGAGTAAAAATAAATT
>NW_008341422.1:3272590-3276574 GCF_000622305.1 Nannospalax galili | reverse complement strand
TATAATAAAAGTAAATTTTATGAAATTGACAAAGAAATCAAAATTTGCTCCATGTTAATTAGTAGAGGTGAAAGAAAATACCATTGAAATCTATCTCACGACTTTATTTCCATGCTCAGATGCCAAGGAGCTCAGAAAGTAACCAACTGTTGACTAGTAATAATCAGATACATAGAGATTAGAAACGCGTGTGGAAACATCTTAGTGTTAATTGCATTAAAAATGAATTTTATGTATTAAACTGTGTATTTTAATAATGAAATGGAGATCTTTTTTAAAGGTTAAAACCTCATTTAATTTTTTTATTAATTCAACTGTAAACCTAAAAATTTACAGCCAATTTTGAAAGAGACGCATCTTAGTTCTGGAGATTGTTATTGAATATGTCAATGTTGTTGTAATAAAATGCTTCTTCTAATTATGTGGTTATTAAATTAATAATTTTTAAAAAAATCAAGAAGAAAAAAATAATTTTTAAACTGGTATCCATGGTATGCACAATATTGGTATGCACAGTCTTTGTTGCAGACATTTCTCTGATGGCTAATCTTGGTTGTCAACTTGACTGGACCTGGAGTTAACCGAAATTAGTGAGACTTCCTTGATTGAATTATTTAAAGCTGGAAGACCTACCCCAAATATGGGAATTACCTTCTGATGGCAGCCCATAGAAAAGGTCCTGGCAGAATGGAGCTTTTGCATTTTGCCTGCTTGCCTTCTCTCTCACTGGTGAGTTGATCTCGGTGCTGTGGCATTCCTCAGATAATAGTAGAACAAACCAATGCCTTCGGATTGCAACATAGACAGAAGAAGACTAGCAGAGCTCCAGGAATCCTCCAGGCCTTCAGCGGCAGACCGGGACTGCTAAGACATTCAGCCTTGTAGACTGAGCAGCTACCTGATCTCAGCGTCTCTAGAGTGGTGCAACCATTGTTGGACTACTCAGACTCTATCTTGTAAGCCAATCTAATAAAACCCTATATATATATAGTTCTGTTTCTTTAGAGAACCCTGACCAATACAATTTGTCATGTTGATCTTTAGCTATGGGGTTCTTGATGTTGTGACTTCATAGTTGTCAGTCTACCAGACTTTAGTTAACCTTGATATAGCATTGGGGATTTGTGTTTTTTCTAATCATTTATTCTATTAAACACCTGAAATAATCATTTTCATATACTGTATTTTTGTCTATATTTTGGCCTATTTCCTTGGGATAATTTCCCCAAAAGACAATTTTGGTACCAAGAGATATAAATACCTTTAAGGCAGGTTATATGTATTTGTAAAATGCTTTCCAGGAGGACTATATAAATTTACATTTCTATCAGCAATGAATAAACATGTCCGTTTGACTATATTCTTGTCAGGGAAAAAAAAGAGAATCACTATTTTTGGTTAGCTTGGGACAAAGTTTAAAGGAAGAATATGTTACAAATGTAGGGGTGATTTAATCCTCATTCGTTAACAGGAATTTCTATTCTTTCTTTATACTTAAACTAGAACATGTGTTGACATTGTTAATTTCTGTCATTGAACTAGAGCAGAAACTAGAATTTTCTTATGACTTTATATGCTCAGGAATGAGAATGAGGCATATCTAGTTGACTCACATCGGAGAGTTTAGTTAATTTGGATCTAAAAAGAAATCTTAGTAACAGCACCATTACAAGGTGCTACTGAGGTATGAGCTCTGAAGTGTTAAATTAAGGTTTCAATATGAAAAGAACAAAAAGATAAGAAAAAATGGAGTAGGTCACAGCTAGTCTTTATAATACCTCGTTTATAGAATTTTTTACTCAGTACATCTATTTGTTCGTTTTTTCCTCATCAATACCCTGTGCTAGAAGAAATATTGTCTTTTTAAGTCTTAAGAGGCAAATTAAAACAAAATTTGAAGTTGATTGGCTTGCCTAAGCTCACAAGATTCTTACAGAGACTAATTAAAACTAGAATTTCTACCCATCCACCCATCTACTCACCAACCCTTCGCTTATTAAACAGATAAATATTAAGATTGCCGTATTTGAATGCAAAACTGTGAGACTATAGTGTTAAAGAAATAGAAGAAGTTGTTGCCTACAAAGAGCTTGCTGTTAGACATCAGAAAAGTGCCAGGAAAATAGTTATATGATACATAATTCTATCAAATAAATTTTGGATCATATTTCAGAGGAAGGAAATAGGAAAGGAATAATAAAAGCTATTTTACTTACATAAGACAGGCAGACTATTCCCCAGTGCAAAAGTAATGTATGGGCAGGAATGTAAAAAATAAGTGGGCACAGGTGGTATGTATGCACATGTGTGTGTGTGCGTGTGCACGCACTCGTGTGTGCATGCATCCATGAATAGAGGGTTGAGATGGTTGGTTCCAGATCCTGATGTCCATTGCTTCTGAGATGTAAAAGTTCTTGACCTGTTTCAGAAACTGAAGAAACACCAGTCAGGCTGGTTCAGTCTACAATAAGGCATACCAGGCGACAAGCCCCACTGAGCACACAGAGCTTGTCGTCAGCTGCATTATTTAATGAGTCAACAAACAAGAAGCAGTCACTTTCTGAGTATCTCTGAAATGAAAGGGAAAGCCAAAACAAACCATTGAAATGGGAAGAAAAAGATGCCAAGTCCCCTGAAATCATCACTGACATTTTTTGAATGGCAAGGAATAAAGTGATGTCCATCAAGCATGGATAGGATGCTGGGAAACAAAACAACAACAACAAAATCAATCCGAATTCCTTTGGTTGGAATCTGGTAATCACATTTGGAAAATCAATACAACCGTGGGAAGATGAAGGTGAGGTGACCTTGTAGATCGGGAACAGCAATGACAAAGAAAAGAGAGTAAGAGAGGAGACCGGATGGTTGGTGGGTAGACAAAAGCCGTGTACTCAGCTCATTTGATTGTTTTAATTTCTCAAATTAAAAGCATTTGTCTCTAGTTTGTAAAGGATCTTTGAGTGCCTATTGCAAAGAATATTTTCAAAGTACAAATATCAAATTCCACTATGAAATTTCCAAACCCAGAGATAGAAAGATGAAAAGGCCTCCAGCCAGGAAGAAATCACTACATAAAAAGTAGAAGAACTTGGGAGAGCAGTGGGCTTGCTCAGTGACTGTGAGAAACAGAAGGAAATGAAACATTGCTTCAGACATCTGCATAACCGGACTGGAGAGACGACTCGGGGCGAGTACTGCTGCACAGGCACAAGGGTCTCAGTTCAGTCCCCAGCACCCATGTAAAAAGCCGGTCATGACTAAGCACACCTGTAACTCTAGTGTTTGGGCTGTCAGCCTAGCTCCAAGTGCAGTGAGAGACCCTGCCTCGAGGGAATAAGGTGCAAAATGATAGAGTAGGAGTCCTAATGCCCTCTTCCGACCTTTGTACACAGGCCATGCAACCATGTACACATATGCACACCACACACACACACACACACACACACACACACACACACACACCCTCAACCTCGAGTGGATTTAGCTGACTTGCCTAAGATCATAAAGATACTTATTGGGACTGAGGAAATCTAGACTTTCTACTCACCCACCTATCTAACATCAAAAGGATGTTTTTCAACCAAATGAAGAATGTGTATATAAAGCAGGAAAGAGAAAGGGTGCTAAGAAAAAACTCACTTGACACAAGAAAGTGGAGTAGGGAAATCATAGGATGTCAACTGTTCGGGAGAGCTGGGGAGCGGTCGAAGATAGAGGCCACAGGAGTTGACCCCATGCAAAAAACAGAACCCTATGATTATCCTTATGTCTGATGTTTAGAGACATATTGACAGATTTTCAATAATCTCAATTACCTTTTAAACTGGACTCAGACTTCCTGGATAAAAATGAAAAATCAACTAACCAAAATGAGACAACAGAATAGATGTGATTGTCATGAAGAGAAAAATCACAGCTAAGACAGAATCCTGACAACATTAGACTCTGAAGGTCAGGTCAAGGAGAATGGGTATGGTGGAC
>NW_008341422.1:3217821-3272419 GCF_000622305.1 Nannospalax galili | reverse complement strand
TTTTCATTTTAAGAAATACCGGAGAAAGGGCTGGAGAGGCAGAGGGCTTACTCAGCTCTGCATCATGCCCTGGGTTCTGTCCCCAGAACAACAATCAGATAATCACACGGTGTAGGAGAGCATGTCTGTTTATTGGTGTGGCGGATCCATCTAACACCAAGAGAGCAGTCACTAGTGCAGAAATGCAGGCCAGTGTTTTGAGTGAGCAAGGCCCACTGTGTGGAGACGGAATTAGACTTGGAGAGGCTGAAGAGCACTTTTCCGTTTTAACCAGCTCCAAGGAGATGAACCCTGATGAAGATTGCAGGTTTGCTAAAGGGAAGATGATTTTTCAGCTTTAGTCATGAAATGAGAAGTCATCGTCAGAGACTAGAGGAAGGAATAGAGGAGCTTTGGGGAAAAGGATACAAAATAGTCTTCTTAAGGAATTGAAGCAACAGAAGAAAAATGAAAGTCCTGCTGGGCAATGCTGAGTTCCTGAGACGAGACTGAATTTAAAGTGAGCTAGACACCGATGCTGTGATTTTTCACCCACGTAGAACAGCTCAAGAACAGGCTAAGAAGGCCAAGCTTATCCAATTAGGGGTCTTGGCTGATAAATAAGATAGGAGTTAACAGAGTAGTGAGGTTTTTGCAGAGGGAGAGATGATAGTGTTGATACCCAGCTTTACCTGGAGCCGAAGCGCTAATCTAGTAAAACAATGGAATCTACAGACAGTGTACATGCCTGCCTCAGAGCCTTGCAATCTTGAGGGACAGAGAGCATTTACAGGGACTGGGGTGATAGCTCAGTCAGAAAAGTGCTTGCTAAATTGGCTCCTCAGAATCCATGTAAAAAAGCCAGGTGTGGTGGGGCATGCTTATAATCTCAGGGCTGGGAGGTGGAGACAGCAGGTGCCTGGGGCTCACTGATAGCCAGGCCAGCCCACCGGACTGAAGAATAACAACTCAGTAGTTCTGAATTGTTCTCTACCATTCCTCTCTCTCTCTCCCTCCTCTCTCTCTCTCTCTCTCTCCCTCTCTCTCTCTCGACTTTACAGACATATTATAGAACAATACAAGCACTTTTTCTGGGGTGGCATATGATAGAAGAGGCTCATATGCTTGTCAAGAGGACTTGTGGCACATTTCTTACAGCTGGTATTCCAGGGAAGTGTTAACAGTACTGATTCTAGATTTTTTACTTCAGTGACCCAAGGGAAATACTTCACTTCAGTGAAGGCTCGCCCATGACTTCTATGTTTCTTCCATTTTTAATATGGTATACAGCATAGAAATGAAGGCTAGGTGTGTACTAACTGATACTTCAAATACTTGGGATGGGGGCTAGAAAGATGGCTTAATGATTAAAGGTACTTGATACTCTTGCAGGGGACCTGGGTTTTATTCCCAGTACCACATGGTGGTTCACAATTTTCTGTAATTCCAGTTCCAGGGGATCCAATGCCTCTTTTGGCTTCAGTGGGCATTGTATGCACATGGTGCACTATACATAGGCAAAACACTCATACACTGATGACTGCTAGAAGGGGAAGAGACAGTATCCTTCAAGGATGACTTTTGGTTAGTTAACCAGGCTACAGTGAATGGATCCAAACTGGAGGACATTTGGGGACACAACCTAGATTCAATTATATATATATATATATATATATATATCTCAAATTATATTGTATCAAAATCAAAATCACAACAGAAAAAAATAATACTATGGAAACCCTAAACAGTATTTTCCCACCAAACTCCACCAGTCTTATAGAAGAGTTCTACAAGGAGAACCTCCTAGAGACAACCTAGGACACTGAATTGAAAAGAACAATCATAAAAATGATCAAAGAATTCAACAAATTTAAAGAACACACGAACAAATCAAAGAACTAAAAGAAGATAGGGATAAACTTCTGACTGAATTCACAAAAGAGATAGACATAGTGAAGAAAACGCAGGCTGAAATGAAGAAGGAAGTGCAAAACTAAATGATCCAATTTGAAACCACAGGAGAAAGCCTCACTGATAGAATTAATGAAATAAAAAACAGAATATCAACACTGGACGATAAAGTTGAAGAATTGGACTGATCAAGCAAAGATTATGAAAAAATCAAAAACAAACAAATGGAATATACAGGAAATATGGGAAACCATGAAAAACCTAATGTAGTCATCATAGGACTAGAGGAAGGGGACAAATTTCAGGTTGATACTGTTGACCAGATCTTAAACAGGATTGTAGAAGAGAATTCCCCCAAATTAAGGAAAGCCATCCCCATACAAATACAAGAAGCACATAGAACACCAAAGAGACAGGACCAGAAAAAAAAAAATTCCCCACAGCGTATCATAGTAAAAGCACTGAATGTACAGAACAAAGAGAGAATACTGAAAGCTGCAAAAGAAAAACAACTCACATATAAAGTAAAACCCATCAAAATTACAAATGACTTATCAATGCAAACTACAAAAGTCAAAAGAACCTGGACCAAAATATACCCAGTTCTAAATGACTACAGGTGCCAACCCAGCAAAATAGACATTTACAGTTGAAGGAGAAAGAAAAATCTTCCATGACACAAACAGGCTGAAAGGATTCAATAAAAATTTTTAACAAATAAAAATTTTAAAAACAAAACAAAAAACAAGTAAATCCTTGTGTTGCTGTTTCTCAGGAATGAAGGCTCAGAAAGCTCTGTAATCTGCTCTTGAGGGACGCTCTTTGTGTTAAATGTGGTTTTCATAATTTGATATCTGTTTGCATCTCACGTAAGAGAAGAAAATGTCAGGTGAGTCTTATGCAGAAGTGACATGGTTTATTACTTGCTGTGTTTTGAATGTGAAATGTCTCCCACAGACTCATGTGTTTGAGCACTTGGTCCCAAGCCAGTGAAGCTGTTTGAGAAAGGTGTGGATGGAACCTTTAGGAGATAGAGTCTCTCTGGAGGAACTGGGTCACTGGGGGTGTGTTTTGAGACTTACAGCTTGTCCCCACTTCCTGTTTAGTAGGATGACATGTGACCAAGGCTGCTCTTCTGCTCCTGATGTCATGTCTTCCCCACAATGATGGACTGCATCAAACAAGAGAGTCCACCTACCATGCTGAATAGTAGAGGAAGAGCAATGTATTAACAATTCTGAACTCAAGTGCTTCAGGTGACATTTTCAGCTTAGGGCTTGGCAAAAACAAACCCTATTTAAGATGTTACTATTTAGTTGTATCCATAATGCTGTGTTCCTTCACCAATATTTAAGCCTTTTCTTTCTGAAAAAATTTCATTTAAACACTTCCTTAGGGACAGTGACCCTGTTGCCTTTCTACATAGTCCCAGCCTCCTGCCCTACTCTCTCTCACAAATACACAGTGACTTCTCTCCTACCCACTAGCACCTTTTATAATTCATGTATTTTGTGTGTAATTTTATATCGTTATTTCTCTGTATAATACCTAGCAGATTGGAGATGTTAAATTTACAGTGACTCACTAAAAAAAATGGAGGTGATTAATACCTAGGCATAAAGACATCTTATATTATTTGGTCATTATGCAATGACTGGGGTCTTCCACAGTGGTCTTCCACCTCCATTTGGGTGTGTTTTGTGTTTTGTTTACAAGAGTGTGCCTAGTGAATTGGCTTAAAAATTAATAAATTAACGAATGGCATGTGCCTTGCAAATATTTTTTCTAGGAAAAATATTTCTGAGATAGTAGTACTCTATGGATATTATGCTAAGATTTTAAAATTTTTTTTATTTATTAATTTTACTTGATGAATATTAGTGCATTGCCTGCATGTATGTAAGTAAGTGCACCCATGTCATACAATGCCCAAAGATGTCAGAAGAGGGAGTTGGATCCCCTGGAACTGAAGTTACAGACTGTTGTTAGCTACCATGTATGTGCTGGGGCTTGAACTCAGGTCCTTTGCAAAAGCAACCAGTTCTCTTAACCACTGAATCATCTCTCCAGCCCTTTGCTAAGATATTTAAAGCTTTAAAATTTTTTTTTATTTTTAGTTCTGTTTATGTGTGTATGTGGATGCCATTGGAGGCCAGAACTGAGCAGTGGATCCCCTGGTTCTGGAGGTGCAGACAGTTTCGAGCCTCCCAAAGTAGATGCTGAGAACCAAACTCAGGTCCTCTGAAAGAGCAGCGAGTCCTCTTAATCATGAGACATCTCTCCATTAAGATTTTTATAAGCCAAGATGAATATTAGTTACAATGGTATTATGTATTTTCTGGGCTAAAACTATTAAGTCCTTGGTCTGTGAAGTGCAACTGATCTAGATTTTGGATTTCAATTTGAAGAAGAGAGACCCGTTCCTTCTCAGAATATTCTTGAAGCTCAGTCAGCTGCGAGTAGAGCTGAGGTGGCTTTTATTCAAGTCGTGCCCTTGTTAAGCAACTGAGCCCAATTTCATTTAACTCATTTGGGTCTCCACTCAACCAAAACTCCCTGCTGTTGAACCATCTCTTAACTCACTGCTACTTAGCATCTTCAAGAGCTGAGCTTAGGAAAATGGAAGGGGTGACAAGGAGAAAGAGGTTTCCTTAAGGACACACAAGCTTACTATGACTCAGAGTTGTCCGTGATGCAGTTCTGAATCTGCTGGAACAGCCAACTAGTAGACATTAGACTCTCTCTCATTTGCCCCAGAAGAGCATTTGTGAGTCAGGCTCAGTTTCGATGCACTGGCCTCTATGGCCATCACTGTGAACAAACACATCCTCATCACAGCCAACCTCCAGATGATAAAGAGTGAGTGCTGAGAAAGTCAGTCATCATAGGGTGGCACACACTGTATGGAAGGCTGTGGGAGACATCTTCGCAGGACTTACTGACAAAGACTGCTTTTCCTTTTTATGGCATTTATTAGCATACCTTAATTATATATAATGATGGGTTTCATTATGTCACTGTCATACATGTACAGAGCGTGTTTTGAGCATATTCGCCCCCATTCCCCACTTTAGGCCCCTTCCCACTCCTGCCGATCCTCTTCTTCCCAACTAGCCTCTTTTCTGCTTCCATATCTTTTGTATGTATGTGACTCAGTGAGTTTCACTCGGGTTTTTTAAAGGCAAAATTTTCTTTACAGGAGCATGTGGACCTTCCCAGTGGCCACACCACTCAAGAAAATGTCTCTCTCCTGCCCCCATCCATCATTGTCTGCATAGAACTCCTCAGGGGGAGTTAGAGCCGATGATCTTCTTCCCTCCCTGACAGAGTGTTGACAGGCCCAATCTTTGGAGATCTTGTACAGGTAATCACAGCTACTGTGAGATCAAAAGTGTGGTGTGACTTTTTCTGGATATCATTTGGTTTGGTTACAGGATTACTTTGGCTTACCTAACTGGCCACATTTCTCTCGATCTTCCTTCTCTCCTTTTCTTCTTTTTTTCTTGTTCTCCCTCTTCCTTTCTTTTTTTCTGATTTGTTTATTGGGTTGTTGTCTGCTGGAAATTTTATCATCAAATATGACTCACCGCAAGCAGGTGTACAACCCTTGCGTGCTCTTGCTGGGCACATTCCCGGCTCTATTTTATATGTACCCAGATGTTCCCTTTTGTGCCACTGTTTTCATCTGTGTCTCTTGTTCTATACTAGATATTATTGTATGTTACTTTAGGTTAAATATATATACATATATATATAAACTTTATAAAGGAAAGGCATCCAACTACTGATACTTGTACACCCACTTCTATAGCTGCTGCTTTTGTTAGCCTCTGGCTTGTGCCTAACATTTCCTTACCTTCCTGATCAGTGTTGCCTGTAGTTTCAAATGACCCTGACTAGATTACTATTTTAACTTCCAATCTCAGTTCTTCCACACAATTATCCTAATGGCACGCACTGGATAACAGCTGGAGAGTATTAAGGATGTCAGTCTGGGTTTAATTTCATTAAGAGGTACTTGGGGCTGCTTCACAGATCTGGTCACTAACTACTCAGTGCCAGAAGGGGAGAAACGGAGATTTGAAAGGAGGTTCTGTGCCTCACTGGGTGAGCGATGTGAAAGTGTTGATATCAGTTAGCTGTTTGCTCCTCCAAGAATGGTCCACAAGCCATGATACTAACACCACCTGGGCACTCCAGACCTACTGAATCAGCATCTGCAGTCACACAGTGATTTGTATGCACTCTGGTGCTTGAGAGGCACTGAAGGGAGCCACTGCGAGGAAGGCAGTACTGGCTGCCTGCATTAGCTGCTGGAGAAGTGCCATGAATCTGGCAGAGTGTGGAAGAGATGGTGGGTGGAGCATGCACACTGTATCCTGATGATAGCTTGGAGCCCAGCCATACCATTTGCAGGCTGGGCAAGCCTGTGCGACTCGTTTCACCTCCCAGAACCTCCATTTCTTCATTTGTTCAGTAGAAGTGATAGCTCATCCCTTGTGAAGTAGCTATGGGGGTGGAATGAGACACTGAATGATAAAATGCCTCACAAGGAGGTGGAAAAAGTGTAAGTATGACTATGTCTAAACGATGTCTGACAAAGAATGGCTGTGGTGCTCACCCAAGGACACCAGGCATCTTCCCACCACAGCACCAAGGAGATGCACATCCATGAAGAACATCCCTGTAGTACTGTAGTACTGTCTCTGAGCATCTAGAACTCTCTGCAGAAAACATTATCCAGGTTCATCTTGCTTGATTCCTCCCCTGGGGAAGCCACCTGAGGCAGAGCAGCCCTCCCTGAAGAGCAGGCATTGTGTGTCCCACGGAATGGATTCTGAAGAGGAAAATGAGTGGCCTACAACTCATAGCTGATGTTCAAAGACTTATGACCGGACACAACTGGTTCAGCTCTGTGTTCTGTCTATTGAGCACTTACTGGTGTGATTATTATGGACGTACTGAGGACTCCATCATGGTCAGTGGGAGTTGCTCAATAATAACAATTCTAGGGTAGGATCCCTTCTGAACACTCACGCAGTGTACATACATAGTCCACTTTTCACCTTGATCTTTATCCCCTTTCTTTCTCTTTGTTCTGCTCCTTATCATCAGAATCTCCTCTCACTTTGGCCTTTTTCCTTAAGGACAGTAACCAATATTCTCCTGGAGTCTACACTACATGGCTCAGTTAGCTCATACTTCACCTACATCTTCTCTGACTAAAAAGCACACTATTTCATACCAGGACCATGATTTACAGACCATCTGCTCAGAAGCCTGTCATCGACTGGATTGATTTCTTTCTTTCCCCAGACTTCCAGCCTTGGGCAAGGTTCCAGTGAGTCAAGCCTTGACCTTGAAGGCAAGGGCATTGAGGACCTCATTCCTTAACTAGTTTCATGGTCTGCTTGTCAAGGTAGACAAGGAGCTTTTTGGCAACATTCTCCTGTATCAGAGATACACCTTCACTGAGATTTCACAGTTAGGAGTCTTCATTTGGTGATCTTTTAGTTGGAAGGAGGGAAGATTCTTGATGAGTGTTCTTGGAGGGAAAACCCAGAGATCTGATGGAAAAGTACATGTGTACACTAGCCCAGAGGAGGCTGAAGAGGTGGGCCTCGGCAAAGGATGAACTGAGTTAGGTAGGGATTGGCTTTTCTTCTCCGTGGTTATGCCTATGATGATGCCTGCTCTGCTTTTCTTTCACCACATTCAGTTGCTATTTGCTCCTAACTTCATCCCTTAGGCCGCATGGTGGTTGGCAAGTTCCTTGACTTCATGAAGATTCTCTATACTCAAACATCATTGACTGCTCATGGCTTCTCAACTCTCCAAATAGCAAAAATTGGCAAAGAGAAACCAGACAGGCTCACTCCCTTTTCCAAGTCAGACTTTAGGCTGCTTACAAGTTACATGCCTTCTAGACCCATGGGAGTGCGGCTCCCAGTGTTACTTGCTCAGTAGGGACTGACTGTAGATGGTGCTGATCCTCTTGAGAGACAGCAGGGGCTGGGAATGGACACATCCTTGTAGTTCCAGTGTTCTGACCCATGATGACATGATGTTATCTGGCCACAAGTACTACTTGTAAAATTCCCCTATCCCTGGTGACCTTGGGAATCCCCCAAACATGGCAAGAAGGGTGATTGGGGGAACAGGCAGAAAACAGCCTCCAGGAGAGGGTACCCCACATCTACAGCCTTGCTCCTCTTATGCCATCTGGCTCACCCGGTTCTCCTTTGACCCTCAAGTTCTGAGCGTTATTGACTTCCTGCCTCTTGGTCTTTACCTTAACCTCTGACTCCAGAAACCTCAGTACTAGAATGCTGAATTGCAGAGTTTTGGTCTGCAGTTCCTGATCTCTGATGCTCACCTCTTATGTAACTTGTTTTCCTTTTCCTTTTGAAAACTCAACATGAGGATAAGATGCCATGGCATTCGCCTGAATTATAGGCAACCAGAAGGATGGTTAACAAAATGATGCTCATAAAAATAAATGGACTCTTCTAGAAATAATGAGATTGTGACATCAAGTTTATGGAATACCAAGTAGCCATAAACATTAAGAAAAATTATGTGGGAAGAAAAATTTTAAGAGAGTATAAATAAAAACAGTACAGAATTATTTTATACTATAGAGATTACCACTTAAAATATAAATTACATAGATTAAGAGCAACAGGGACTGTTTTAAGAAAATTGGGAATGTGAGGCTTAGGAAATTTACTTTGTACTTTTATGAAAACTTCTTTAGATTTTGGTTGCTATATTGTTTTAACATTTTGTAAAAAAAAAAAATAGAGTGGTAAGAATGATACAAGCCAAGAGAAGCAGGAATCAGAGAGAAAAGGAAGCCGTTTCTTATTAGCCAAGCACAAATGAACGTGAGCAGTGACCCAGCAGCACCAGAAGTTTTCAAAGATCATGTGCTCAAACCGATCTGCAGCTTTTCTACATCTACCCTATCAAACAATTTAAAGGGTGGACAGCGCCATCTGGAAATTTGGAGGCAAGTGGCCATGATGGCTGGTATTAACCTTCAGGTTGACAGCATCTAGAGCTGCCAAGAAGACAAAGTTTGAGGCAAGTCTCTGAAAGGGTTTCTGTACTAAGCTCACCGAGGTGGGAAGACGGACTATAAGTATGGGTGGGAAGTGCCTTTCCATGAGCTGGGGTGCCAGGCTGCATACAAAGGAGAAAGAGAGCTGAGTGCCAGGACTCACCACTCTCTGTGCCCTGACTGAAGATGTAATGTGACCAGCTGCCTCATGCTCCTGCTTCCATGGCTTCCCCACCATGACAGACTATACTCTCTAAAGGAGAGCCGAAATAAACCTTTTGAAGTTGACTTTGTCAGGTATTTTGCCATAGCAAGATCAGGAACTGAGACAGTGGGGCATCTGTTTGTTCAGGGGATCAAGGCTAGAATTGTGGTTTGCATTTTCAAAACAGAAGCATTCTGGGTATTCCTGGGCAGAAAACACCAATCATACGAAATAGAATTATCTTCCCTGGGATATGTTTAGAGGCCATCAAGAGGTCCAGAAAATACTCACAGCCTCAACTTGTGTCTCCCAGATCACGATTGCAAAGCCCCAATGACTAAGGGAGAGACAGTCAAGGCAGGAAGTCTGTTCTCCCAAGACGATGTCTTCCCTGTCTGTTCAGCTACCAGTATGAAAGCAGAACTGACCAGCTGTGTGACGTTCCAAGGACAACTGCCATGGGCCTCATTACTAGAAGCATCCTTGCACAGCAGCTCTCCAGCAGGTCACTGTGGTCTATTGCATCCAGGCTGTGCTACTCCAAACAGCAGTTAGCAAGGAAGAAGATGTCTGCTTTTACACTGTATGCGAAGCTTGCTTTCTTGTGACCATATTTTTCAAGTAGGCAGCCCTTCTGTTGAAGGTCATATGTCTGAGTCCCAGGAAACAGCATGACTTCACCATGGACTTCTGATGGTATAGAGAATCCCTAGCCTAACAAGTCTTTTGGACTGGGAGATAGACATGTGAGCACCATTGCTTTGAAGAAAAAGAATTCAGTATATCTGAGTAGGTCCTAGTGTCCTGTGGGTGCCACAAAAGTATGGATGAAGATTAGCAAAATGTTGACCCCAAGCATCTAGGGACCAAGTTGCCTCAACAGCTTCTACAATTCATTTGTACATCTTTTTCAATCTATTCAGCCTTCTGTTCTATGGAAATGAAACTATTTCAATGTTTATTGTTTAAGTTATGTGATGTACTCACTGGTTCAGTTACAGTTGCATAAACCAGTCAACTCATTGGTTTCTTAGCCATATCCCAAGACTAACCAGTCCCTGAGCCCTTCATTTGAATCCTGCTCTTCCTGAACGTCCTCCTCCTTTCTAGACTTGTGCCCTAGCTACTCACAGCTCAGGTCCTCTCTGTTCCTGTCATCTCATGTCTTAAGAATGGGGACAGAAATCCTCTGGGGAGAAGCTTAAGACCTTAGTCTGTCACCCATGCTCATCTTGGACTTGACCAGCTTCTAGACTCTCCCTATAGTAGCTTGACCCTCCAAGCCCTCCCTGACACCAGTTCCCCTGCATCCCCCATCATTGACCCATCATTGAAAAGTGTTTCCTAGTGTTCAGTGGCTTCATTCAGAATCTCGAACTCCATGAGGAAGTTTGTTAACAACTAGGCTTCTCTTGCTATTCACAAATATTCCATTGAACATTTCACCATTGTCTTAACTGGGGGACTGACCAGATTTTTAAATGAAGGAAACAACAATGGAAAAATCCCCAAACCAACAACCTCTGAAAAAATATTAGAACAATCCATTCCAAAGTTAATTACATACAAAACAACATAAAAGTATGCCCAACAAGAAACGTTTATTTTATGGACAAAATATTTAGACCATGTTGTACCATGTATAAAAATAACAGCTCTGAGAAGCCCCATGTTAAATGGAAGCCTACATAAATTTGTCCAACCTATGGGTTTCTATATTTGTTCAACAATGCCTTGTCACATACATGGTGGTATTAGCATTACATGGAACATGTTTAGGGAATACCACTTTAGATGTGTAAGACATCTATAATATTCTATCTCCATCTCAACACCATTATCATTGTTACTCAGTAAATCTGTTGGCCACAGGTTACAGCATGTTAGTAATCAGAATGAGCATCAGCAGCAACGGACCGTGCAAGCTACACAAACACTGGGCGGAAGCAGCCATGACACACCAGACGTGCCACTTAAAGATGACTGAAGAGTTTCCTATTGGCATCAGTCCTAGGAATGAGAAATGTGTTGTGAGAAAATGATCAAAGGACAGACTACAGGAGGCTTACAACCAAATTAGAAGAAAAATCTGTCATATTACATGTAAAAGATAATTTTCAATAAATTTATTAACAACTGAATATAGTAAGATATGGAGAGCTCTAAGAAAAGAACAGTCAGAATGCAGCAGAATTAGCAGCAGAGGTGAAGTGGGGAGACTTGAGGATAGTGAGAGAGCAGTGGAACCCTGCAAGATGGAAGAGGCTTGGACCAAGAACTGTCCATACTAGTTACCTCAGGAAGTTAGGATGGGCAGGCATTGAGCTGGAACATGCAGGAGCATTTGACACCCTGCACCCTTCTCTACTTCCAGTAGCTTAATTGCTCCCTATCCTGAGCCCTAAAAAAGGCCTAGAAAGAGTCAAGCAGCGTCTTTGGCTTGGAGGAGCACATCAGTTGAGGATGGTTATTGTACAACAATGGAGGCAAGTAAGAAAATGCATGTGCATTAAGTCTGACACTCCTGTTTCTCTGGCCCTACCCCTATCTCCTTCTGAAATGATGGCAGGACAGAACAGCATTCGTGATTAGAATGATTAGAATGATAACTCAGATCTGAACTGTCCAAGAGGAAATATCTAAACAAACTCTAAAAGCAAGGTGTCAACTAAGGTAGCACACATCTAGAAAATGTCTCAAAAATGGAAAAGACTGAAATATATGGAAATCAGTGGCTTTGAGGATGCTGTGATTAACCTGTATAAAAAGTTAAAAATACTGTGAGAGAGGTCCCAATAGATTAGGAAGTATTCCATTCATGAAACCAAACAGTGTGCAATTAAAAATGATCAAAGAACAACAGTCATTATCTCCACCTCTTGATAAATAAAAAACCTAAACAGAAGAAATACAATAATTCATAGGAGTTTTCAAAGTCAAACAATTCCAGAGAGCTAATCAAAAATAAAAATGAGAAGAAAAACTGGAAAATTAGACAGCTCATCCCAGCGAACCAACACATGAAATTTCTAGAATGAAAGAATAATACAATTACATAAAAAAACAATAAAATAATTCCAAAACATTTCCCAGAAATGAAGAATCTGAGTTTCCAACCTAAAAAATCTTACTAAATCCCAGAGAAACAGATAGGAAGCTATTCATACAAAGTATATCATCACAGGATGCCAGAAGGTTGCTCAGTGAGAACACATAAACTTTCGGCAGAGAGACAAAGGTCCCACCAGGAGGAGTAGAAATCAGATTAGCTTCAGACTTCTCAGAAAGAACACTGAAAATATCAGGCAACTGAACTGCACCTTACTTCAAAATTCTCAGTGACTGTGGTTTCCAGTTTGGAATTACAAAAATAGCAGTCAGCAAAGGGTAGAATAGAAAGTCTCGGTTATGCAATATGTCAAAGCATTTTCCCGCCCAAGAAAGCAGAGGAGCTAGAAGAGAGAAAGTCCAGAACAGGGAAGGAGCAGAGGGGACCTGGAGGTGATGGTGAAGGAGAACCTGGCATCTGCCCTTTCACCATCCCCCCAACTCACCGTCATGTCCAAGTATAGAGAGCAGACAGCTTCAGCTTCCTTTGTAGAGTGGCAAGGTTTTTTTGTACACAGACATTTCCTTTAATCACTGCATCCAATTTCTCTGACAGGAGAATTTTAGACAAGTGACGAGGAGTTTAGCTGGGAACTGAATTAGTGACTACACGTCAATTCTACCAAGCAAAAAACAAAACAAAAGCAATCATCATCACTATTTACTTTAAGCAAAACAAAGAGGGGCAGGAGGGGAACAGCACCCTCAGTTTTGAATACCACTTACATAATCTTTTAAGGAAGATACTGACATGATCACATCTAAGCCACATTATAACGTGAATCCCCTGGGAAGTGGAAAGAGAGTTTCTATGTGTGTAGGAACACGGGAAGAAAGACAAATTTTTCTGTGTGGTAAGAAATCAATGCTTTACTAGGATTGAAAAATCAAGAGCAATACAGGAGCATTTCCCAGTGAGGAACATATCTAGTCAGGTGAAGGTTCCTGCCCATGGGAAGAGAAAATGGAAGATAAGGAGATGTTTGGAATGAAGAAAGTTTATTTTGCTTGCTTTGCTGTTGTTTGTCATTGGTAGCAAACTTGAGAGAAACTATGCTATTCTTTCAACCTTTTTTATTTATTGGGGTGGCATGCATGGTGTGCAGGTGAGTGTCAGAGGACAACTTTCAGGCACCTGTTCCCTTCTTTGAGCTTGTGGTTTCCAGGAATGGAACTCAAATCAACAGGCTTGGCAGCGAGTGCTTTTAACGGCTGATTCATTTCATCAGCCCTATGTCATTCATTAAAGTGTGTGCATTTATAACTTTGATTAAAACAAAAAATGATAAAAATAAAATTAAATTAAAGGAATCTTTATAACATATTCTACAAAGTTATATCATTAATACATACATGTGAAAATGAATTTATAGGCAGGTCTCAGTTATGAATATAGATATAGAGGTACCTAATTTAGTAATATTTTTAAAATATGCCACCAAACATTTTGAATGTCAGAAATTGAAGAATAAGTAAGCATAAAAATTGATCAATGAGGCATATTGGGTTAAGAAATTAAAGAGGAAAATAATCATTCTATTAGATTCTGAAAATCACTTAATTTAATTTAGTATTCAGGTAGCATTCTCTTAGCAAACTAAACTTTAGAAACAACTTTTAAATCTGATAATAGCTATTCAATACGCACATAATGTAATATAACTGAGGACAAACTTTAGAATAAAATCTATTAAATTGAGAAACATAATAAAAATATGCCCATTTTCAATACATCTTAGATTCTAACCGTTGCACTGAGATTTTTTTTTAAAGTGTGTGGAAGAAATGACTTCATTTATAATGATTGCTTACATAAGAATTCTATCAAACTTATCCATAAAACTTCCATAATTAGTAGAAACTTTAACATATATATCGTCTTTCCAAAATAGTTTATTACTAATATATTCTGTGTATATGAAGAATAAGCCACTTCCAGATGAAATGAACTTAACATTTTCATTCCCAATAGCAGCAAATCTTGCAAGTAATAGTACTAACACCAACAAATATGCATATTACTGATTTGGAGAAAAATAAAAACATTGAAGTACGTAAACAATGGTATTAATTAGTGTAAATTATACCACGTTCCCATAACTGGCATGCATGTCACTTACTAACGAATTAATCTACAAATACAAAGATAGTTTATGAAAATCTCAGCATTTTATAAGTGCACTCAAAAATTCATGGGGAACAACGAAAGACCCAGGGCAGTTAGTAGCTTTGGGAACAAAGAAAGAACAAGGTTGGTTAGGGTTGTACTGACTCTATCAGGTGTCAAAGTGCGTTATTACATATATTGAGACTGTGTATTTGCTGACATCGAGGTGTTTCAATCGATGGTCAATGCAGAATGCAGGAATGGAGCTAGCCAAGCTGGAAAACTGATCTGTATCAAAATGGTATTGCAAGTCAGAGAATGCAAATAAATGGTTTGAAATAGTGGGGGCACAGACACAACTGGTTTTATAAGAGGACGAGAGAAAGTTGTATCCATGATCCATACCTCCTCTTATCAAATAGTATTAAGAAAGTTAATGTGTGTGTGAGGGCAGTTCGTCTTCTATAAGAACATAGGTAAGAAAACCATTATGACCTGAGACAAAGAAAGAATATATAAAGAAGATGCAAACTATGCTGTATTGCAATTTCACTATACTAAGGAAATTTGATGGAGTTCGAAAAAACAGGTCTAGTAAAGATGAAAATAAACCCAAGCTGAGATGGTATTGGTGATTTATGTGAACATAACTTCCAAAGAACTGATACTCAGAATTCAATAAGAGTAAGTTGAGCCACCCGATGGAAAGTTGGCAAAGGAAGAAGCAGACATTATGGAGATTAGGAATCAAATTTAAAAATAAATATAACAGCTGGTGAGATAGGTCAAGGGGACAATGCACTTGACACCAAGCCTGACATCCTTTCAATCCCTAGGACCCATGTGAAGGAACGAGAAAGTGGACTCGTGAAAATTGGCCTCTGACCTCTACATGTGCAAGTACACTCACACAAGTGCACAAACACACATAAACACACACGTGTGCAAATGATAATTTTATAAATTAAAATAAATAAGTAAATACACAAATGTAATAATGTTTAGCATTACATGTGATCACAGCAGTGTAAAACAAGACAATTAGATTCCATAGTGTACCATCGTACTGGCAACTATTAAAGAGCCTGACAGCATCACACATAAGGAAACAAAGACTATGTACTGCTAACAGTAGTATGAATCAGTCCTGCTCCTCTAGTGGTGATTTGGAAGTATCTAGAAGGGCTTGGACTATGCATACCTCACAATCTGACCTTGCACTTTTAGTATGAACAACATATGAGAATCATGAGAAAAATATACATTCCAGCATATTTGTAAGAGAAGACCCCCCAAAATAAACCCTGAACTCTGATGATTATCATCAATGGTTGTTATTTTGAGGGCTGAAGCATCAGAGCCACAATGCATCCTGGAGTGCTGCCTGGGACATTGCTGATGTAGTGGCTCAGTTCTATGTCAGTCATTCTATAGCTGGTTATCATGTGGGCCACACACACTAAACCGTCTTCCTTCTTCCATGTCTAGCAGTTCTGTGCCTGTCAGCAAACAGATGAAGTCACATCAGGACTTAAAGCAGAACTAAAAACCCTAGCAGTGTCTGTTCAGTGGTTTAGGGATGGAGGGATAGTTCAATCTGTAAAGTGCTGTTTTGAAATCATAAAGACCTGGTTTATAGCCTCAAAGCCTACCAAAAATGGTCATAGTGGTGCATTCTTGTAAGCCCAGCATTGGGTGGTAGAGACAGGGGGATCCTTAGGGCTCACTGGCCAGCCATTCTAGCTGAATCAGCAAGTCCCAGGCCAGTGAGATACCCTGTCACTAAAACAAAGTAAATGGCAGCTGAGGAATGACAGCCAAGGTTGTCCTCTGGCTTCTATGTGCATGCATACTTCTGTACATCTATGAATATGTGTGCACCTATGAAGACACAAACACGCCTGCACACACACAAAACACATAGACACTTATATACTGCCCCTACACACAGAGAGAGAGAAAGAGAAAGAGAGAGAGAGAGAGAGTAAAGATTGACATCTGTGTTAACAAAACGTTTCTGAATTAGGAAACTGTCTTTTGATGTTGTTGCTTGTACTTAGGAAAAGCCACTCTGTATGTAAACACGGTTGGAATGACTCATTGCATACAGATTTCCTGATGGCCTGTGGGCTCCTCTGAGCACCCCTGGTGACACATCTCTTTTGAACACTCAGTACTTTTGGCAAGAGCCACCACTTGGATCAGGCAGCTGTGCTTTCCAGAGGTTCTGCACATCTGTCCAAACTGTGGCATAAAACGTGCCTGTCCCAAATTGACCTCATGACTCATTTGTAAACACACAAACAGATAGCAGGGGAGAAAATGCACCACTGTGCTGCACAGGGACTGCTCATTACATTGGCCATCCACTGTGCCACTGGCTTCCCTTTCTGGGGATACCCAGGGAGCTTTACAAAGGGCAGGCTTACATTCAAACACCACACCACCACTTGGGATAAGGTTTAGACATGACAAGCCCAGAAGCAAAGGAGGCTCTTTGTCCTTACTCTTCAGAGATGATTCATATATGTAACATGAACACCTTGCCCAAAGAGCTTGTTCTTTGATGTTTAGTTCCTGTCTCTTTAATGAACAACCCAGGTCTCCTGTGTTCTCTGGGCTTTATGAGCCTCTAAATGGTTTCTAGAGAGCCTCCAGTAGCGTTAGCTGGTTTGATAAAGCATTTGGGCACCTGCTCAGTTTCCACTCATCTTCAGATCAGGAGGAATCTGATTGGAAGCCCTAATCAAATTCTGTGCCTCCTGTAGCTTTCAAGAAAGCCCAAGGACAGCCCAAGAAGGATGACATTTTTCTATTCAATTTTCAGATCAAATCCAAATAACAGGAAATTAGTAAGACTCGCTACTAAACACGAGTTCTCTTTGCATACAAAGAACGCTGTGTTTAAATTTTATTATTTTTGCGTGTGGTTTGGGGTGCGTGTGCGTAGCTATACCCCTGCATGTGTACATTTGAAGGTCAGAGGTCAAACTCTCTCCTCATCACTCTTTACCTTGCTTTTGGAAACAATCCTTCACTAAATTTGGAGCTCTCTATTTCAGCTAGACTGACCAGTCACTAAGCTTCCAGGACCTGCTTTTGGAAACAATCCTTCACTAAATTTGGAGCTCTCTATCTCAGCTAGACTGACCAGCCACTGAGCTTCCAGGACCTGCCTGCCTCCAGCCTCCATTCCTCCCAAAACTGGGGTTGCAGACTTGCATTATCTCCTCTGGCTTTAAATGAGGATATTCTGGATCCAGATTCAAGTCTGCATACTTAACACCAAGCACTTTACCCATTGAACCATGTCTCCTATCCCAGATGTTGTATTTTAGAGTGAGGATTTTTTTTCTCTTTCAGATGAAAATCAGAGAGCTAGAGAGGTTGTTCAGCAGTTAAGAGCATTGCTGATCTTCCAGAGGCCCTGAGTTTGATTCCCAGCATACATATCTGGGCGGCTCACAACCATTTATTTATAATTCTACCTCCAGGGACTCTGATGCCCTCTTCTGGCCTCCACAGGTAGCCCTGCTCACACATGCATACACACAAAAATAAAATAAACATTTTAAAGAAAGATGAAAATCAATCTATTACTATCAAAATATTTAAAGGTCACCTATCACTGACTCACTATCATTCAAGGTTGTGGCTGTGTGGTCTTGGGCAATTTATTGACCTTCTGTAAGCCAGGGCTTCCTCACTTGTAAAATGGGGATAATACTAGTAGCTACCGTGTAGGACTGCGATGAGGATTAAATGAGTTAATGCCTGCAGAGCGCATAGGATGGAGCCACACACATGACAAGCGTTCAGCAGCTCGTAGGCACAATGATTACCGAGCACTTTGCTGTATATTTTGGGATAGAAGAAATTGCCTTGTTCTGCTGCTTCCGTCAAAGCTATTTAATTGAAAAAGACAAGCAGCATTCACATGAGATAATTAGTGCACAAAACATTTTCTTTGGCAGCAGCATCTGCTGAGGTAAACTCTGAGGAGGAGAGATACAAATGGTGAGGAGGTAGGATTGTCTCTACCCTGCCACGTTGACTGTTTGGTTTGCAAAGAGTTAACAGAGCAGGCCCGAGAGCAATAGGAGTATGAAGAAAGCCTCGCAGGAAAGGTGACCTTGAACTGGGACTGGGAATTTCATGCAAACACAGACAAGTAGAGAAGAGACGTGACAAGACCATTTTAGAAGAACCATGGGAGAGGAGAGACAGATGGGGTGCAGTTGGCATATGGGAAGGAGGAAGGGGACCCTGGAAAATGGGATTCGATTCTGGTGTCTCTCTCTTCGTGGCATCACTCCCATGGACCTGCAAAGACTCTGTTCACTGCTTTACTAACCCACCACCAAATGCTCCTTTCCTCTTACCTCTTTCCCTTTGCCCTATATGCTTCAGTACCCCTGTGCCTCGTCAGTCAAACAGGAGCCACCTTCTAGCTGAAACGCTTGGTGAATTCTTGTGAAAGAACTAAAAATGTCCTCCCACCTTAAAACCCCTGGTATCTATTCCCAGCATGGCGTCCTCTTGGATTTAGCGCAGATGAACACAGGAAGTAGACTCACATTAATCACAACTGCTCAGTGAGTGCCCATCTTCATGTGAAACCCATCTCAGGTTCTTGCTACCCTTTACACAACTTGACACAAAGTCAAGTTGCAGCTTCAGGGTTCATCACCAACTCTCTTTCAGAATTATATTTAATACTGTTGCATGAACTCCTCACCAAATCTCCAAGTGAAAGATAGGGAATTAGAAAAGAAGTTCCCCAATGAAAGTCTAAGCAACCAACCTGAGTGTCCTTCAAATGTTTTCTCTTATTTTTCTTTAACAGACTCTACCCTGTTGATGGAGAATAAACAAAATCCACTTAGAAACATGAAAAGAAAGGGAAGGAGGCCCTTTTATTGGTGTCTGAAAGTAAGGAATAAGTTTGCTTGATGGCAAATCAGGGAACATTTCTTTGTCTCTAAATGGGGCTTATCAGTGCCTGTCAGGCATCACCCAGCAGTGGCTTTACTGGCTTCCAGGCAAGTGATAAACACTGCCCTTCTCACCTTTACCAACAGTCTGGCCTCAGAGTAAACAGGACCATTGGGTTTGCTTTCTGGCCAAGCAGGGTGGATTGAAGCTTCTTCACGACTGGTCCATAGCTTCCAGGCTTCAGGGTTCTACTTTGTGGGAAGGGGAATAAAGAATAGAAGCAAGTATCTAGGAGAGTCTCCAATATCCCACCTAAAGCTGAAGCTTCTCTAGATAGACCATCAACAAGGGAAATTTTTCCCTTTTCTGGAAATCAAACTCAGGGCCTCATGTATGTTAGCAAGCACTCTACCATGCTAGCTACACTTCCAAACCCAAGGGGAACTTTATAAATAGGTTTCTCCTCCCTTTCTGAGATGTCAGAGCCTATCGTGAGGCCTGTACATCAGGACAACTTCTGCATGAAGGTATGGCCATTGCTGCTTTCAGTTGCCCACAGTGGTCTGGTAACTGGCCCTACACGGAAACAGGCACAAGGCAGCAAGAAAGTGCAAAGCTTCATATTGAGACGAGGAAAAACAAGTGTGGTCATGGGCCACACCTACAGAGCATGCGGCCAGACTGTGAGAATAGTGTTGCCCTAGTCAGTGCACCTTGAGAGTCCAAAACTGGAAATTCCTCCAGCTCGTGGCTCGTTTGTCAGTGTCTTGATGCCCACAGGGACTTGAGCTATGACTGGCACAGGTAAATGGTATCCGTTAATTTTCTCATTGCTCTGACAAAACACCTTTGAAAAAGTAACTTAATGGAGAAAGGGCTTATTTGGGCTTACAGTTCAAAAGGACACAGGCCATCAAGAAAGGAATGGACAGCAGGGGCAGGGAGGCAGCTGGTCATGTGACATCTGCAGACAGGAAGCAGAAAATGGTCAGAACTGAGGCTGGACTATAAAACCTCAAGGGCCAACCCCAGAAACTCACTTCTTCCAACACGACTGAACTTCCTAAAGGTTCTACAGCCTTCCCAACATGTGAGCCTACAAGGGACATTTCACATTCAAACCACAGCAGTAGTCAGTAAACGACCAGAATTATGCTATAAAGTTCAGAGCTGGAGAATGTGGAGGGTTAATGGTGCTGTAATTGTGCTCCATTGTCCATAGTGGAGGATCCCTACAGCATTCATGGAGGTAACTGGTCAGTTTCATCCAGGAAGCAGGATGTCCCACAGTCCATGGTGAGGAATATTCATACCTTCTGACATTAAGAAGTTGTACATGCTGATGGGTTCGTGAGTGTGATTCCAGCCTGTGGTTCATGAGTACCTCTAACAGACTATTGGAATCATGCTTGGAATGAGTTTTGTTTCTTCTACTTATCTCTCTGTATGCATTTTGTGGGAGAAGTTGTGCAGGCAGAAGTCCTGTGATTCAAGGACATACTGTGATTTAAGTTATGTTGTGTAAGCTAGGAAGTGGATGTCTCCAGTGCTTTTCTCTAAAAGATACAACTAGAACCAAAGGACAGAAAATACAGAAAGGAAGCTTCAACACCAGAAGGACTGTTTTCCTAGGGTGGCATTAGTGGTGACCAAAGGGATCCTAGGTCGCCAGTTCTTTGATAATTTTTATTTCTATACATTATTTATTTATTTATTTATTTATTTATTTATTTATTTATTTATTTATTTGGGGCTGTCTGGGAGTGTCATGGCATGCAAATGGAGGTCAGAAAACAATTTGTGGGAACCACTTCTCTCCTCCTACTGTGTGGTTCCCAGGGATCAAACTCGGGTCATCATTAGGCTGGGCAGCAAGCACATTTACTTGCTGAGTCATCTTGTCTGCTCATCTTCAAGAGTTTGGTGACTATGATCTATGTCTGTGTCTTCCCCACAGTACTAAAACAGCAAGTGTGATTTAACAGATCCCATGAAGTCATAAAATATTAGCAGGATTAAGGTTCTTAAACATCACCTGTCCCAAACATACCATTAGTTTATAAGAAAGAGAATGCAAAAAAAATGGTTAACCAGCACATTCTGTGACTCACACTATAGAATGACTGAGTTGATTATGGAGTCCAATTCTTTAAATGCCATTTCAGCCCTGTTCACAATAGGTAAATGCTTCTCATCCATGACCATAGAAATATCACATGTGCTGCACATTAAAGTGGCATCTCAGACTGAGGAGATGGCTCAGCTGGTAAAGTTCCTGTCATATAAGCATGAAGACCTGAGCTTGGAGGCCCCAGATCTCATATAAAATCCAGGCATAGTGATGTGCCTGAAATCCCAGTGCTTAGGGAAGGGAGGACAGATGGATCCCTGAAGCTCACTGGCCAGCCAGGCTAGTCAGATAAATGAACTTCAGATCATTGAGAGACTATGCCTCAAAAAGTATAGGTGAGGGCTAGAGAGATACCTCAGCAGTTAAGAGCACTGGTTGCTCTTGCAGAGGACCCAGGTTCAGTTCCCAGCACCCACATGGCAGCTAACAACCACACATAACTCCAATTCTAAGGGATCTGACACCCTCTTCTGACCTCTGCGGGCATTTCATGGCACCGGTGCACTTATATACATGCAGGAAATACACCCATACATATTTACTAAAAAAAAAAAAAAATGTACATGGAGAATATTTTCCCCTTTATTCCCATAGTTATTTGCATAGTCTTCCCCCCACTTTAACTACCCCCTTTTTATATATTTCTCTCTTAATAACACCTTTATCTTACTATTCTTCTCTTTCTGGTTCCTTCTTTCCCTTTACCTCCCTGTTTCAGTTGTTAAATGAAAATTTCAGTGCCAGAGGTGGGCACTGAACTGTTGGCCTGAAGGACACTAGAGGTCACCAAATAAACAAAGGCCATTGCCGATAATGTTGGTTGTACACTGGAAGTGGACAGTAAAATCCTGTTGCTGAAGACACTGCATGATGTAAGCAAGGGAGAGGGAGAAATCAAGCTTGGACTAAGCTGGAAACTCCCTGCCACTGGATGGGTGGCTTTCATGATGCCAGAAGGCAACATGCAGATGGCTAGGGGAGAATAGTCCCATATAATTCTCCTCAACAATGGACCCCGTGTGTTGTACTACCAACATACCAAACACGATGTTCCTACTGGTGCAATAGTGGAGCATCTAGTGCATGTACAACCAGCAAATTTTTGATTGGATATAATGCCTGCTCCTAGGGGTGGAACACACGTCTGGTACTGTAGACCCAGCTAGTCCCCTTTAGCAGGGGAGAACAGAGACCCCAGTGGGAAGTCACTGCAGTTGCTTTCTTAGATCGAAGTGATACACCTGCTAAAGTACCAAACAAGCATATATGTATCTCTCCATAGCTTAAGTTATTATTGTAGTCACTGATTAGATGTTCTAGCTTCTTGCCGTGTGTGTGTTTTATGTAGATGGAATATCACTGAAACTGGCCAGCAGCCCAGTTTCAAAACGTTGATGCAGAGACTAGAAAATTCAGTGCCTTGTCACAACAGGAGGAAGATCATCCCACACCTACCACCCCCTCCAAGGCTCAGGGACTTCTATGGAAGACGTTGGCAGAAAGAATGTAAGAGCCAGAGGAAGGGGTAGAGTGTTACCTGGAAGTGTACTCTAACCACTATGCCGGCAAGTTATAGCCACACCTCCTTCCCATACTCATCAAGGAGTCCAGGGGGGAGTCAGTTACCCCTCCCACCAGTCAGTCAACCTTAGCTGCATGTGGGGGGAGGGGCAAAGGATATATAAGCCGAGAACACCAACAGGCACCTCTCTCACCATTTTGTGTGGCTGTTGGGAGGTCACAGAATCTGTATTTGAGTGTGGACTTTACGATGCATCAGTAAATATAGGGCACCCACTCTTCTGTAAATAAACCCTTATGCTATGTTCTGTTAAAAAATAATAAATATTTTTAAAAAACTTTGCTACCAGCAGGGTACATGAGTTCCCTGCTGTCCATCTCTTACCTGCACTTTGTTTGTTTTCTTGATGACTGCCATTCTGACTGGGGTATGATGGAATTACACTGTGGTTTTAATTTTCATTTTCCTGGTGGCCATTTATCGGCCATTTGTATTTCATCTTCTGAAAACTGTCTATTCATTTCATGAGTCCCCAAAAGTACTATTAAAAAATAAAGGTAGAGAGCAATTGAGCAATGGTTCTCAACATCTATGTCTTGTCTACACATGCACACACACACACACACACACACACACACACACACACGATTTCTCTGGCTATTTCTATCACTTTCTTGGAAGGAATAATTGCTTGGAATTGTGGTGAGTTATAATTTTCTCTTTTGTTGCTGTTGGATTCACCACTGCATCATCATTCCCTCCATGACAAGAGACAATATGACAGGTCCTTACAGTGCAGCGGGGATTTGTAATGGTTAGCTTTGGCATGATGTAGAATCTCCTGGGAAGAGAATATCAATGAAGGATTCTCTGGATCACATGGGCTGTGGACTTCTCTGTGGGGGATTATCTTGATTACACCAACTGAAGTGGGAAGAGTTGTCAGCTGTAGATAGCACCATTCCCTAGACAGGGAATTCTAAACTATCTAAGAGGGGAGGCCAGCTGAGCACGGGCACAAGTGCATTGCTTTCTGCTCTGACTGTGCATGTGATGTGATGAGTTACTTCAAGGTCCTGCTTTGCCTTGACTGTAGTAGACTATAGCCTTGAATTATAGGCCAAATGTGTCCTTCTTCTCTTAAGTTACTTTTGCCAGAGTATTTCATCACAGAAAAAGCAGATGTAAGTCAGGTAGGATTCAGTGCCTTCAAGGATGTGAATACTCCAAGGAGCCAGACCAAGAACTCAGTTGGGAGGTGATAGTCACCCTCTTTAGCTTAACATGGGTGCATGGAGGAGTTGAACTGTTTGTTAAATAAGCATTGATTATTCCTGAGCATTGAGCATTGTGTTGTGCTAACTACTGGTGTCAAGGAAAGAGAAGACAACTGCTCTAGTATATAAGGCATGTACAATGGGCAAAGGAAGCACTAAAGAAGGGGCTGAGGAATGGTGTCCCCACTACTTCTGAAGTCCTTAGAAAAGTCTTCTGGGGCTCTAAACAAGTAAGATTTTTTGGTGTGAATTAAAGGTCACTGCAGGCAGAGGGAATGAAGAGGCTAAAGCCCAGAGACTGGACCACTATAAGACCACTGTGTAGTAAATACTAAGCCAATCTTCCAGAATTATGACATTTGTAAGGAAAAAAGGCAAGCAAGGACAAGGGGTGCTAAGTGATTGGGACCTTGATGTAGTGAAGGAGCTTAAGGAGTTCAGGAAGGTATAATGGTGGCAAGGTAGAGCCGTGGCTGAGCTGTGCACACTGTGAAGTTCGGGTGACAACAGAGCAGACACCCAGGGCACTCAGGTCTCTTTATACCGTTTGCTGTTTCTCTGTGGACACTCTCCAGTCCTTCTTCCCAGGTTTTTTGTAGGTCTTGTTTTTAACAGATTACAAGTGTGACTTAATTCAGATATTTGCCTTTGGGCTACAGGAGGCACTTTGACCAAACAGAGTGCTGAAAATGCTGGGAAAAGACATTCCCTTGGGGCAGCCTTGAGCCAATGACCACACCATGGAGGGTGATGGCAAAGCCCGGCTCTCTTGTCTCTGGTCAGAAAGTTCTGAAGTGCAGGGTGTGTTACAGAGCTTCTGCAGGATCGGGCTAGCACAAGGACTGTAAAAGCTCGTCTCTACACAGTTTCTCCTCTTTTTGTGTCTTGTTTCCCACACTGTCTTGCCAGGTTGTCTCTGAAGCACCTACTTAGGATAGTAGTTCTCTCTTATTCACAAGACACATTTCAAGACACCCAGAATTTTTTGAAAATGGGATAGTAGCAAACTAATATATGCCTATGATAAAATTTAATTTTTATATTAAGCACAATAAAAATTAGCAATAATAAAAATTAGCAATAACTGTATTAAAAGTATGTGACTATGCTTTCTGTTTCTCTCAGAAAATCTTAGCACTCACTACACTCATCTTTCTGTTTTGTAAAGTTTTATTGAATTTTTGTGTATTTCATGCAGAACAACTTTTTTTTTTTGTTTTTTGCTTTTTGGGTTTTTTTTTTTTTTTTTTTTTTGGTCTTTTTGAGACAGGGTCTCCCTGTAGCCCCGGCCTGGATTCGCTATGGAGGCCAGGCTGGCCTCGAACTCACAGAGATCCGCCTGTCTCTGCCTCCTGAGTGCTGGGATTAAAGGCATGCACCACCATGCCCGGCCCTATGCAGAACATCTTAATCATCTTTATACTCCCTCCCCCACTGGCATCCTCCCATAGTCCCCCCCCACCACCACACACACTGGATTTCATGCATTCTGTCATTTGTGTTAATGCCTATCAGGATAAGTTAGCGTCCCCAGACATCCCTCATTGCAAGCTCATCCACTGAGGTCTAGTTACCCTATCTGGAGTCCCTCCTTTTTTATTTACTATTTTTATTTTATATGTGTGAGTGTATTGCCTGCATGTGTGTAGGTGCACCTGTGTTGTATAATCACAAGAGGGTGTTGGATTCCCTTGGAACTGGAGTTACAGATGGTTGTTAGCTGCCATGAGGGTGCTGGGACAAGAACCTGGGTCCTCTGCAAGAGCACTCAGTGCACTTAACTGCTGAGCCATGTCTCCAGCCCCCTAGACTCCCTCCCTTCTAGAAGATCAGATCTTTCTCACCTAACAGCAATTAGCTGCCAGAAATTCTTCAGCTAAGATTGGGGCCTGCTGTCTATTTCCACAGTTCTGTGCTGGGTTTTTGTTCACTTGAGTTTGCTTGGGTCTTGTGCATGCTGACACCATTGCTGTAGGCTCACATGAGCAAGGTCCCAAGAGCCTCTGTTTCCATATGGTCATGCACCTCCACCCCTGCTTCTTACAATCTTTTTGCCCTCTCTTCCACAGTGGTCCCTGAGCTTTGGGTGAGCGAAGTTTAATATAGGAGATTCCTGTCCAAGGACCCACACTCTGGAGACTCATTCTCTAGACTTTGGTCATTTGTGTTCATATCCCTCTGTTGTATGAGAGAGCTTCATTGATGAGAGTTGAGAAATGTGTTAGTATTCTGTTCCTAGAATAGTACCCCCTGTTCCATTATGTTCCGTGAGCCTTAGGTATAGAGGTTCCATTGTAGATGTGTCACTTAGGGTTGGGCAATTCACAGACAATCTCTGTATGTAACCAATTGTGGAACTCTGTAATAATCTCATTTGTCTAGAGATGTGACAGCCTTGGGGTTTTCTCTGAGACCTATGACCTCACCAGTCATGTGCATTTGGCTATGTTTGCAGTAGAACACGTGAGTTTCCTCCCATTGGGTGGGCTTTAATTCCAATTAAGTGGCTGTTGATTACTCCCAAGATTATACTGCCACTACTGCCTCAAAATAGTTTCTGTACTGGTCTTTGCTGTGGCTAAAGCTGGGGTTGGATCATTGATTGATGTTCTCCCTTAGCAGCTTGTAGTGTTCTCCACAACGGTGAGAGCTCACCTTCAGGGGAGGTGGCTTCCAGGTCAGTTCCAGCGCCATTGCTCCAAATTCTGTGTCAGAAGTATGTCCTGTCTTCAGTAGTAGGGTCTTACCTTCAAGTTCTGGGAGGCTATCAAGGATTGTGGCAACAGCCTGTGTAAATTTGGGGAATCTCTTGGACTACTCTGGCCAACAACTTGAAGGGAGGTTTCTGTTGTCTGGCTCCTTTTCATGTTATATAGCCTTCAGCTACACACTAGTCTTTCTTGTGATGCTATGAGATTTACATTGCATCATATGTATATGATGAGACGAAGCAAGGCAAATGCTGGTGCTGCATATAATACTAGACTACCACCTTCTCCATAAACTTTTGAGAAACCATTCTAAGAAGCATGATAAAATCTCTCATTATCTACCTTATTTTGCCACATGTGACTTAGCCCTTTGTCCATAAATATGCACACTGTAGATGGTACCCTCCCATTGGTCATGTAGCAGACATCTCAGTCATCACAATGATTGTCTTATGCTCAAGCACCTTCTGAACAATGCGGTTTAAAGTCTGTGAATTGTTCACTCCTGGAATTTCACATGTAATATTTCCAAACAGTGCTTGACTATGGGCAACTAAAACCCTGGAAATAAAAGTATAGATAAGGGGAGATTATTATACATTACTTGTCTGTGAACCCTCATTTCAGAGTTTCATTCTGAAAGGTAGATGGGTTGGAATGAGAAGAGTATTAAAGTAAAGCCAGTTATAATGCCAGGCAAGGGGTCATAAAGAAGGATAAAAAGGCAATGGTTATGTGATAAAGGCAGAAAAGGGAGGCTAGAAATATCCAGAAACAGTGGGCAAGCCCTTATAATATAGAGGAGAGAGAAGTAGGAGTCAAGAACTGCATCACGTCAAGCCTAGGTAACAGAATCTTCATTTTTAAAAATGTATTTTTTATTTATATATATGGGTGTTTATCTGTGTATACATGTCGCATGTGTGTGGGTGCCTGCAGAGACCAGGAGAAGGTGCTGGATCCCCTAGCGCTGACATTACAGGCAGTTGTGAGCCACCTGACATGAGTGCTTAGAGCAGAGCTCAGGCCCTGGACGAGTGGCAAGCAGTCCTAACAGCTGAGCCATCTCCAGTCCCCAGGATGCTTTGTCTTTTGTAATGGCAGTACCAGATATCAAAGCTTTGACTAGGAATTTGCTAGACAAGTGTTCTACCACTGAGCTACATCCCTCCCCTCCCCACATTCAATTTTATTTTTCTTTTGAGTTGTTGGCCAGGGTGGCCAAAGGGACTCCCAGATAGTAACCCAGCATAGACCTGGGAAATTGAACAGCAGACCCCAATCTTATCCAAAGGAATATTGACAACTGATAACCGCTAGATGAGGAACATCTGACCCTCCTAAAACAAAGACCTCTAGATAGGCTGACTAGATTCACCAGAAGGACAAGTAATAGGGAATGACTGGGGGTGCTGACAACACAGCAGACGGTAGCAGGGATATCAGAGTATAAGGGCTCTAGTGGGGGGAGGGAGGCTATGGGAGGGTGCTATCTGGGAAGTGGGTGTAAAATAAATAAATAAATAAATAAATAAATAAATAAATAAATAAATAAATTTTTATTTTATGTGTGTGTTGCCTGCATGTATGTAAGTGCACCCATGTTGTAGAATGCCTGTGGAGGTTAGAAGAGGGGATCAGATATCCTGGAACTGGAGTTACAGTCAGTTGTTAGCTGCCAAGTGGGTGCTGGGAATTGAACCTGGGTCCTCTGGAAGGGCAGTCAGTGTTCTTAACCACTGAGCTATCTCTCCAGTCCCATTCAATTTTATTTTGAAACAGGGTCTTCCTAAATTGCCAAGACTGGCCCTGAATTTGCGCTCCTTCCTGCCTCAACCTCCCAGGTAGCTAGGATTAGAGGTGTGTCCATCTGTCTGGATAGAAATGTCCTGTACATGTACATATGTACATAGAACTTGTATGACTTGGGGCTAACTGGACAGACAAAGGAGGGCCTGACAAGCCTCATTTTGGAAAAGTCCACAATAGCAGCAAAGGGGGGCGTACATAGTATTTTCTGTGTGGGAGAATGCTAGGGCTTCGTTTTGCAGGTACGCACTTGCTAAATGAGTGAATGAAGGACTGCGCAAATGGTCAGAATGTGAGCACCACAGCGGGTATGGCTGACAGGAGCAAGGGTATTGTATGCACAACGCTCACTGGCTTTGTGTTCTTTAAGCCAGTGATTCTCAAAGTGTGGTGTCTGGGCCAACACCAGCACCAGCATCAGCAGCATCACCCCACCTGGGAAATGGTTAGGACTGTGAATCCTCCAGTCCCAGCATGGTTCTCTCAAATGCAGAAGTCTAGGAGTGGGTCCGAGGAACCTACATGTTAACAAAGCCTTCAGGTGATTCTGGTAGAAGCTCAAATTAGCAAATAACTGCTCTAGGCAGAGAGAGAATTGTTGGAAGAGTATTTTATGGGGACAAAGAGCAACAAATAGTTTATTGGGACTGAAATTGAGAGAGTGAACACCCCACCTACTCTCTACAAAGATGCTAACAGTCCTCCAGAAACATTCAACTAGAGCCTTCTAGGGTTCTGCCTGGGTCTTCCCTACTGAGTACTCCCATCTCATCAGGTAAGTAATCTTGTAGAAACAGCAGCTCATTACCCTCCATCAAATGAGTAGCCAGAAAGCACTTTTCATTTGAGAGCTAGATGACAGAGATTGGTCCAGGGTCATCGTGGTGCCTGGCAGTGATTTAGACTAAATTCACGTCTAGAAGACAGCCGAGCTACGAGAGATCTCTTGCAAAGTTCAGGTAGAGGTAGTGGCAAGGATGTTAAACAGGCCATTCATGCCTAAAATGGCAGGAATTAAATTCACTGAAGGTCCTCTTTTTCAAGCCAATTTTTATATATGGAAAATGGAAAGCTGCAGCCAGTCCCTTCAGGAGACTGAAGTCCAAACTCAGGACTTAGTCGACTAAAATAGTAAACAATCGACAACCATCTCCCTTCCCCAACCTATGAAAACGGTAGTGAAAGTAAATGGAAAAATCAGGAGAGAAGCCAAACGATTCATAAAAATCAATTTAAAGTAGCACGGTATGAGAAAAAGGCTTAAAAAAATACAGTGAAGGAGTCAGACGATTCCAAATGAAAATAAATATCTTTAAACAAGACTCACTGTAACCTTAAATAATAGGGTTGGGCAGGATTTGACCACAAAATCCATGGTAAAAATCCAGAGAGCTACCCTTGGTCAGGGACACATTATAACAGGAAAAGAATATATAACAGGAGTGATTGCATGTATAATGGGCTTGGGGTGATGGGTGGACAGGATGCATGCCTGTTACATGTACTTGTTAGAAGCAGTGACGCAGGCTGCCCCTACTCTAAAACCCTGACAGCTGGAGTTAGTGTGGAAGCCGGCAGAGCACATAGTCAATAGGCAATTATAGTAATCGAATCTTGGAGGAAGTGACACAAGAGTAAATAGCGGACTCTCAGTTGGCCTGTGATTAACGTGACAACAACTTGGATGTGTTTCTCTCTATGGAAGGAGGGCAGCCTAGCTGCCTGGAGTAAAAGGATGAAGTGTACTCTACCTTCTTTATCCATTGTATCCAAACTCTCAATTAGTATTGACTGGGGCTAAAACCCAGGGAGAAAGGAATCATTGGTGGTGTAGAAAGAAGAGAAGAAGGATTGGAAGATGGCTCAGCAGGTCAAGGTGTTTGCCTTTAAGCCTGATAACCTGAGTTTGATCCCCAGAACACGCACGCACGCATGCGCGCATGCACTGAATGTAAAAGAATTTTTTTTTAAAAAAAAGGAGAAGAATATGTTGAAAGGGCCAAATCTTTGCAAAAAGTCTTACATGTACATTAATTTACTGTACCCTATATAAACCATACTTTTTGGTTTCTTTCTGACAAGTATAGTGACACCATCTTTCTAAACACACCTGTTATCAATACATCACATCTGAACTTGTAAGTTTTCTGAACCTAGATACTGAGCTCTTCCAACCATAGCAAGAGTAAGGTACTTAACAGGGAGTACAGGGTCAAAGAGATGTGTATGTGTACAGACAAGGGTGATTCTTGGCAACCTGACTGCATCCAGCTTAGGAGCAAGCACAAACCCAAAGTCAAAACCACCCAGTCATACAGCTGAGTACTCACGGTGAGTTCCCAGTCACAGGGAGACTTCCTGTTTCTTGATTAGTTTTCAGGGGGAGAAAACACCTTATTACTTTCCTTCATTTTGGAGTTCAAGAGGCAAATACAGGAAACTGTGAGGCAAGGAAATTGGGAGATACTTATAATGAACATGGTGATAGAGAGTCATGCCTCTTTCTGGTGGGAGGGATTGAGAATTGCATAGATCTTGCTTCCAGTGAAGGTAATTTTGAATTAAAGTAGAAAAGAGAGGGGTAATTCAAGCCCTCAGGAGGGAGGACAAGATGGGATACGTTAGAAGCAGAGCTGTATGCACACATAGGAGAAGGGTAGAAAAGCAGGCTTTGCTGAGAGGAGGAAATAGCTGGGGGGAGGAAGGGCTGAAGCTCATCTTCTTAATGGAGGCTGAGGTGCCCAGAAAGAGCTAGTACCATCTGGGAGCGGAATGCACAGGGCTGAGCCCTGACTCTGGGAGGAGGAGGAGCAGGAGAATCCTGGGGGTGGGGAATAATAGCTCTCAGGGTGCAACGCTATTGGAGCTCACTCCAGAGAGCCTGCTGGCACTAGGTTGCAATGGGACAAAGGGGAGCAATCACATCTAGAAAGAGATAACCCACTGGGAGAGGGTCGAAAAGACTGGGCTTGTGGCTAAGGAGGCCTCAGGGTCACCATTCAGCATGTGACTTTTCCTTCTTTCCTATAACTTGAGAGAAGAATAATGTAATAACTTATAGGGAAGATATTTGTGATGGTTCATATTGATTGTCAACTCGACAGACTTTGGAGTCACTTAGGACCAAAACCTCTGAGAGGTCTCTGAGAGAATTTCTCAGTTAACTTAATTGAGGGGACAATAGCAACCCTAAATGTGGCAGAAGCATTCTGTGGACTGGGGTCTAGAATGAACAAAGGAGAAGCAATGACACCAAAATGCATCACTCTCGGCTTCCTGACTGCAGATGCAGTGTGAAGAGCTGCCTCACACCCCTCCCTCATGACTTCCCTGCCATGATGGACTGCATCCTCAAACTGTGAGCCAAGATAAACCCTTCCTTCCTTAAGTTGCTTTTGTCAAGTATTTTGTTGTAGTAATGAGAAAAATAACTAATACAATATTCTTTTATTGGGAAAGTATTGAAAGGCTGTCCTGATGAGCTATTCTCTGGTGACACAGACTGAAAGGGAAAAGGAAAGCTCAGGTCACAGGAGACATCAGAAACTTCCCTAGAAAAGACTTCTCTGACTTGAACTCAAGGTACCTTGCTTTCTAAATACGGCACTATGTTGAGAGAAAGTCCGGGAGAGTTAAACTGCTCTAACGCCTTAAACCTGTGAGACATTAAAGTTGGGAACACTGGAAAGGAGGTGAGCAGGAGGAAAGGAGGATCTTTACATTATCAGAGCTGGGATAAAAGAATGTGGGCACAGCCCAGTAAGGTGGCTCAGTTGATAAAAGCCAGTACAGCTAAGCATGATGGTCTGGGTTCAATCCCCAGGACCCAAGTGGTGGAAGGAGAGAACAGATTCAGGCCAGTTGTTCTCTGACTGCCACCTGTGTAAATGGCATACGTCCCCCGCCCCAAGTAAATACATTTAATAATAAGAAAGGTAGTGACCAAGTTGCCAGTGTGGCTATGCATACCTTTAACCCCAGCGCTGTAGAGTCAGCCTGGGACTTGCTGGTCATCCAGTCTAGTCAAGTAGATGACCTCCAGGTTCAGTGAAAATCCTGTCTCAAAATTTAGAGGGCCTAACAATGGTTCAGTGGTTAAGAGCACTTCCTGCTCTTTCAGAGCACTGGAGTTTGGTTCTCAGCACCTATGTCAGGTGGCTTACAACTACCTATAACTCCAGCTCCAGGGGATCTGATGCTTTCTTCTGATCTCAGTAAGCACCAAACACCTGTGTGCATACATTCACACAGACACATAAATAAAATTTAAAATAAAATATTTTTAAAATAAAAGAAAATCATATGGAAAAAAAATCAAAGAAAATATTTGATAGCAGCCTCTGGCCTCCATGCAAATGTGGGTGAGGAGATGGAGTGCCACTCAACAGCTTGAGGGGCCTGAGAACAGGACTGCAGAGACATAAAGTCCAGTCACCCAGCTGTGAAATGACGTATAACTCCAGACCTCAGAAAGACTGATGGGACTTCAGGAGTGGAGCCAATGGATCAAATGACAGCCAGTTTGAAAGTCAAGGCCACCATGTCACAAGTTGAACCAGGTAGTTCCAACAGCACACCACCACTGGACCACCTCAGTGGTTTCCATCATTGGATATGGCTGGCTACGTTGAACTCTGTCATATTTGGAGAATGTCTTGGAAAATGAGGGAAGTGGGTCTGTGGGGTTTTCATTACCTATATTTGACTCAGAAAATTGAATGTCTTGCTGAACTACTGGAGAAGCTGGTGGTATAATGAAAGCAATTCTGGGCTTTTAAGCTCTCGATTCAGGCCTCACTTTGAAGTCTCTTATCTCTGAGATCTCAAACAGCCCACAATCCCCTGAAGAAAGTGAAGATAGTATATAGCATCTCTTTCTCTGAGTTTGCCAAAAGAGTGTGTATTAGTTACTTTTCTTAGTGCTGGAACAAAATACCTGAGAAAACCAACTAAGGAAGGTTATATTTTGGCTCACAGTTCAAGGTTACAGTCTATCGTGGTGTAGAAGGCATGGCAGCAACAGCATAAGGCAGCTGGTCACATCGTGTCCACAGTGGAGAAGCAGAGAGAGGAATTCTGGACCATGGAATGGTGTCACCCATCTTCAGGTTAATTTCTTCTGCAATTAACCTAATCTAGAAAGTCCCTCACAGATATGCCCGGAGGTTTATCTCCTAGGTAAGTATAGATCCAGTAAAGTATACAATCAATATTAGCTATTCATAATAAAAGATAATATTTGACACAATGCTTAGTAACATTTCATTACTCTGTTCTACTCCATCCCATCTTTCAAACTCTATGCAGTTCCTTCCAAGTCTCCTTCAATTTCCCCTCTCTCTAGAGTCAGCAATGGGCAGCAAGTGTTAACTTGAGCATGGAATCCTTGTATCCTCTTACCTGTACCATATGGCCCAGGGAACTTCCATAGAGCATAGTATATAGAGTTATGGACCTGCCTGAAGGTGGAGGGATGGTTCGATCCTGGTAGCCTTTTAGCCAATTTTCCACTGAAGTGGTCACACTGGTTTGAGGGTCAAATAACGGCATTTAGAAATCATGGTGAGGAAGTGGGTTAAAAAACAGAAACCAGGATCTGGGAATGGTGGCACATGTCTTTAATACCAACACTCAGGAGGCAGAGGCAGGTGGATCTCTGTGAGTTTAAGGCCAGCCTGGTTTACATAGCAGGCTCCAGGCTAACTGAGGCTATGGAGACCCTGTCTCAAAAAGACAAAAAAAAAACAACAACAACAACAAAAAAAAACACCCCAGTAACCAGAAAGGCAAAAGACCCGCCCAAATTTCTTATTTCTTCTTTTATGAGTCCTGAGCTGCAATGTTTTCCAGTGAGTAATGGGCTCTGTCCTGAGACACTGAAGGCAGCAGCTGCCCCAGTGACTGAGGAAGTCACCCTGGAAGGAAGTGCTGGTGAGAGGTAAGACCACCTGTCATGGGCCTATAACATCAGACCAGTCCTTCCCCTGGGTGCTGACACAGGCAATTCCTGAGTAGCATTTGTATGTGACTAAAGATCCTGGCCAGCAGCTCTTTTCTAATTATAATGTATGCCTCAAAATGTGCTGATTTACAAGTCAATGTGGGAGTTGGAAAAGAATATATACAATCACGAAAAGAATTCTTTCAATTTGGTCACAATATAGTTATTATATATATATATATGTATATATATATATATATATGTAAACAGGGTGTTGGAAAGAATGATAGATCTTAGAAAACTGAAGATGATTTAAAAATTAAATACATAAGAATAAACATTTATTGGGATCCTACCAAAGGCAGTATACTGAATGTACCTTTCGGATATCATTTCTAACTTTTGAAGAGACCCATTAAAGTGGTTACAAGCTTTATCCTCACTTTAGAAATGAGACCACTGATGCTCAGGTAAGTAGATAACTAAGAGAGGTAATTTGCCCAAAATGAAGTGAATGTGATGTGGACCAGGATATAAACCAACCAGTCAGTTCTGTCTGCTGTCTACATGGATTGCTCTTTGCAAACTAGAAGACCTAGGCCAAATTAGTTCACCTCTCTGAATGCCATTTGGAAACAATAGCAGTAATATAGCAGACCTCAAAGAGTTACCGTGAAAAACAAAAAAGAAAATGGGGGCTGGAGAGATGGCTCAGAGGTTAAAAGCACATATTGCTCTTGCAGAGGACATGAGTTCAGTTCCCAGCACTCATGGCTGGTGGCTCACAACTACCTGTAACTCCAGCTCTAGAGGATCTGATGCCCTCTTCTGGCCTCTTTGGGCAACTGCACTCCTGTTCACAGACTCTCAATAGACATACTTGAATACACATAAATAAAAATAAAAATAAATCTTTAAAAAGAAAATAAACAATAGCTTGTTAACTTACTGGAAATAAAAGTGATTATGACTGTTACTAGCTTATTCAAGGAATAAAGAAAGGCTAGGGAAATGGCTCAGTCAATAAAGAACACTGTGCAAATATGAGGATCTGAGTTCAATCCCTAGCACAAACATAAAAGCCAGGTGTGGCCATAATCCCAACACAAGGGAGGCAGAGACTGGAGGATTCCTAGGGCTTCTGGGCCAGCTAATGCATCCTTGCTGAGACTTCATTCTGGAAGTAAATGTAGCCGTCAGCATCCTGGTTTCTGGAGGGAAGTGGCTTTCCTTCTGTGACGTAGCTCACAACCTCTGCCCTCAGAAATGCCAGTGCCTCTGTGAAAGGTCACATTGCCGATGGCCTGTGCAAATGTATACCATTCCTAGATGATTCTCTTGACCCCGAATCCACATTTACAGAAATAAGTGACTCCTTGATTAAATTCTCAGTTACGGGGTGCAGACTAGTGAATATGCCCCCTGTTTTCTGACAGAGACCCTGATGTCCAGGATACAAGATTGCGAAGAAACTGGACAGCCCCTGACACATGGTAAGTACTCAATAAATGTTCATTGCTATAATTGGCAGCAGCTCATGGTAGTAAAGGCAGTAGTCTGAACCCCAGGGGAAATAAGTAAACTTTTCTTATCTCTATATCTGAACCATCCCAGAATATTACATCCTGTGTGATGAACCACTGAGTTTTCTTGTGAAGCAAATTAACTACAAACACTCGACTTGGGGAGACTATAACAAAGGGAGAGAGGTGGTTCTGAAGGGAGAAGGAAGTTTGGGGCCATACAGAAACCTCCTTGGGCTTGAGCACCTGCTCTACCACAGATTCCCTTAATAGTAAGAGGGCTGGAAAGTGAGAAGATAAAGTTGTGAGAAGGGCCCCCCACGAACAGCGACTGAGTGAGAGGGCAAGCGAAGACCCAGGCAGGATAGGACTCTCTGGGCAGCTGGCCCTTTACTGGGGGACCCACTGTTCGTTCAGTGAACCTATCTGACAGTGTGCTAGGCACTTATAAAGTAGGCTTTTAATGGGAGAGAGAAGCTTAACTGTGTGCACTTGGGAAAGAAACCTGTTGCAACAATGTCCATCAAGTAAAGGTCCTGGAAGAGTCCACACTCTTATTGCATGTGGGAGAGCCTCTGAAAATACCAGTTGGTCCCAGAGGGAATGGAGTACCTTATGGATTCTCCCTATCACTGCAGGTGTGTGAGTACACAAAGCCCAGCATTTTGGAAAAAGGCTGTGGCAGTCTGTGGCCGGGAGGAAACAGATGGCTGGGTCAAAACGGGTAATCAAAACAGACCTTATTCCATTGCAGAACGGTACAGTTGAATAAAGGGACCGCTTACAAAGGTGTGTGCAGGCCTTAGAGGAGCAATGGCGTGGTACAGCCAGCCCAAGTGGTATGTGACAGTTGGTTGTGCATAACCCTTCCCAGATTCACCTTGAGTGATGCCACATGGGCAGCTTGAAATTGGCCATAGTGGGAGCCATTTGGAAATTATCACAGAAACAGGCAACACTGCAGATCTACAGATCTAGCTTTTGCTGTTTTGGTTTCAGGGGTGTGGCTCTGGCAGCATCTCTTTAAGAAGTATCCCAAGGCTCTATGAAGTGGGGTCTGTGACCAGTCCTAGGCTAAGGGGAACTAAAGAAGCCAGGATTTACCAGACTTTTCAGGCAAAGAGCCACTTTGGCAGGATCTTGCCCTGGAGCTGAAGCCTTCCACAGGGAAACAAGCATGGCCCAAACTAGCATTCCAGGGAGGGAGCCAGGAAACCACAGGTTTACCAGACTTAGAACTATGCTCCCCAAAGGCCTAAGCTAAAGAGAAGCAGAAGGCCATGAAGCCAGAGGAGAGAATTCATACAGCTCAGCTCCTGAATCTCAGAGGGGAACGCATGGCTAGTGAATCCAGCAAGTTGTGTGCTGGAAGAAATACAATGGTTGGCCTGGGAATTCTGCTCCACTCTCAACCTATGAGTCTGTGAGCAGATGCAGCAGCTTTTCGAATGTCTAAGGGTGCGGGCAAGTGTTCCGATGTATGAGGGAAGGGCAGGACACCCTGGCAGGCAGGGAAGGGAAACCACTTTGTCATCCTGGGTCTGCTCCAGCCCAGCCCAGTGTCTACTTAGGAATTTCACTAAGCATCCAACCCCCACAAGCTCTGGAACTGTAGCCCTTGAAGCCCCTGGAATTCATAATGAATCCTTGGTTTTGGCTTCTGTTATTTAGCACATTTCCGAATAAAAGACAAACATAAACATTTCCATGCCACATCTAATACAATTATAAGGTCATTACACATTCCCCAGCACAAAACAGCTGTTCCAAAGATTCTTATTAGAACCGAGCAGAGCTTTATTTGTTTGGGACCAGAAAAAAAAGCAATCTTTTAAATTATGATTTAATGAGACTGTTAAATGTTCATCATCTATCATGAGAGGTTAACTGAACTTTTCTTCTTACCTCTACCCTACACAGACACACACACACACACACACACACACACACACACACACACACCAAACACACACCAAACACACAAAGGAACAAACATGCATTTCAATCCAAATCCTGTTTTTTCTTATTGTTTTAAAAGGTAACTTTATAAATATAAATAGACTTAAATTAAAATTTTCTGTGGCTCAGTTGACTTCTGAGTCAAATATATAAGGAGTCTATGTAAAATCCCCTTGGCTTCTAGGGGCTGGGAAATGACTCAACTTACAAAGTACTTGCTGAACATCATAGAGATCTGGGGTCAGATCCCCAGCACCCATAGGCAAAGATGAGCATGGTGGCACATAGCTGTCATCCCAGCTCTGGGAAAGCCAAGGTCCCTGGGGCTTGCTAGCCTGTCAGCGTAGACAAAGTGGTGAGCTCCAGATTCAATGAGAAACCTTGTATCAAGAAAATGAAGGGGAGCATGATTGAGGAAGACAGCTGATATGGACTTCTCTGGCCTCCACATACATGTGGACATACACACACATATACCTCGCCCATGCATACACATACAACACACGCAACACACACATACACATGTGCATGCACACACACACACACACACACACACACTCACAAACAACTTTGACTTCTAGAACTGGATGTGCTAGTGCATGCCTTTAATTCTAGTACTTGGGAGGTAGAAGCAGGAAAATCAGGAGTTAATTTAAGGTCATCTTCAGTTACATAGAAAGTTCAAGACCAACCTTGACCACATGAGACCCTATCTTAATTTTCTTTTTCTACAAAGTTGAGGGAGATATTGGCATTTGTAGTTCACTAAAAGATAAACCATTTGTGTTAGGCCCAGTATTTCAGGTTTAATGTGTGTGTGTGTGTGTGTGTGTGTGTGTGTGTGTGTGTGTATGTGTGTGTGTGTGTGTGTGTATACATGAGCTCTGGTAGGGTTTCTGTTATGTCTCACTGGGTAAAGAAATGTTTTATGTGGCCCTGTTTTCTGGGTGAGGTGTGAAAGAAAGGAAGAATTTTGTCTGATGACCTACCAGTGATCTGATACAGATGTGTCATTTTGTCAACCTGCAAGACTGTAGCAGTTAATCCACCAGGCATTTATAATAATTGCTGTATCCTGCTGCATCCGTACTGTGACACAATATATCCCTAGAATTCATAAGTAGGTTGTTTAAATGCAAAATAATTATTAAGCACTCATTCTTGGAATTCATCCTGAGATAAGTAGTCCTTAAGAAAATGTCTAATACAAAATGACATTTGAGTTTTGGAATATATAACCTTTTGTATTAATGGTCTCCCAAGGTGTTTTACATAGTAATTGGATGGTAGTGTGGTAAGTATTTCAGTAAGTGAAATGGCTCTTGGGACCGAAGTGGAGGTTTAGCTATTCTTGGATTTGAAGTTGGAGTTCATTGACTATGGGGAAGTGTGATAGTATGCCAGGCTGTTTTAAAGTAGCTTTGGGCCTTCTTGAAACTGCATTGAAAACTTAAGGAAGCAAAAGTCTCAGGGGTAAAGAGGGGAAAAAAAAACCCTTTGTGTTATAAGAAGAACCCCAATACGAAGGCAAGTTAGAAGCTTAGGCAAGGCTAGAACCCAGAAGACCTGCCACAAGAACTTCAGTTCCAAGGGGGAATCTGAAGCTTGGTCAAAGCTGGAATCCAGAGGACTTGCCCCAAGCTACCAGTTGAGCGTGACATGTCAGCTCTACCAGGTCCCAGCTGGGAAACTTAGAATAAGTGATTTAGTGCTGCCTTACTTCCATTTCCCTGTTTGCAAAATGAGAAATAATATCTTCTAGGGTTGGGGGCAGGAGATAAAAATAAGGCAACCAGGCCTGGGGTGGTGGCACACACCTTTGATCCCAGCACTCCAGAGGCAGAGGCAGAGGCAGATGGATTTCTGTGAGATCGAGGTCAGCCTAGTCTACATAGTAAGTTCCAGGACAGCTGGAGCTACAGGGAAATACTCTCTCAAATAAATAAAACAGCCAGTACTGTCAGCAGAACATAGTAGGTCCTTCATAAGTGGCAACCATTATTATAACACATTGCCAGAACCCTTTCCTGTCTGAACATTTTTGGTATTGATTTTTGTCACTTAGCATATTAATGCTGTTCTGCTGTATGATTACAAGTTATAATTAGGCAAACATGACTCATCCCACTTCCTGTGTTCAATTCTCAGCACCCCAATAGCGCATCAAGAAACAAATCAAAATGCAATTAGATGCTGACTAGATGCTAAGCAGAAAGTTTATAATTTATTGTCTCATAGGAGATCATATTGTCCAAGTGAATTGATCTCATGTCAGTAATGGAGGGGCTGAGACCAGGACCCTGTCCGGGATGAAGAAGATTAATGCAGATGCTAATGCAGTGTTTGGTGGAGAAATGTCTTAAATTACAGGGGAGGGTAAGAAAAAGCATAACTGCTCAGCAACAAGCTGAGACACTACTTAATCTACTTGAATATATCACATTTTGTCTTTTGTATGTGTAAAACATACATAATAAGTATATTTTTATATCAACCACTATCACCCAGTTTTGGTAAGTTTATATTGAATTCCTCAAAAAAATTAAAGATAATTATTAAATTTTCCAGAAAAGTCACAACCAGAGGATTCTTTGAAATGTATCTCCCTGGTGTGAGTAGAATATGATTTAGCTCATTTTGAAATCAATTTACAAGTAAAATTTTCAGGAACACATCTGCTAGGTAAAGCAATGTCTGCCAGGATCCTGCAATAAAAGTGACAGTTATATGCTCAGTTTTTATAATGGATAAAATTATGTGAACAGGGAACATAATTATATATTTTAGAAAGAGCATATAAGTACTTAAAACCTCAGCTTTAAAAACATCACATTTTGAATTTCTTAATCAGTATATAGAACTATTTGGTATTTACATATTTCTTCAGGCTCACTGTCTTTGAGATGCAAAGTGTATCATTTCACAATTATTACAGCAGATATGCCAAAGACTGGGTAAAATCTTATAAATGAAGTTGTAAAGCTTAACACACTAGGGCCCAAGACTAATCCTTTGACAACTTTAGTGGACTGATATATAATTCTTACTATTCTAAGCCTCAGAAAATGAAGTGATTTAGTCAGATATCATGGCATGCACTTACAATCCTACACTCCAGAGGTGTAGGACCAGGTATTCAAGGACAATCGTAATACATAGATCTAGTCTATTCTGACATGAGACTCTGTCTCATGGGAAAAAAAGAAGATAATGAAGGAAGGAATAGAGGAAGGAAGGAAGGAAGGAAGGAAGGAAGGAAGGAAGGAAGGAAGGAAGGAAGGGAGGAGGGAGGAGGTAAGTGAAACTCTCTCATAAATTCATAATTAGATCTGTGGTGGAGTTAGTAGAGAGTTAAAGGAAAAATAGTAAGGCATGATACTGGATTTATACTATGAGTGATAAGAGTTTTGTTATTCTTGTCCTTGACATGATATCATTTTGGTGATGTCATTATTTAAGGGTATGAGAAATAGTTTTTAGCCAAGCTTATGGTTTAGGCCTGTACGTCTCACTCCTCAGGAGGCTAAGGCAAAAAGAATGCAAGTTCAAAGCTAACTTAGGCAATTTAATGAGACTCTGTCTCAAAATAAGGCGTACAGAAAGGGTCTGAGACATAACTCAGTGATAGAGCACTTGCCTAGCATATGTAAGACCAAGGAAGGAAGGAGGAAGGAAGGAAGGGAGCGAGGGAGGGAGGAAGGAGGGAGGAGGGAGGAAGGAGGGAGGCAGGGAGGGAGGAAAGAAGGAAGGAAGGGAAGGAGGGAGGAGGAAGGAAGGAGGAAGGGAAGGAGGAAGGGAGGGAGGGAGGGAGGGCAGAAGACTGGAAGGAAGGAGAATGAAAAAGGAAATGAAAGAATTTTTACAAGCTTGAAAGGGAAACACATGGCCAGGAGACTGATTTGTAAGAACTTATTTTAAAATTTTTTAATTGAACATTTTAAATTTCATACAACATTTCCCACTCTAATCTAGACCATCCTCCCTAATCCATGCCTCCCCCATCCCCCCACCAAACCCTTTGCACTCTTCCATATACATTTACACTGAAGGACATTTGGGTAAAAAAATATTTTTACAAAATGATTTGTTTTGTTTTTACTCACTTCTGCATGTCTATGCTGGGATTTTGTCTAATTTGATCTTGCATGGGACTTATACATGCTGCCCTCATTACCATGAGTTCATACAAGTAACTGACATGCTGTCTGGAAAACTGTTTCATTATGGACATCCACCACCTCTGGCTCTTTCCTCCCCTCTTCCACAATGATCCTGGGCCTTGGGAGGCAGAAGTTTGTCCTTTTCAGGGATAAGCACTCCACAGCCTCTTCTCTGCACATTGACTCCTTGTGGGTTTCTGTGCTGCATAAGGAAATCCTGTGTGTGTGTGTGTGTGTGTGTGTGTGTGTGTGTGTGTGCTCATGCATATGAGTAGAGGTGCCCCTGGAGGCTGGAAGTGGTGTCAGTTCTCCTGAAGCTCGAGTTACAGGTGGCTATGAACAACCATGTGGGTGCTGGGAACAGAATGGAGGTCCTCTGCAAGGGCAGTACATGCTCTTACCTGCTGAGCCATCTCTCCAGCCCCCTAAACTTTTGGAAACAAGCCACCTGTCCTTCTCCCACTGCCTGCCTCAGCAAGGCAGCATCCCGTCAATAGCCAGCACTCTTCTCTCCCAACCTCTTCTTCCACATCAGGTCCAATTCTCATCACATCACTCTGCTCAAAATCGTCATGGCTTCTTTTTTAATATTTTATTCATTATTTTTATTTTATGTGTATGCATGTGTTGCCTGTATGTATGGAAGTGCACCCATGTCGTGCAATGCCCACAGGGGACAAAAGAGACTGTCGGATCCCCTGGAACTGGGGTTACAGACAGTTGTTAGCTGCCATGTGGGTGCTGGGATTCGAACCGGGGTCCTCTGCAAGAACAGTCAGTGTTCTTAACTGCTGAGCCATCTTCTTATCATCAATGCATGGCGTCTCAACTCTCTGACACTGTTCTGGACTCACCACCCTTGACTTCTCTGTGTCTGTCTCTACCTATTTCCACACCTGCCTGCTTTGCAGGTTTCACTCTATGCACACTGCAAACGCCAGTATGAACCCTGCTGGTTTGGTCACCTCTTCTTTCCAACAGCATTTGCTGCACCTGGCTCACTCCTGTGGACACTTTACAACCCAGTTTGGGCATCACCTTGGAGGCCTTTTACCTGTTCTCCCCATGTCCTCTTGGATGGTCTCACTTTACCGAGCTTTGACAGTACTTCAGGGCAAATGAGAATCTAATTCCCTGGACATATCTCTAGTCAGTGACTCCATGACATTAGAGGAATATTATTGTCTCCCTAGAACCTCAGATCTTGTCTGTATTAAACACTACATAAATACAAAGTAAGTGTAGACATGGTTACTTGAATAAGTGATAAATAGCCCAGGGTTCAGAAATTTAAGCCCAGTTTGCTTTTCACTATACCAAACCAAACAAAAAGATAATAGCAAGCTCTCTAGGCCTTGCCAAACGGTGAGATTAAGATGCTCTCGGATCCAATGGCTATGGGACACATAGACCCAGAAGTAACATGGACGAGTGCCAGATAGAACTACATGAGGAATCCCAGATTTCCTTCCTTCTAGCCCAGTTTCTCTGAAGACTGGTAAAAAGATCCCTCTGTTGCTCTTCCCTGCTCCTGGTAGAGTCCACAATCCCTGGTCTTCATGGCTTGTAGCAGCATCAGTCCAGGCTCTGCCTGTCTTCAGATGAACTTCTTCCCAGTGAGACTCACATGGCCTTCTTATGAAGACACCAGTCACTGGCTTTAATGCCTACCATATCTACTGACTTTACCTTACCTTAACATCTGCAGAGACACTACTTCCCAATAAGGTCACTTGCTAAAGTTCTAGCTGATGTGGATATGAAAGGGAGACCATTCGCCCCGGGCCAGGAAACATCGCCATACTTGTTTAACAGGTGCTAGAATTTATAATATGGCTGCTAAGGCCTTTCTTTACCCCTTTCCCAAACCCAGATTGTAAGGTCTACAGAAATTAGCTAGATTAGGTATCATCTCATTCCAACCTCAATCTGTTACTTCTTTCAAACCTCAGTTGCCTATGACCTGATAACCAATACCAGACAGACCTTGACTGACCTGTCTTCTCCGACCCTCCATCAGCTTCTACCCCTTACCATTTGAATGCCACTCTGAACTAGACAGAATAGCCATTCTGGACTTTCATCTAAACAGCACTTTATACCCTGCTGATGTCGATGTCAAAGATAGGCCCTCATCCTCAGAGCCACCTCAGACTTCTAACTTCATGGATGTACTTCCGCACCTTGTACTGGCTCCCAGGCCCTGATGCAGACCCTGCCCAAGCCTACGGCCCTAACTCACATCCCAGTCCCAGGTCTCCCTGGCTACATACTCCCGGTACTCACGTAGTTCTGAATCTAACAAAGAAATATCGTTTTACTGAAGTCATTTTTCCCTTGATGAACCCCCCTGGGGCTGTTATAACTCTCATTTATAAACTGAAATAGTCCAGATGACAAGATCCAAATGTACTAACACTTTAACATCCTAACCTGTTAAGAGGAAAAATATTCATGATTGTCTTCCTCTCTTTAAGATGCTTCTGTGATGAGTATGCCTCCCTCCCTCCTGGGCACCTCTTTAAAATACCTCTAAACTCAGAGGCAGAGTATTCAGATATATTTGTGCAAGCCTTACTGTTATATGGGAGACGGATATGAATTTCATCTTTCATTAGCACAGTACCTATAGTTCTTTAAAAATGAACCTGCTTACAAATGTGAGGTATGAAATCCATCTAAATACACTCTTCGCCTTAAGAAAAAAGCAGCAAATTTCACACCAGTAACTTCCTCCTGTATGAGGCACTGGGGTGAGATGAGGTCTTGACAAAAATGGTAGGTATTGCATAACACTCTCCCATCTTCTTACAGATGCGTGCGCAGCTTTAAAATAGAAACAGGAGCACGGTACATCGTCTGCCTAAGCAAACTATGTGAGGGAGAACAACATTCTCTTGCCCATAAATATGAAATTAACAAATAAGAAGGGGAAGGAAAAAAGAATCCCCTGTTTGGACATCGGAGTTATCCCTGAGACAGGACACTAGTGGGCTTTGTCTAGGAGAGTTGAGAGGTTAGAGAAGTGGTCTCCATCATTTTACACACCTAGCTGCTTTTGAGTGAGGGGAGTTTGTCCTTGTGTGAAGACGCAGGCTCTTATAGCCATGCTGTGAGTTGCATCACCTACAGAAAAGATTAGTGAGGACACTTGTTTAATGGTATACCCCCAAATTCATGTCTACCCAGAACCTCAGAACATGATCTTTAGAACTAAGTTCCTGGCAGGCACAGTAAGTTTTATTCAGATGTCATGCTGGGTTGGGGGTAGGCCCTAAATACAGTGATGAGTGTCCCTATAAGGGGGCTGGGAGATACCAGAAGCAGATTGGAATGGTGGAGCAACAAGCCAAGAAACACTGAGGGATTCAGGAGGGCATCTGCTGCTGGAGGGCACAGGGAGGCAATCTTGCCCAGAGTTCTGCTGACTCTTGATTTCAGACTTCCAGCCTGCAAAACTGTGAGGCCAGTTTCTACTGCTCTGCTACCCAGTTTATGGGGTTTGATAGGTCAACCCCGATATGTAGAACCTAATACTCCCCACGTCTGTCTCTCAATGACAGTCAGACTTCCTGTCTTGCTCCTGTTCTGCCCAAGATAAGATTCCTCAAGTTCTTGAAGCACCTTCTCTGAAGATTTCCACCTCCCTGCTGTGATCCACATCTTGGCCTTGCAGTTCTCTCTCCCTACCCTGAGAAAGACTCGTTCCACCAAGGCATTGCTTAGGCCTTAGTCTTCATGAACCTCAAAATAATTATTTACCCTTCTTCTTCTCCACAAATTGCTGAGACACATTCTTTGGGTATATCACCACCATCTTTGATATCTCTAGTGCCCATGCCCCTGCCCTTTCCCCTGTAGACCACCAACTCCTTAGTCTAGGGAGTCTCTCACACATATAATACTCATGGAATTTGTGTTGAATGTTCATGGCCCAAACAAAATTGGACAGTTTTTCATGTTGACTTTGGGGGTTTGTACTAGTGCCAACATGCAAGTCCAAGAAATACTGTGAACATACATTCAGTCTAAGACATGGTTTAGAATAGTTGAAATACAGTTGACCTTAAAGACCTGAAATGGAGATCCAAACCTATGGCTGCTGATTAGGATTCAGTGTTTATTTCTTACTAGCAGATCCTCACTAGAAGCAAATTCTGTATGCAGACCTCTTATCAGATAGTTGGGACAATTTGTGTACACATATTACTTGGGCAAAGGGGAATAGGATGTGCTGATGAGCTTGGAATACCAGATTGCAGTGTATTCCATTATAGCATTTCTGTGCTGATCAATGAGGGGTGATATTTTTGCTGCCATGAGATGCCCTATCCTGCCTGCTTCTGTCCCTGTGCTCCAGGCCCTGCTCCTCAACCTAGCTGCTGCCACCTGCCAAAAGGGTATACACGGGAACAGCAGCAAGCTAGAAGACCCTACTGACTAACTAGCACCAGCCCTGCCTCTACTTAGGCTAGTCCCTTTCCTAAGGATGCAGGTGCCCCCTTTCCTAAGGTACACTACTCTGGAGGATTCCCAGCCTTTGCAAAGAACTCCATCAAAAGAGTCCTATTAGTCTAGACTCCGTTGCTTTCTTTCAGACATTCCTTTCAGTTTCCGATCCATCTGACCTTCTCTACTGGTTTCTCAGCATTGTGATTTATGTCTTCCGTACTTTTCTAAGGCTCTTGATCAGGAAGGTGGGGAGCTATAGTGTGTATTCAACCTACTGTCTTGAACCAAAAATCCCAAGACAAGTATTTAACTTCTCCATGCTGTGTTAGTTTCATAACTATAAAGTTAGAACAAGTGTCTCATAACCTTATGCTAAGGATTAAATGAAATAATGCACAGAATGCTTAGTGACGTTCCCACACATGGGAAGGGCATAGATGTCACTACATAATAGTCTTTGCCGAGTCCCCTAACTTCATTGTGTCTCGACTTCCTCCTCTGTGAAATGCAGGTCATACTAGTACTGTTTTGTATCCCAACAACAGTATTTTTGTCTTTATCTCCTACTTTCCTTCTGAGAAACCCATATTCCAGTTACATTGGACCTTCTAATTTTTACATATTTTATTATTTGTTTATTTATTTATACCTTCTGAAGACCCACCCCCAAGCAGTCCATACCTTTCCATGCTTTTTTGTTCTTTTGAATTATTTCTCTAACAAATATACAGTGTCTTCTCTGCCTAAGGAAGCATCCTCAGAAATTCCAAAACTTTTTTTTTTAATTTTACTTGTATGTGTGTATTGCCTGCATGTAGGTAAGTGCACCCGTGTCTGTGTCGTGCAATGCCTGCGGAGGTCAGAAGAGGCTGTCGGATCCCCTGGGACTGGAGTTATGGACAGTTGTTAGCTGCCATGTGGGTGCCAGAACTCTTTCAATCCAGATGGAGGTTATCAGTCATTCTATCAAGAAATACCTACTGGCCACCATCCTAGAACAGACGCCAAGTATCTATCAGCGAACAAATAGACAAGACCCCTGTTTTTTGTTGAATTGGAGTTGTGTGTGTGTGTGTGTTTGTGTGTATATATGTGTGTTTGTATGTGTATGTGTGTATATTTATGTTTGTGTGTGTGAGAGAGAGAAAGAGAGAGAGAGAGAGATTGGTTACTTGATTGGTTCAGGGAAGGAAGTTGATTTTTCTTTTGCTTGAAAAGCTTTGAGTTCACAGCAAAACTGAGCAGAGGCTAAAGGGCTGCCTATGAGTCCCCCCCCCCACGCACACACACATGCAAAACCTCTCCCAAGATCAACATTCCCTACCAGAACATCAGAAGTTTTAATTTGCTTTTCCACTGCTGTGATAAAACACTCTGACCAAAAGCAATTTAGGGGAGGAAAGGGCTTGCTCTTCAAGGTCACAGCCCATCACTAAGTAGTCATGGCAAGAACTCAAACAGAAACTTCAAACAGAAACCATTGAGGAATGCTGGTTATTGGTTCACTCACTGTCTTATGCACAGCTAGCTTCTTATAAAGCCCGGGCCTACCTGTCTAAGGATGGCACTGCCCAATCAAGGCATCCCCTCACAGTCATGGCCACAGGCTAATCTGATTTTGGCAATCCCTCTATTGAGACTCCCTCAGATGACTCTAGACTGTGTCAAGTTGGCGGCTGAAGTTAACCAGGACGGTTATGTTACAATGAATGATTTTACTTTGACAAATCATGGTCACCTGAAGTCATAGTTTATATTAGGGTCCACTCTTGGTGCTGTACAATTAGAATGTTTTTGACAAATGTACAGTGGCATGCCTCTACCATTACGGAAACTAATAGTGTTGTTTTTCACCGCCCTAGAAACTATGCTCTGTTAACCCCCTAAACTCTGACTCCTCAACTACTGATTTTTTAATGTATCCAAGTGTTGCCTTTTCTATAGTGCTTTACAAGTGGAATGATCCAGTACATAGCCTTTTTAATTATTAATATGCATTTAAGCTTTTCCATGCCTTTTCATGGATTGCTTGTCTCTTTTTAACATTGAATAATGCTCCCTTTTCCAGATGTACTACGGCTTTATCATCACCTACCAAAAAACATTGTAGTTGCTTCCAAATTTTGATAGTTATGAATAAAACTGCTTTGGAAATACATGTGTAGGTTCTGTGTGTACACAGTTTCAATTCCTTTGGGTAAATACTAAAGCATATACATGTATGATGACTGAATTGTAAGGCCCCCACATGTTTAGTTTCGTACCAAACAGCTAAGCTGTCTTGCACAGTGGCCCTACCATTTTGTGTTCCCACTAGTAATAAATAAAAGGTTCTACATCCTGACCGCATTTGGTGCAGTCAATGTTCTGGGTTTGGGCCATTCTAACAGGGGCATAGTGGTACTTCATATATATGCATTTGCCTGACCACACACAGGTAGTTTCAACCTGTGGCTCATGGGCCCCAGGTAAGCTATGACTGCAGCTCAACCCAAAACTGTAAACTTGTTTAAATAAGATGTTATGAATTTTGCAAGATTTTTGTTATTGTAACTCAACTGTACAGTTCATAATCATGAATCTTGTAGTTGGCAATGTCATGTTGCAATAGCAAAGGGCTGGATATGCGGAGCATCTTTGCCCTGCAGTGCCTGTTACTCATTCTTTCTCCTGTGTTGCCACTAGCTGCTGAGCACAATGCTCTGTGCAAAAGCCCTGTGAGCTGGGATTGTGTTGCTGTCTCCTGCAGGCTGAGAGGCTTCAAAGCAGGCCCTCCAACTTCCATTTTCCCATTGGTAGGTAATCTTGGTTGTCAACTTGATATTCAATTTAGGAATTTTCTAGATCAGATCAGCCCGTAGGTGTGCCTGTCGGTATTTTTCTTGATTGCTAATTGTATAGGAGAGGACAGCCCACTCTGGGCAGTACCATCCCTAGGCAGATCCAACTGATCTGTGCAAGAAAGGTAACAGAGCATGAGCCTGGGAGAGAGCAAGCCAGTAAGCAGCATCCTCCATGCCTTCTGCCTCCAGGTTCCTGCCCTACCTTCCCTCAGTAATGGATTTGATCAGGAAGAATAAGCCAAATCATCTTTCTTTTCTCCTCAAGTTGCTTTTGCTCAGAGTGGTTTATCACAGCAATGGAAAAGCAAACTAGAACAGTATTCTGAGAGAGAGAGAGAGAGAGAGAGAGAGAGACAGAGACAGAGACAGACAGAGACAGAGAGAGAGAGGGAGAATATGCTGGCCTAGATAACCCATCATCATAGACAAAGCATAAACAATATGTAGCAGTGTTTGTGACACAGAATGCAACAGGCACATTATGTTGACCTTCACTGCATGCCACTCTCAAAACAGTGAACTCACTTCTGGCCAGAGGCCTGTTGGAAGTTTCCTCTTTCTGCAAAGGCAGCTCTTTCTCCTGCTTGACAGGGGAATGTATTGAACACACCCAGATGGGCCTTTCCCCACAAAGAGCCCACTGGGGCCCAAATGAATCAAGTTGAAGGAGCATGAGCAGAGTCAGCAGAGCCAGACTCAGTTCCAAGGTCAAAGCCCAACAGCGAACAGGCACGAAGACAGGCAGACAGCTCCTCTGGGGCTCCTGTGCAGGGAAGAGGCATGCTGCCTTTTTTATGTATACCTCCTCCCTGTGTGACCAAGTAATATCATCTGCCTCCCAAGGAAGTTCCAAAGTGGGAAAAGCATGGTACCCAGTGTTAGGGAATTTGTGTTCTAGCGTTCTCCCTACACGAACCCCTCAAGTGACCTTGGACTCTTGATCCCCGTGTGCCTTGGCTTCCAAGGGAAACAAAATGAATGTGGTGATAATTTCTTCTTGGGTCTATGATGATGAAATATAGCACTTAAAATAATGGGCCTGAGGACCTGGAGAGATAGCTTACCAATTAAGAATGCCTGCTGTTCTTCTAAAGAACCCGTATCTGATCCATAACACCCAGATCCAGCGTGCACAATCTCCTATAACTCTGATTCCAGGGGATCTGACACCCTCTCTGGCCACTACTGGAACCTATACAACATGGCATATGTTCACACAGACACACACATACACAGAAATAAAAATAAACACTTTTTAAAGCATAAAGCAGGGCTGGAGAGATGACTCAGTGGGTAAAGGCATTTGCTGCCAGGTCTACTGACCTGACTTCAATCTCTGGGATCCATATGATAGAAGGAGAAAACTGACTCCCAAAAGTTGTCTTCCACCTTCCATATATGTGCTTTGTCACATGTGCACACGCATGCACACACACACACACGCACGTAAGCAAATGTAATTAAAAACGAAAAACAAAAACGAAGCATTAAAAAAGAGCCAAATTTTACTGTTTCGCTCTCAGAAGCTTGTTTTTAATTTTGTTATTTAATATATATTTTTCATTGAATTTTTCTGCATTTCATACATCTTAACCATATTTAGACACCCTCCCCTGACTGTACCTCCCATAGCCTACCCACCGAATTTTATGCATTCTGTCATATATACTAAGGCCTATTGAGTCAAGTTTGTATACCCAGATGTCCCTCAGTATGAGTTCATCCACGGGAGCCTGTTCAGCATATCTATCTTCGCTCCCTTAAAGAAGATCAACTCTCCCTCACCCAGCAGTGATCATATGCCTATAGTTCCTTGGCTAAAGTTGGGGTCTGCTGCCCATTTCTCCAACTCTATGCTAGTTTTGTCTAATTGCGTCTGCATGGGTCTTGTGCATGCTGTCGCCATTGCTGTAAGTTCATATGAACATGTTCCCAAGGCTGGAAGACTCTGTTTCCTTATGGTCATGCATCATCCTGGCTCTTACAAGCTTTCTTCCACCTCTTCTGCAATGGTCCCAAAGCCCTGGGTGGGTGAGGTTTAATATAGGAGTCCTCTCCAGGGACACGCATTCTGCAGTCTCTTATCCTCTACACTTTGGCCGGTTGTGGCCTTATGTGTTCATTGCCCTCTGTTGCATGAGGACATTTCACTGGTGAGAGTTGAGAGGAACATTAGTATTCGTTGTACCCCCCATTCTGTTATGTCCTGTGAGCCTTAGGTATAGAGATTCCACTGTAGCTGTTTCACTTAGAGCTGAGCACTCACAGACACTTATTCTCTGTGTGTGATCAGTTATATAATTCTGTAACAGTCTCCATCTATTGCAAAAAGAATCTTCTTTGATGAGTGGTGACTGGTATAACCTGTCTGTAAATATAAGGATACGTAATTAGCATACAATAAGAAATTACATTTGTCTAGGGATGTGACAGACTTAGGGTTCTCTCTAGGCCCTGTGACCTCTCCATCCATGTGTATTTGGCAATGTTTAAAGTGCCACACACGAGTTCCCTCACATTGAGTGGACTTTAAGTCCAATTAGATAGCTATTGATTAGCCCCAAGATAAAAGTGCCACTAGTACACTGATATAGTTGGCTGTGCCAGTCATTGTTGTGGTATTAGGAGAAGTCAGTTTTTGAAGTGATCACTTTCCTTTATTCCCACTTCTGTTCCTAGAAGCCATAGAGGGAAAGGCACAGGATGTAGAATCAAGAGAGCAGAGAAAGATTGTGAAAGCATCAACTACACAGCACAGGGACAAACAGCAGATGTTCGTTAAGATGCTGGGCATCATTCAAAGCATATACACACCCTTATTTTAGTCTCACAGGAGATAGTCTGGTCTATCCAAATAAGATAAATGGTCTAATTCCCTTTCCATGTTGTACACAGACCAAAAGCAACTTTTGTGACATGTGTGAAGTTAATGTAAGTTCACAGCAGAATTAGGCTTAGACTGATGTCTTACCTATGCTAGCTGGGAACTTCCTCTGCCATAATACACACTCCTCCCAGGATCAGACAAGAACGAACACAACTTGAAAGTCCCTGGACTTTCTGAGGTCCTGGTATACAAGCCCTGAGCTTCTTGAGTCTTAAGAGTCTCTCTTTAAAATGTTTCCAGGGGGCTGGAGAGATGGCTCAGCAGTTAATAGCACTGGATGCTCTTTCAGAGGACCCAGATTCAGTTCCCAGTACCCATATGGTGGCTAACAACTTTCCGTTGACTACAGTTCCAGGGGATCCAATGGCCTCTTCTGACCTCTGTGGGCATTGCACACAGAGTGATGTGGGGTGCACTTACATACATGCAGGCAAAACATTCATACACATAAAATAACATAAAATAAAACAATTTTTTAAAATGTCTCCAAGACAGATATGTTTCCAAAAAATGCATGCATATCCTCAGAATTTTACATACAAACTCAATGGCCTGTCCGAAGCCAGGAGTTAAGACTCTGTCTTTAAGGATGTTGTAAGCAAAGGTGCAAAAGATTGCCAGCTGTTTTGGGGACAATCAAAGCATCAGGGAGTCATTTGGGAGTTTTCCATGTATAGTAACACAACTGACTCATGTTTCTAAGTCACTGAGTTTTGGAATTGGCAAACAGGACCTCTACAACTTTAGAGAAACAAAGCCAGTTTTCAGAAGGCTTCAAAGCAAACCAAACAGATTTTTATTTTAGGAGGTGCTTTGCTATTACTGCTATTTTTTATCATTGATACTATTTCTGAAACTTCCATCACTCTTCCCAAATCTATGATGTTACCTCAAGATTACTAGGTAGGAAAACTGAACGCAAAATACTGAAATTCTCAGGACTTTTTGCTCAGTAAAAAATCAGCTTATAATTTTAAAGGTCATCAACTACTAAGAACAGTCTGTCTCCCATTTGTAAATTAAAGATAGAACAGGTTTAAAATGGTTAAGAGGCATTGTTTTCACAATAAGAAATTTTTTAAATTCCACAGTCAATCCTTAGAGACTTGAGTCCAATGTTTCTGTACCAATGTTACATGTTGTCCTAGTTTGTTCTTCATTGCTGTGACAAAATACTCTGACCAGTACCAACTTGGGGAGGAAAGGGTTTATTTGTCTTATATCGCCCAGGTCGCAGTTCATCAGGGAGCCCACGGTAGGGACTCAGGGCAGGAACCTGGAGGCAGGAGCTGGAGCACAGGCCATGGAGGAACACTGCTTACTGGCTTGCTCCCTTGGCCCCTGCTCAGCCTTCTTTCTTATGCAACACAGGTCCACCTGCCCAGGGGTGGCACCACCCACAGTGGGCTGGGCCCTCCCACATCACTCATCAAGAAGATGCCCTTCAGACATGGCCACAGGCCAGTCCAATAGAGGCAATTTCCCGATTGAGGCTCCCTCAACCCAGGTGTGTCAAGTTGACACTAAAGCTATCCAGCACAATTGACCCCTTGTCAACTTGACACACTAACACATCACTATTAAACCATAAGCTTTCCAATTCTTGTCCCCAAGCTATGATGTTAACATTAATATCACAGCATAAGACAACACAACCTTAAAAACCCCACAGTCCTTAAAAAATTCCCAACACTTAAAAGTCCATAGTCTCTTTTAAAAGTCTCAACTGTGGGTGGGCTTCTGTAAAATCCACAACAAGTACTGTCTTATTTCAAAGGGAAGAATCGGGCACACCTAAGCAAAACCAAAGTCCACAAAGTAACTCAAGGCTGGAGATCCGGGATTCACTCACGATCTTCTGGCTCCAAAGGGTTCTGGCAGCTCCACTGCTCTGACTCTGCAGTCCACAGCACACTCAGCTTACCTCGCAGACCCAGGCCAGCTCCATTCCACACCTGCCGCTGTCCTTGGTGATCATTCCATGGTCCCGGCATCTCCAAAACGCTGGGGTTGCCACTGAAACTGAGGCTACACCTTCACCAATGGCCTCTTCTTGCCTCTTGGGGTGCAAAGCG
>NW_008341422.1:3209474-3217736 GCF_000622305.1 Nannospalax galili | reverse complement strand
GCCAAGCCTTAGCTGCTCTCTGTGACCCCTTCACGCTTTCAACACCAGAACCATGCAGGAGACTCTTACACATTACCAAGTCCTGCTTCCAGCTTGAAATAGAGGTGCAGGTCCCCTCTGTGTGCTGACCCTGAGGAAATACCTCCCAGAAGATTCCACCACAGTGATGCTGATTTTTCAGCCCCAGCTAACCAGCATCAATTGTCCCAGTAAAGCAAAGGTTTTACTTCAGGTTCTGGTCTCTTCTTAATCACAGCTGATTCTTCAGCCCCAGCTGACCAGAACCCACAGATTCTCAATCTAAAATCTAAAATCTCACATGAACAGCCCTGATGGTCTCCCCTTCCCTTTGAACGTCATCTATTTAAACTGCAGTCAATATTATCTGTATAGGTGTGAATATGTTTGTCTTAGTTTGTTTCTTCATTGCTGTGACAAAATACTCTGAGCAATACCAACTTGGGGAGGAAAGGGTTTATTTGTCTCGCATCTCCTGGGTCACAGTTCATCAGGGAGCCCAAGGTAGGGACTCAGGGCAGGAACCTGGAGGCAGGAGCTGGAGCACAGGCCATGGAGAAATGCTGCTTACTGGCTTGCTCCCCTGGCCCCTGCTCAGCCTTCTTTCTTATGCAACACAGGTCCACCTGCCCAGGGGTGGCACCACCCACAGTGGGCTGGGCCCTCCCCCTCCCACATCATTCATCAAGAAGATGCCCTTCAGACATGGCCACAGGCCAGTCCAATAGAGGCAATTTCCCAATTGAGGCTCCCTCAACCCAGATGTGTCAAGTTGACACTAAAGCTATCCAGCACACATGTAATGTAAATCCGTTAAAAAAACAAACACTGGACTTGCTCAGTAGGAAAAGCACTTGCCACACACACATGAAGACCTTAGTTTGGATCCCCAGGAAGTATGTAAGTCAGACATGGTAGTATTCATCTATAATCTAGAACATCTATAATCTAGCACTTCTGAGGTAAGATGAGAGGCAGGGGCAGGAGCTCCCCAGAAGAACAAAGATCAGGCTAGCCTGTACCACACAGAAGCAAACAAAAAGAGACCTTGTCTCAAGGTGGAAGGCAAGGACCAACACCATAGGCTGTCCTCTGACCTCCACATTTGGCATGTGTTGTGCACATCTGCATTCATACCCACATGCATACACCCACATATATACACATATGTACAGAATGTAGGAATGACTTTTCTTGACAAATGGAATCTTATCTAACCTTGTAAACAAAGTTAATCTTATGTTTTAAAATCACTTAACACTATCTCAGCTTATAATGTAAACAAGTTTACTAGGTCTTGAGCTCCTCCTGTAACCTAAATATATATGTATACAGCTTTAATCCCTCATGACCTTTCCTTGCCCTGACCCAGAATGATGTATGCGCTTGTGTTTGTGTTTATGTATGTGTGTGTATGTGTTATGAAAATATCAAACTCAGAAAGCAGCGAATATTCATTGGGAGCAACAAATTCATGCTGCAAACAACAGGTCGGATGAGATTGATAAAGTGTTTGTAGCTGTGTGCTGTTGTACGTTAGTAGGTGTCAGAAGGGGAAAACCCTTTCTCTACCTTATCATTCTAGATGTACTGTTTCAATAAAGAGAGAACAAGGTCTTTGTTCAAAAGCAAATTTGGGTGAAATCTGAAGGAACAAGTTCTCAGAACAGGTTGGGTCTCATTCTTGGTTTTAATAGATGCTAAGAGTCAGGCTGTCTTTTTGCAGGTATCCCTGTAACGTGGCATTGCCCCAACACAACATCATATATAAACACAGAGGGAGAGAGGGAGAGAGAGAAAGAGAGAGAGAGAGAGAGAGAGAGAGAGAGAGAGATTAATCACTCAATCACCACTGAGGAAAATCTTAGTTCAGTGGTATTTGACTCTTAAGATTAAAAAAAATGCATACTTGGGGGCTAGAGTGATGGTTCAGCAGTTATGAGCACTGACTGTTCTTCCAGAGGACCCAGTTTCAATTCCCAGCACCCACATGGTGGTTACCAACCATCTATAATTCCAGTTCCAGGGCATCCAACACCCTCTTCAGGACTCTGCAGATATTGCATGCACAGGTGCACTTACATACATGCAGGCAAAACACTCATAAAATAAAAATAAATTTAAAAAAAAACATGCTTAGTGGTAACCAAGAAAACATGTAAATGTATCTCTTGACTGGGTCTATCTGGAGTGATATACAGGCTTCACGACTCCAGCTGTCCCTGAGAGTGTGGGATATCCTCAAAGGCAGGTGAGGGTCTGTGGGACTGCCAAAGCTGGGCTGGTGCAAAGACTGTGTGACCTGTTTTAGGCCCGGGGGACTGGATGGTGGGAAGACAACACTGGAGCCAGGTACTCACAGGTCTAGCAGGTACACTGAGATGTACGATCATAGCTAGGCTCTGAGCAGGGATGGTGGACGTGGAAAGCTAGGGTTAGGTAACTTTCAGGTATAGGAGATTCACTGAGCTGTGTGACCAGTTTTGGCCTGGCAGCTGAGACAGCGGATGGGGAATGCTGGCTTGGGGAACTCTCGGGTCTGCCTCCATCACCTTCACTCTCAAAGTTGCTCTCTGAATTCGTATCTACGCTGATGGTCTTGATTTTTTCATATATAACTCATGTCAAAGTTCTATGTGTATGTAGGTACATGTATGCATGTGTGTACGTGTGTATTTGTATTCACCTGTGCGTATGTGGAGGTCAGCAGCTAACTTCCAGTATCTTCCTCTGTTGCTCTCCACCTTATTTTTGAGATAGTTTCTCTCACTGCACCTAGAATTCACCAATTCACCAAGACTGACTAGTGAGCCAGCCCCTGTCTGCTCTGTAGAGCTAAGATTGTATATGTGTTTCTCCATGTGAGGCTTTCTATGTGGCTGCTGGAGACATGAACTCGGGTCCTCACGCTAGCACAGCAAGCACTTTACCCACCGAGCCATCTGTTCATCTACCCCCACCCTTAATGCCAAACTCTTGAACAAATTTAAACAACAGAACAAACAAAGCAGCTCTAAACTCAAGAGGTGTGCTCAAAACGTTCACGGGCTTTTCAAAATGTGCCCAGATGCATGATATTCAGAGAGCATCCTCAGTCCCCATTTATCCCTTTAGGCTCCCCCCTGCTGCCTGTGACATTCTCTATATGCTGCAGAGGCATCCCTCTGCTTTTCTGTTTCTGCTTCTTCCTGACCCCAGGTTTTCCTCCACCTGTAATTGACTGACTGGGTTTCAAAACGCAGCCAATTACAGGTGATATGGATAAGCCACACAATCTCTGTGTGGTCCTGTTGGTCCCAGGAGCATAACTTATATGGCTGCTATGAGGATGGGATGATATGATTCACGTGTACAAAACACTTAAAAGAGATCTTAGAACACAAACAGATGTAAGAAATTGTCAATTGTCAGTCTTGTATCCAAAATGCAAAGTTATTTCCCCTAATGTATTTTTAGCCAAATTCTTGTCATTTTTCACAGCCAAAATACAGAGGCCACATTTCCTTTGACATCGCCTTATATCCTCACGATTCAAAATATAGACTTTATGGTCCTATAAAAACCAGAGGCAATGAGGCAATCTGATTTCTGGGGGGTCTGTCTGAATCAGGCTCTCAAGGATCTGTGTGCACTGCATGCTTATGACAGCTTTCTTCAGTCTCCAAGACGTAAAAGAAAACTGCATCTGCAGATGGACAAATGGTTCAGAAAATGTGCTGGCTACTATGCTGTGACCACATGGTCAATTTTATTCCTTTCTAGCCTCACCAGTATCTAGCCAAATATGAGACTGGCACTTAGACAATATTAATATAATTAATATAATATTAATCATATCCAGTTTTATGATTTGGGAAGGATGTAAGTGATCAGTTTTTCTACACATGAGGAGAATATTTGAGACTCAACAAGGTAGTATAAGCAACTTCAGACTATACTTAAATGGATTTAAAACTCTTAATCTTAAGAACTTCTACCTTTTCTATTTAGAAGCATCAACATTTTATTTCACAAATTTGATAGTTTATGTTAGAATTTTAAAAGAAGTCTAAGTTAATGGAATAGCAACAGTATAAAGTATGAACTGGCAAAGGACACATAACTTGGAAGAAGCTCAAGGTCGTGTTGATGAATGAAATAATTCTCAGAAGTATCGTTCTATCTGACTCTGTTCACTTACCACTCTCAAGAACTGGATTCATCATCAGGGGAAGGGGTTTAAATGGAGAGGGTAAAGGCAGATGTGACTTTGAAGGCTGGGAAGAGGGAGGTCTTGATGGGATGTTTAGCTCTGGCTCTTGCTGGTGGTGAATCTCTGTCTGTGCACAAACAATATCACTCCCCACTTGGAATACTTACTTCCTGGTTCTGACATTGTACTGTCATTACCAAAGGTGCCCCCACTGGGAGGAAGGGGTGATGAATGTGCAGGTCTCTCTGTAAACCTTTGGAACTTGCTGTAAAATCTGTAATTACTTTAAAACTTAAAATTTGTTAAGTTTACTTAGACAGTAACATGGGCTCTTCTGTGAAATTCAAGGGAGTCTCAAAGCTCCCTGAAGAGGAAGGGTCACGGTCTCACAGAAGTGAGTGGTTTCATGTGTGTTTGTCTTTGCAGCTCCTGATGTCACTACTCATTCAAGGTACTCTGCTTTATTTCTTGTGTTTCTACTTACATTTTTGGCTATGAACTATAAAACTGAACAGGGTCGACTGTGATATTCCTACACATGTATACATCATGCCTTACTCGTGTATAGCCATCCTTCCACCCAGAATCCTCCTCTCCCCTCCCCTTCTTCACCCAGCATTCTTCCTCATCATTAAAAGCCTTGACTTCTTTCTTTCTTACCTTACCTGTGCCTGTCTCGTGTCCACTGTTCCATTATGTGCTTGAACAAGGCTGATGTACAGGTTTCTACAAATGAATGAGAAAATCCACGGATTTTCCTTCCGCATCTGCTTGTTTCACTCAATACCATGTTCTCCAAACAAAGTGGAAGTTCCATTCATTTTTGTGGCTGGAAGGTATTTCATATGCAAACATAACACAGTTTCTTTATCCACTCATCTACTGAAGGGCATCTGTGGTAGTCCCATATTCTGGCTATTGCACAGAATTGCAACAAACATTGAAGATGCTTTCACAAACACAGGGGTGCAAATATCTCTTTGGTATAAAGACTTCATCTTATTCGTAAATAAGGTATAGCCACTAATAGAATTTCTGGGGATTTCTGGATCATATGGTAGCTTCAGTTCTAGTTTTTTGCAAAATATTATATTTTTTATGTGTATGAGTATATTGCCTGCATATATGTAAGTGCACCCATGTTGTACAATACCTACAGAGGTCAGAAGAGGGCATCAAATGCCCTAGAACTGGAGTTACAGACAGCTGTTTGCTGCTATGTGGGTGCTGGGAACTGAGCCCCAGTCCTCTGCAAGAGCAGCCAGTGCTCTTAACTGGTGAGCCATCTTCCTAGTCCCAAGTTTTTTAGAGACACCTCATACTGCTTCTCTGATGACTGTACTTACACTTTATCCACAATATATAGGAGCTCTCTTTTCTCCACATCCTCACCAGTATTTTTATTTCCTGTCTTTTTTAATGACAGCCATTCTAGCTCCCATGACATGAAATCTCAGTGTGGTGTGGAATTGCCTTTCTCTGTCGATTTGTGAGACTCTATCCCAATGATAATATGAATTTACTCCATTTACTTAGGTAAATCAGGGGTCAATCAGAGAAACAGAACCAGTAGAAAATATATATGAAGAAATTTACTGTAAGCAATTGGATTGCAAGTCATAAGGCTGGCTGTGTTAAGTTTGACATTGTAGGGTAGATTGTCCAAAAGGACAGAGAGGTCTTTCCTGCTGCTTCAACTCACAGATCTAAATTTCTGTGTGCTTAGGGGGGCCTCAGGCCTGCTCATTCGCCTTTCAGTTGATGGAACCTGTACAAAAATATCTCCTACAGGTCAACTTCAGTCACATCTGAAAAAGCACCTTACAGAATTACCTAGATTGATTAGAATAACTAGGAACTCTAGCCAAAATTTACCATCACCAATGGCATGTTATTGCATTGACACATTTGGATTCATTCCAGCATCTTGTTTGGGTTTTCTGTTTGGTGTTTTGACCTACTGCTCTCCTTCTCCTTCTCTTCTACCTAATTCTCTCTGCTTTCTTTCTTAATATTCAGCATTCCATGAACTGGGAGTTTCCCAATGTCCTTTACAGTAGTTATATTTCTTCTACTTTTCATGAGATTGCTCTTATGTTTTATTGCCTATACCTAACTTGGTATTTACCAAATGAAGTGTAAAATTAGTCAACACCTTTAGTCATTCAAACAAGAAAAGGAAAATAGAAAATTTGATTTCTGCCTGAATCCATCTTAACAAAACCCCCAAACAAAAGTTTTTTAAACTTTTATTTGTTACTATTTCTCATCAGCAGCTCCTGTTTTTATTTATGCAGCACACATATTTTTTTAAAAAAAGATCTCCATTTCATTATTAAAATACACAGTTTCATATAGAAAAATTCTTTTTCAATGCAATTGACATTGGATGTTTGCACATACATTTCTAATCTCTAAATGAAAACAATTACTGTGAAACTATTTACATTCTCATAGAATTATAAACATTTCTCAAGGAATACTTTACAGCTCAACTTTTTTTTTTTCATACAGAAGAATTCATTCCAAAGCAATTGACATTGAGACGTTTTCACATGCATTTCTAATCTCTATATACATGACTATCACTTGTCACAGTCGCCCACCTTCTGAGCTCCTTGGCATCTGAGCATGAATACAAACTCGTCAGATAGACAGCCTTCCTCTCCCACTAGAGGCTCCATACTCTGCCATCCCTGTCACTGTCCACTGTGTTGTCAGCACCCTCATCCATTCCCCCTGTCTGCCCTTCTGGTAAATCTAGTCAGCCAGAGGTCCCTGTTCCAGGAGGGTCAGCTGTTCGCAGCACACATATTTTTAATCAATATTTCTGAGTGGATTTAGTCTTCCATCTTTTACTTATTTCATTTATTTCAATGTTATCTTAGAGATTGGTATATTCTTTCTATGTGTCTTATAATATATTGATTTCTTCTTTCTACAGTGATTGGTTGATTGATTGATTGATGATCGACTGATTGATGATTGATTGATTGACTGATTGATGAATAAATTCTGGATTGGCTTCTATATTTTTCTCTTGACACATTAAACATATATTCCTTTTTTATTCTCAAGTTATCTTCAGGCAGATGACAAGCCTGTTGTCAACCCGAGGTTACCTCTCTTCTGGTCGTTTTAAAGACTTCTTTCTACTTTATGCTCCCTCTCTCCCTCCCTCCCTCCCTCCCTCTCTTAGTTTTGGTAATTGTTTTGTGACTTTTCAATCTGAGAACTCATGTCTTACCGAAGGTGACATATTTTCTTGAGAAAGCTCCCCGTACTTCTCTATTTTCTAGACCTCATTCATATTAGGGATTCATAGTCTACTCAGCACATCCCTCAGGAACCCCTGCTTAAACATTTTTTGATATCTCTAGGTTGCATTCTTTTGCATGTATGTGCAGGTGTATGCACATGCATGTGGAGGACAACCTTGGGTGTCATTCCTCAGCTGCCGTACACCTTATAATTTGGGGAAAGGGTATCTCATTGGCTTAAAGCTTGCCAAATAGGCTAGATTGGCAAGCCAGGGGGCCCCCGGAATCCGCCTATCTCTGCTTCTCCAGGATTGGGATTATAAACTTGTGCCACCATACCAAGCATTTTTTACACAGTTTCTGTGGCTCGAACTTGGTCCTCATGCATGCAGAGCGAAAATTCACAGACTGAGCCACACCCCGCCCCCAGCCCTTCTAAGTTGCAGTCTTATCTGCCATCCAAGTACTAGCCAGGCCCCGACCCTGCTTAGCTTCCAAGATCAGACAAGATCGGGAGCGCTCAGGGTGGTATGGTCGCAGATGCAGTCTTATCTTTATACTACATTTTGGTCATCTTTGACATGACCTCATGAGTTTACGGTTATAATCACAAGTCTTTCTGTTTCTTGAATAAATGCTTATTTTTTTATTTTTCTTCCTCTGTTTTACACAATATCTTCTAACATCAAATGCATTGATTCCTGTCTCTTGTTGAATATTTTTAAAACACATTTATTTATTTATTTATTTTATTATTATTTATTTAATCACTATTTATTTAATTTATTATTT
>NW_008341422.1:3175995-3209405 GCF_000622305.1 Nannospalax galili | reverse complement strand
TATTTATTTATTTTGGTCTTTATGAAGCAGGGTGTCCCTGTGGCCCCAGCTGTCCTGGAACTCACTATGTAGACCAGGCTGGCCTTGAACTCAGAGCTCCACCTGCCTCTGCCTCCCAAGTTCTGGGACTACAGGTGTCCGCCACCACACTGGCAACACATTTATTTTTTAAGCCTTTTGGAAACTGTTTTATTTTGTGGGGTTTCTCCACTGCGAATTTTTCCATTTGTCCTATCTCTTGAGCCTCTCTTCTGGGATGGATTTCCCAAGGCGTTTTGTGACTTTCTGCTCTTAGCTTGTTTTCATGTGCTCCTTTCCATGTGGTTCTCGGTATTGCCCTGGGTTGAAGAAGAGATCTGCTCTAGCAGCTCGGTGCCTGTTTCTCACAAGGCCCTCTACATCTACCAGTTCCACACCACTGGAAGATTGTTCTGTAATAGAATACTTCCAATGTATGAAAAGGTATAAAGGGTATAACTGATGCCTCTGTGGCCTTTGTCCAGCTTAGATAAAATTGTACAAAGGATACTGAAGCCAAATTCTACAAAGGATACCGAAGCCCCGAGGTATCTCTCCAGTCACAACTGCTGCCCTTTCCCCACCACTTCCAGAGATAAGACACTGATGAATGTGGCAGTTTGGAATTCCTTAAATGTGTATGTATCCTCTCAATAATATGTTGTGTTGCTTCAAATATTTTTAATGTATAACAAGACATCGCATGCAGTATCTGGAGCTACATACTTTTTTCAATTAATGATTTTATTTTTAATCTATATAAGTATGTGCACCACTAATGTATATATGTATGTGTGCCTACTGATCATAGAAGAAAAAACAGGGCATCAGAGCCCCTGGAACTGGAGTAATAGGTGGCTGTGAGCCTCCACGTGGGTGCTGTGAACTGAATCTGGTTCTCTGCAAGACCAACAAGTGCTCTTAACCACTGAGCCATCTCTCCAGCCCCTCAATTACAATTTTATCTTGCCATATTGATCCTACATCATTAATGCTTTCAATTCTGTATTACATTTTATGGCATGACAGTCTAATAATTTATTCTATGGTTTGTGCATATTTAGGTTTCCCCTATTTTTTGCAATTACCCAAAATGCTGTAATCAGCTTTCTTTTACATAACAACTTGCACACATGTGCAAGAAATTTTTCAGAGAAAATATCTGGGAAAAGGAATTGTTGGATAATCAGAAATCTACATTGTTAGCTTAATTGGTTTTATCAGACAGCTTTCTGCACTTACAAAGAGTTTATCCTCCCACCAGTTATAAATACCACCCCATCCTGCTTTGTCTTCATCAGTGCTGGGGGTCTTGGTATGTTGACATTTTCCATTTTGAAGTCATAGTTCCTCGTGGCTTTCACTTACATTTCATTTCTCTGGATTTCAATACGATGCAGCATTTTCATGCTTTTACCATTTGAGTGTCTCCTTCTCAGTCCTGTTATTTTTCAAAGTCTTTTCCCTCCCTCATTGACAAGATGCTTTAGAACGAGCACCCTGCTAGCCAATCCCCTTAGCCAGGACTGGGGAGGACTCCTACCAGTCTGAGACCTGTCTTTCACTTTTTATTGGAGACATTTGTTATACAAAAGTGTCTGCTTTAATATAGTCAAAGTTCTCAATCTATTAGTGAACTCTACTTATTTTCCTTGCTAAGTCATCACTCCACATTGGGTTGTAAAAATATCATCTCCTTTAAACCCACTACATCCACTTAGTGCTGCTGGCGTGCACACAGGGATATCCACTGGAGAATGGGCAGTGCATCAAGGTCACATTCTTGAAGCAAACTGACACTCTCCCTCCCCAGCAACCATCAATTGCCAATAGCTCTTCAGTAGGGGTACAGTTTCATAAAACTCTTCTCTATCCATGCTTTTTGGCCGACTTGATTTTGTGCATGAAATTAAAAAGGAAAAGTGATAGAGGTGATATGGCATGAGTTGGAGGGGAAAGAGTCGGGGGTGGATCTAACTTAACCATATATGCACATATGAAATTCTCAAACAATAAATTTAAAATGTATATATAAAGAGAATTATAGTAAAATATTATCTACCTTTAAACAAATATGACAGTTTGCAAACTTTCTAAAATTTCTACTCAGTTCTTTTACTTAGTAAATTCTGTGCTGTATCCTCTGGCTACAGTCTTTTTCTCTATTTGGGGGAGCATTTAATCGTATCATAATGATCTGTAGGGCTATTTATATTGTGTTTTATTGTTCACTTTGGTTTTGGCCATTTGCTTCTGTTTCTAGACCTGCATGGTAATTTTTTTGAATTTTGAGCATTGTCCGTAACAGTTTACAAAATGTGAAGGCTCTGGATGAAGCTGTCTTCCTATACAGGAGACTTCATCCATTTCCTGGTATGTGATTGGAGTGTAGGCAGAATTCCTTGACCCAGTGGAGTCTGGGTTTCAGATATTGTTGGAGGAGGAGTCTTTATTTTCTGTTTGCTTTCTTTCCCCTGGCACAGCTCTCAATGTTAAAGTTTACCTTTCAGGTGTCTCTGCTGGAAGCCTAATTTGTTCCAGTCTCTGCACAATGAAAGGTACCTAGATCCCATGTTTATCCCTACAGCTAATGCCTCTATTCAAGTACTAGCCCAACAAATGCCACTTTCTGTTCCCATCGTGGTACCTTACTCCACAGCCAGCCCTAGGAGAAACTGCTGGAGATTTCTGGCTCACCCTCTGCAGGTCCTACCTCTGAGATTTGGGCTCCTCAAGTTCTGGCCACCTCCCACATCTCCAGATCTTCCAGATCTAAAGTCTAACCTCAGCGTCTGACTTCTCCAGACTCTGACTTTTGCCTCCAGCTCTCCATCTGTGTTCCTTCTCTGTGAGGTATGTTCTTGGGTCCTGTCTACCTGGGGAGTCTCTGATGCCTAAAGCAGTTTTATTTTGGGGTTTTACCCAGCTTGTACAATTCTTCATAGTGGTAGAGGTAGTGATATATCATCTATTCCCTCATAGACATTATTTTTCTATATTTAATTTTCCAATTTTATTGAGTGGGGTGCTCTAAAAATCGCTGATTTTTAATTTTTCCTACTTTAAGGAACAAAGTTCTATATGCATACCCTGTAGTTGTATTTTGTATGTTTTTCTAGGCTATAATTCCAATAGTATTTGACTCTAAATAATTAAATTACCCATTATGATGTATTCTTTGACCTATAAATTACTTAGAAATAAGATTTTCAGTTCTTCAGTATTTGCGAACAATTTCTCTTTTTTCATAGTGATTTCTAAATTATTTATACGCCCTTCAAAAACGATTTTATATATTATTTGTTTATAATCCATTGCAACCTTTTGGCCTTGTTTTGTAGCACATGGTTCATGATCAGTTTTCATAATGAGCTATCTCTGAGTGTATGAGAAGAATTTATATTCATCAACTGTTGGTGTCAGTTCTATATCTATCCATTATATTAAGTGTATCAATGGTATTGTCAAATTTTCTATATTCCTACTAAATTCTAAGGTACAGGAGTGTCATTACAGTAAATTATAATTAAATCTCTTACAATTTTTATTTTAGTGTACAATTTAGAAATATGGCTTATTGAATTACATATTTTATCATTGTATGGATAATATTTTTCCTCTAATAATGCTTCTTTTCTTAGAAAACTTTGTTGCTTTTAAGTAATACTAACTAGCTTTTATTTGGTATTTTCTTTCTGTATATATATATATGTTTATCTGTCTATATACATATGAAAAAATAGTTAAGATATGCATATTTATATTTTTATTTTGTTATATTTAACTTTGTTTAGTTATCTTATTTTTGTATTTCTGGAGACTGAACTAAGGCCCTTATGCATGCTAGGCACCACTGAGCCACATCCTCAGCCCTTTTAAACAGTTTTTTAATTTTAAGACAGAGTCTCACTAAATTTCTCAAGTTGACCTCAAGCTTGTTCTTGTAGTCGAGGCAAGCCTAGAACTTATGACTCTCTTGTTCCACCTGAGTAGATGTGTTTAGAGGTACGCACCACCAGACATATCTATGAGATGAGAATTTTTAAACTTTTTTCCAGCTTAGAAGACCACTACATCCAGATCTCTTTACCACTAGGAACTACTTCTATGTCATATGGTTAGTATAGTAGAACCAAAATTCCAGTCAGTGCCCTCCCATGAAACTGGAGCTGAGGTCCCCTCCTGTGAGCTTGGGTTGTAGTCCCCTGATGTGAACCTGGAGTCGTGCTTGGTCCCTTCCTGTGAATCAGGAGCTGTGGTCTCCTCTTGTGAGCTGGAGCTGTGATACCCCTCTTGTGAGCTAGAGCGATGGTCCACTCCGGGAACAAGAGATATAGTTCTCTCTTGTAAGCTGGATCTGTGTTCTTCCCCTACAGCACCCCTCCCGCCTCACACCCTGTGATCAGGAGCTATGGTTCCATCCTTGGAGCTAGAGCAGTTGTCCTCTCTTGTGACTTGGAGTTGTGGTCTCCTACCATGAACTTGAAGCTGTGGTCCCCTCCTCCTGTGACATGGAGCTGTGATCTTCTCACATGAGCCTGAAGCTTTGGACCCGTACTGTGAGCCACAGTTCCACATTCCTCTGGTGGTTGACTGACAGTGGAGCAGAATAGAGCATGGAGGATTTGTTGATGGTGGGCAGCAGTTTCAATTTTCTCTGAGTAACTACATTCCTCACAGACCCCTCTCCTGGGGTCCCAGGTTGTACATGGCAGAGGCTTTGCTTCTTAAGCTCTGGAGAAAGGAGGCCTCTGTTATTTGCAAATTCTGATTTGGGAAGGACAGATTCTCTGGAACAGACCTCCCACTGCCCTGAGGCTCAGCTGTGGTCCACACTTCACATGTGGTCCTTGGTATCCAGGCCTTGATGTTGGAGCGCTCCCATTACCAGGCACCAAGAGGTTCTCCATATTGTTCTCTTGTTGCTGTCCTACAGTGTGCCTTCACCTATACCCCAACTGAACTTCTAGAGATAAAAATTGCAGTCTGAGAAGTTTAAAAAAATAGAAAGTACTTTAATAACTAAACTGATATAATTCTCAAACTAAAAATAGGTAATTATATCTGAGGATATAAATTTGAAATTCTATATGTCTACCATAATTTTTGAATATTGTTACTGACAAAACTGTACTACCAAGCTTCAACAGTAATGTGCAGTTTCTCACTGTGGGCTTACCACTCACTCTCCTTCCAAATTCTTCAACCTATACAATGTCTTTCAATGTTATCATGTTCATTCTTAAAGAAAGCAAAGCTACTAAAAGATTTTAAATTGAGAAGAAAACCCAGCCAACAGGAAGATAGAATACTTCACTGTACAGAAACTGCTACCTTAGTTCTAATTCCATCAGATCTCTCAGACTTTGAATCAGACTTTTGCACTCTCTGGGCAAAATGGTTCTTCCTTCACTTAATGTACCTGGTAATATTTCTCCCTACTTCAGAGAAATCCCCTTGGCTCTTGGTGGAGGATTAGCAGATCAAATTTGGAAGCTGAGGATATGGCTCAGTGACTAAGAGCACTTGCTGCTATTGCAGAAGACCTGAGTTTAGTTCCCAGCACCCATGTTGGGCAGCTCACGACCACTGTAGCTCTATAGCTCCAGGGCATCTGACATCCTCTTCTGGCCTTTGTGGACACCTGTACACATGTGATTATACACACACAGATACACACACACAAACACACATACACATGAATAAAAATTTGAAAAATATTTTTAAAATGAGATCAAATTACAACATAAAAGTCTTTACATTTTAACACATCTTTAGATGTATAATTTCTCGTTTGTTGTTATTAATGACTAGTTTTCTACATCAAGGAGAAAGAGTTGAATCTCTTTAAGGAGTTGAAAACTATATTGCAACTTCCCATCACTTCAATCAGTGTCCCAGCCAAACATATACTTTGAAATTATAATAGATTAATATGATAAATCAGACGTGTGTTGTACTTTCTCCTCCCAAGGCTCAGGGATTATTGCAGAAGAAGTGGAAGAAAAATTGTAAGAGCCAGAGGTGGTAGATAATACAAGGAAGATATGTTGTCTGAACACCACGGGCATTTGCACATATGAACCCACAGCACTTATGACAGTGTGCACAAATCCATCCAGACAGGGACACAGCATGCATGTCCTCAGCTTTACCTGAGGTTCTATGCTGGGAGGAGAGTCAGTTTTCCTTATTGGTACGTTGCCTGCTAGGTTGACCAGACTCCAGGGCATGGACCCATACCCAGGAGCATTTGGGAGGCAAGGATTAAAATTGATGTCTTTAAAAAGCAAAAATTAAATAAATAAATAAACAAACAAATAAATAAATGATAAATGGATAGATAATAATGGAGGACATGAAATCTGGGGAGGGGAATAAGGTAGTGGGGAAGGGCAGGAAAGCAGGGTACATCTGAATGTGATCAAAATATATTGTATGCAATTTTGGAGTCAATAAAAATGATTATTTTTTTGTCTTTTTGAAGCAGCGTCTCCCTGTAGGCCCAGCTGTCCTGGAACTCACTATGTAGACCAGGCTGGCCTTGAACTCACAGAGATCCACCTGCCTCTGCCTCCCTGGTGCTGGGACTACCGGCGTGCGCCACCACGCCTGGCTAAATGACGCAACAAGGAGTTTGAAGGACAGTTCATACACTGATTTTATATTTGTGTTGGAAAGTTAATACATTTTGAGCTTTAAACCCCATGTCACCATTTGAGGTGTTTGGTCAGGAAACATTGTGGGGTATTGCTCCCTAGAGTCAAATTCAACTGTATTTAAGTATATTTTCAGTTATTAGTAAATACTTAAGATTTAATGATGTGTAAAAAAAAATTACTCAGAGTGAGTGATTGCTCTTGCTAACTGGAATGTAGTAACATCTTAAATAATACATTAACTAATTGCTTCTTCTCTCTGACGTTTACTGTTAATGTTTTTTTTTTTAATTGTAGCATGAATTTCAATTCATTTGTCCCCTGAAACCAGGAAACAGTGAAGGTAAATATGGTGACTGCTGCCAGCCCCGGGAGCCAGTGTGGCATACTTCACATCTCACCTATTTTGATGATATAAATTGAATTCCCTGCATGAGACCTTCAGACAAGTTCTTTATAGCAGAAACCCAAAGTGAGGCTGTTGATTGCAGTAGCCACCCCGGGAAGACTCTTTCTACACAACTATTGCCCAGTATTGTCAAAAATGTACTTGCAGTAAGTCAATGTGGCTTTTGGTCCCAGTGTGATATTGTAGGCAGGAGTTTTACCAGCAGGAAGAGGGAACAATTTTAAGAGCTCTCCATTATATTTAAGAATATAACCAAAATGTAGGAAACCATCCACCAAGTAGAGGCTTTAACCAAAGCTAAAGTTTCACCAGCTAGTACATCTGTATCTCTTTGATGGAAATGTTAGAATTCCCAGGACTGGAGAGGAAGGAAGACAGTCACTAACCTTATTTAATTTGTCTAAACTCCATCCTGTTGAACCTAGCAAAAATTCTTTACATCCCAGAAAGTATAGTCACTCTTCTGATTGGCATCAATATACTATTTCATACTAACTTCCTACTCAAACATATGCAATGCTCCCCTTGTTTAGTGCCCAAACACTGTGTCTGTTTTCAGGTCCAGCCAATATGGAGTTCTGATTATGGTTCACCTCTCCCAGACTGCCTCCCACTATAGACCCTTGCCCTGTCAGCATGGTTCAGATGTGGGGTTCTGTGTTCTATTCCTTCCCTCTGCTGTGATTAGCACCTCTCTAGCAAAGGTGATTTCTCCCTCGCCTCTACTTATCTGCACCTTTTACAAATGAAGACCAGTCCTCCTTTATCTGGAAAGTATCCCCCTTTTTAAATAAGCTTTCAGCTTTAAAAAAAACAAATTATTGAACTTTTACAATTTTCATATAATATAATTTGATGGTACTTAAATCCCTCCCATATTGCACCTCACCTTACCACCCCCCCACCCAATTTAATGTACTATACTACTCATATATGAAATGTGACCTATAAAGTTTGATTTGTGTCCCCCAAATGTCCTTTAGTGTGGGTTAATCCACTGTAGCCTGGTTAATCTACCAAGAGCCTCATCCCTGTAAGAGACTGTCTTTCCCCCTCCCAGCAGCCATCAGTTGCCAAAAGTTCCTTAGGTTAGATTGGGATTTCTTACCCACTTCCCCATGTCTATACTGGGATTTTGTCTGGTTTGAGCTTGTATGGGACTTGCGTGTGCTGTCACCATTGATTTGAGTTCAGATGAGGAACTGACCAGCTATTTAGAAAACACTGTTTCTTTGTGGTCCTCCACCTCTGGATCTTACAGTCTTTCTGCCCCCCTCATTCACAATGACCCCTGACCTTTGGGAGGTAGAAGTTTGAAATAGGTGTTCTACTTAGGGATAAGCACTCTGCAGCCTCTTGTTCTCTGCATGTTGGCCAGTTGTGGTTCTCCGTAATATTCTCCATCTGTTGCAAAAAGGAGCTTCTTTGACGAGTGGTGAGAAGTACATGTGTCTGTAACTATGAGGATGCATATTTAGAACACAGCAAGAGTTACATTAGTTTAGGGATGTGGCAAAAGTCCCCCCACTGCCAGGATCTGTGACCTCTCCAGCCATGTGTATTTGGCTATGTTTACAGTACTACATTGAACAGGCCTTAACTCCAATTACAAAACTTTTGATTACCCCAAAGATAAAAGTGCCACTACTGCACCAATGGTGATAGTTTGCTGTATGAGTCGTTGCTGTATATTAAGTTTTACCGCTGGGTAGGACGGGACCATTGATTGGTTTTCTCTCATGGCAGTTTCTATAGTATCCTCTGATACCTTGAAGCTCTCAGCTTTTAAAGCACTCCACTTAGATTTATTCAAGAAGAAGTATACCCATCTCGCCATCTTGGTAAGAAAAGCAACCCCAAAATCATGAAAATGAAGGACAAAAATGGTTGCCTAGTTATTTCAATGTTGCAAATTTTAAAAACCGTGCCGTTATGATAAAACAACACTCCAAAAATGGCATAAAAGGACTGAGGTACAACAGCAAAGGCCATAGATGATAAACCTAGAGCTTAGATCAAGAGGAACTGAGACAAGGGAATGTGTTTCCTCAAGATCTAGAACAAGACAAGGACTTCCACTACTTCTATTAACATAGGACTGGAAGTCTCAGCTAGAGCAATTAGGCATGAAAAAGAAACAGAAGAAGGGATTCAAATCGAGGTTAAGAAGTCAAATTGTTTTCAGACTACATGATCTAACGTATAGAAACCTCAAAATATTCCACCAAAAACTTAGGCCTAATAAATTAAATTCAGTTAAGTTGTAGGAATGAAAAATAAACCTACAAAATTTAGGTCTGTTTTTTTATATTCTAACAGCAAACTATGTGGAAAAGAATTTGAGAAACAATTATACTTGCAATAATTATGAAACTAAAATAACATTAACTAAGGAAATAAAAGATGTCAATAATGAAAACTACAAAATACTGATGGAAGAAATTGCATTAGACACAAGGGAAAGATGCCCCGTGTTCATGGGTGGGAAAATTAATTTGTTAAAATGTCTAAATTACCCAAAGTGACACATAGTTCCAATGCATTCCCAGAAAAATATTAAGGATATTCTTCACAGAATTACAAAAACAATCATAAGATTTCAAAATTTCAAAAGACGTCAAATAGCCAAAACAATCGTGAGGGGGCAAAAAAAGGGAAAAAAAAATACAGGAGGCATCATATGACCTGACTTCAAAATAAACTGCAAAACTATGGTGGCTAATAAAGCATGGCGCCAGTCACATAGTCACACAGCAGAGTAGAGTCCAGAATTAATCCGGCTATTTACAGACAACTGTTTTTTTTTATAAAGACAGCAAAAATACATACTGGGAAAATGGATATTCTCATCGATAAATCATATTGGGGAAACTGGACACTCGCAGTTAGAAGAATGAAATTAGACTCTTACCACTCAACTTGGAAAAATATCACCTCCAATGAATTAGACCTAAGACTGTGAAATTACTAGGAGAAAACAAAAAGGCATGCTGGAGAGATAGCTCAGCAGTAAGGAGCACTTGCTACTTTTGCTAAGGACCTGAGTTTGATTCCCAGTACCCACCACCAGTGCCTCACAACCACCTATAACTCCAGATCTAGGGGATCCAATGCCCTCTTCTAGCCTGACAGACAACTTCATTCACAAGTGCGCATACCCACACACAGACACACAGACACACAAGTAATTACAAATAAAAAAATTTTAGTTCAGTTCTGACCAAATCCTTTTATTAAAAAAAGAGAACATAAAGGGAAAGTTCTTTGATAAAGATTAGTTTTTGAGACAGGGCCTCACTATGTAGACCAGGCTGGCCTCAGACTCACCCAATTTGGCCCAGCAAGTGTTGAGATTAAAGGTATGTGCCAGCAGCCCCAGCCAATAAAGATTTTTTTTGTATGTGACTTCAAAACCAAAGCCAGAGGCATGTGATTATATAAAACTAAAACTTTATAGTAAAGGAAACAACCAACACAATGAAGATATAAAAATGCAGAATATATGAAAATATTTGCAAACTATCCATCTGAAAATGGATTAATTAAAATGCATAAGAAACACAAACAATTCCATAGCAAAAAATAAATAAATAAATAAATAAATAAAACAGGCAAATCTAAATAGACATTATTCTAAGGAAGTAGCCAAGGAGCATATGGCAAAATGCTCAACATCACAGATCATTTATAGAAATACAACAACCAAACACACAGTGAGAAGACTTCTCATACCTGCAGTGTGACTATTATTAAAAATGCAACGGATGAGAAGTCCTGGTGAGTATGTGAAGAAAATTAAGCATCTGCATATTGCTGGAGAGAATGTAAATTACTATATGTGAAACAGAGATTCCTCAAAATGTTAAAAATAGCACAATGTACAATATGGCCCAGTGATTCACACCTGGATGTAGATCTATAGTCTAGCAAAGAGACATGTAGGTTCTGTTTATTGGGTCACAATTCTCAATAACCAAGGTGTGGTATTAACCTAAATGTCCTTCAACTGAGGACTGGAGAAAGACAACATGGTATACACACAATGGAAAAATATTTAGCCATTGGAAAAAAAGAAGAAAATGCTCCATGGAATAAGCCAGGCAGGCACAGAGGGTCAAATACATCACAAGCTCCTTCAAAAGTTGATTTTATAGAAGTTGAGAGAAGAATAGTGGTTAGCAGTGGCTGATGAACAGGAGTTGCAAAGGATACAAGGAATATAGGAAAAGTTCCCAGAATCTAAAATTATATGCAGACAGAAAGTACTAGTGCTTGTTTGAGTGGTTGAGAGATAGAGATGAGACGTGGTGTTGGGAAGAAGGTTACCAATGATTAAGGACTTTTAGAAACTGTGTGTGTGTGTGTGTGTGTGTGTGTGTGTGTGTAAAAGTCAAAGGATGACCTCAGGTGTCATCCACCTTGGTTTTTGAGGCAGGGTACCTCACTGGCCTATAACTCACCAAATAGGCTAGAGTGGCTGGCCAGAGAACCACAGAGCTCCACCTGTCTCCAACTTGGACCTAGGATGATAAACACATTCCATGGGTTCCAGAGATCTAACTCAGGACCTCAACCTTTTAAGGCAAGCACTTTACTAACTAATTATGGCCCTAGCCTTAGGACTTTGTTTTTTTTGGGGGGGGGGGATGAAAATGATCCAGAATTGATTGTGGTTCTTTGAGATATACTTTAAATGAGTATGCTATGTAAATTTTACATCAGTTTTGAAAAGGAGCGAGGCAAACGTATAAGGCCATAAACACTATACTTTTTACCTTAATCCCAATGTCTGACAGATTTTAAGAGAAAAGAAAAATGGTGAGGATGGGGCTCAGTGGTAGAGCACTTGCCTAGCTTGTGCAAAACCCTACATTTAATCTTCAACACTGAAAAAAGCCAGGCATGGTGACACTTACCTGTAATCCCAACACTTGGGAAGCAGAAGCAGGAAGATCTTGAGTTTGAGGTTAGCCAAGGCTCCCTAGTAAATTCTGGGTTAGTCTGGGCTGCAGAGTGAAACCTTGTCTCCAAAAGGAAAGGAAAGACAGAGAAAAAAGGAGGAAGGGAAAGAAGAAGAGAGACAGAAGGAAAAGGAGAGTGATTGAGGTGCTGGTGTTCCTAAACAATTTGACAATTACTAGAATCTTCTGTGAATTTAGAACCATTAGAGAGCAAAGTAAGGAATACAATAAGGTTCAGTAAGGTAAGAAGTTGTGTGAGCAGACTTCAGGGATTCCTCAGTGGTTCTATATTTCTTTTCAGACTCTTGCAGCTGTATTGCATGATAAAAGACATAATGGTGATACCATGATAAAAAAATTAAATGTGAAAGGAAAATTCACCTGGGTGGTGGGGGTTGTAGCCAGATATCATTCACATGGTGAGTTCTAGCCCTCTTTCAAAGCTAGTTTAAATACCACCATCTTTAGCCTGTCCCAATGGGTTCCCTTTCTTCTCAATGGTTATAAATCTTGTAGATTTAAGATAAAAAGATGAATCAGATAAAAGATAAAAACTTGTATGCATCGATATTTCCCAAACCTGAGAACCATATCTACCTCTCTAGTGGAAAAATTTTACTCCCCAATACTAAATTATAATAGTATTTTAAATGAACAAGCATAAGAGAAATCAAGAATTGTTTAGTTTTCTATAGTTATCAGTTAAATAAAAGGAAATTTCATAGTCAGAACCACGTGTCCTTTTACTGAAGGTGAATCACCAACACATATCAAATACTAACACAAAGCCAGAGTTCTGCTGGCTTTGACCAATCTGCTTTTACCTACTAACCATGTAACTGTGGGGAGAGAAACTTTCTGAACCTCAATCTCCTGGTCTATAAAACAGATTATCAGCATTTCATAAAGCAATTTTGAGACTTAAGTATATCTGGAAAGTGACTTCAGGACAGTTGTGAAGGATTTAGCTATGTATGTGTGCAAATTGCTCTGTACAATGAATGTCTGGCCCATCATAGATATTCAAAAGCTGATACCTATTATAGTTGTTATTAATAAAGTTAGATCATTTTCCTTTTGTGTGTGTGGGAGAGACAGAGAGAGAGAGAGAGAGAGAGAGAGAGAGAGAGAGAGAGAGAGACTGTGCATGCACATGTATGCACATATTTGTGGAGGTTAGAGGACAACCCTGAGTGTCATCCTTAGGAGCTATTTACCCTGTTTTTTGAGGCAAGGTCTCTCACTGACCTGGAATTCCCCCAAACAACTAGGTTGGGTGGGCCCTGGCAGGTGAGGCCCATGGAGCTTATGTGGGTTCTAGTCATTTAACTCAGTTCAAAGTGATTGCCAACTATAATATATCCCCAGCCCGTTAGACTATCTTTCTAGTCTTATAATTAAAGAGCCAGAGTTATAATCAATTTAGTAAATGTCCTTGGTCAATATAAGCTTATTTATATCAGCACACTTTGGTGAGTCCTCATTCTAGACAGAAGACATTATGATCTTGAACTTCTTTCTGGTTATGGATTGACCTCACCAAAAATATCCCAAATCTAAGGAGAATAATATTGATGTCACAAAGATATTTCGTTTTGTTTATTGATTTACCCCCGACCCTGTTTCTTGTTTGTTTGTTTGTTTGTTTTTACTGATAGAATCAACCCCCCAATGTTGTTTTTAAAAGGATTTGAGGTCAGCATCTTACATGAAATGCAAAAAAATTATGAACTGGAGATTTAGAAAAATACAGGAAATAAAGTGAAGTTAGTAAGAAAGACAGGGCCAGTGCCAGTCAGCTAGGCCATTACAGAAAGCAGCTGAAGGGAACGCCTCTGGTACTTTGCTATGGCTGCCTGCAGTGTGAGCACAGGGGAAACAGGCAGAGCATGCACACCACCTCCTTCTACCTTCTCAACTTGTTGGGTAGCTGATGATTTGAAAATTATGTGTTAAAATGTAGATTTAACTAAGGGAATATTCTGAGGCTTTCAAGGAACTGATGATTTTTATGCATATATGTCATGTGACCATCCTAGTGCAAGGCATTGTCATGGTCAGAAGTCAAGTCAGCACAAGAGTACTTTTGCATTAAGGTAGGTAGCCCAGCTTGTTCTATTACCTGTTAGCTTGTTCTATGTGGAGGACTGCTGTCCTTCATGACCTCCTGAGAAAGTATACTTCAACCCAGTCCTTCATAAATACCAAATCATACCTTTGAATTCTTTATATTTCCTATTTTGGGAGGGCATATGCATACCGTGGTACACATGTGGAAGTCAGAGAATAACTTTTGGGAAAGATTCACTAATTTGTTCAGGGTCATAGAGGGAGTGGTTCCAGAAATAAACCTCAGGTATATTTTCAGAACTGGTTCCATTAGGTTGTGGTACAGCTTGGATGTGAAGGGAGTCCAGAGGGCAGGGATGGCCTTTATACATCTTCCTGCCTCCCAGGTCTCACGTGCTCAGAAACTATTTCTTAACTAAATACACTGCCAAGAACATCATGATCCCGGATTATGTACTGGCAGCTATACACTAATGATGTATGTTTTCCAGAGGTAAGAGCTCGTAATGCAATGGTGACAGATGAAAGATATGAGATCGATTATTTATAACAGAGGCAGATGGTAGAGAGATAATAGAGACAGATAAAAGATAAGGATATACAAATGGCAGATATATAGACAACTGAGGTGATAATAGAGATATAGACAATCAGTAGATGATAGCTACATGCAGATAGATGATAGCCAAATAGGCAGATAATAGATGAGAGATATAGATAGACATATAATAAATAGATGGTTAATAAATAACAGGTAGATGATAATGGGTGGGATTGGCAGATGATAGGTAGGTAGATAGAAACAGATGATAGATTTATGTATCACAGATAGATGTACAGGTGGAACATCTATAGCCCCCCCAATCCAAACTCGGAAGTGCTCCATAATCCAGAACATTTCCGGTGTTACCATGATACCACAAAAAATTCCTCACCTGACTGCAGATGATGTATAAAGTTAATGTCAGGCTCTGTGCAGAATATATATATATATATGAATTTTATATTAATTCTATGCTTAGACTTGGATCCCATCCCAAAGGTATCTCTTTATATATTTGCAAATATTTCAAAATATCTGAAATTTGAAGTACCTGCAATTTCGGAGATAAACAGCTTTTCTAGCTCAGTCTCACTCAGATATCCTGTCCTCAGATGACATAAGCAGAAAATTTGTTATCACTGGACACTTTGTTAAAATAGTGTGTTCTTATAGCAGACTAAAGTGTATATATTTTATGTTAGTAAATTTGAATTTGGATTTTCTTTTCCTTTTCTGGAATAATACATGTTTTATATTTTTTAGAATGGGGTCATAGGGGGAACAGTTACATGTGGTACTCAATTGATCAGGAAGTTAGTCCCAGTTCTCTGTTCTCTTAGTAAGGACAGACCTGGCCAAGTTGTCCTCAGACATCCTTTTCCACCCCTGAACACCAGCCAAGCTCTGGGGCAGAAGGTAACAGATTTCTGGAATGAAACCTTTGGGCACCAACAGCCAATCACGTGGGAATGAAGAAGGCTCTCCTACAACTGAAACCACAGAGGGATTAGAACAGGAGGCAAGATAATTACCTACCTGGAGAATGGCCAGGGAGACAGCCAGGGCCTCTCATGGAAAGTGCCATGGGAAATGGATGACCGCATGCAGCAGGGAGGACCTCAAATTCCTACCTGGTCTGATAGGCAAGGTCAAGGCAGGACGCTGATCCCAGAGACAGACGGGGTTGGTGTTTGTTATTACTCAGTGTTTGCAGCCAGGTAGGCTGTTTGTGATATAGAGACATGTCTGAGCACTAACCTCATGGCCACGCTTTGTTCTTGAAGGAGCTAAATTTCTTGACTTCTTGTGCTGTTTTCTTATGCCAAATCTTTGAAGTCCAGGTGTCTTTTTGATCTGCAAAGGATGAGACTGTGTCTTCATTATTACAAGTTCACCCTGAATCCTCACATATTTATTTCCCATTAGCCTCTCCCCCTCTCCCCTACACATCCACCCATTTCTAGTACCTCTTTCAAGATGTAGTTTCACTGGCTCTTCCTGACTCCCTGTGATGGTTAACCTTTGTTGTCAACTTGAGTGGATTTAGAACCACCTAGGAGATTGTGGACATGTTGGGTGTGTGCGTGTGTGTGTGAAGGCATTTCAAACAGGGTTGTGAGGGAAGGTTTGAAGTTTAGTGGTAGTATCCCAGGAGCTAGGGACTTAATCAGAATAAATGGGGAGAAAGGAGAAAACTAGTGGAGAGTCAGGAATGCCCTCTTTGCTTCCTGGTCAGCCATGATATGGAAAGGCCTTCACCACACAGTCCTGCCACGTGAGCTCTGCACACCCTCCCAGGCCCTTGTGGACTCGACCCTCCGAGACCCAGAGCCCAAATAAATCTTTCCTCCCTTAAGTTGGTTGTGTCAGGTATTGGGGTCACAGAATGAAAACCTAACTATTATATCCCCAAAGGGATGGGAACTGCACCTAGGAGGTGCTACACACCCTAACCCATTCTTCCATAGTGCTTACAGCACTGGGCTGATTAATTAATTAATTAATTTCCTTACAGATGGAAAATGGCCTATATTTTATTTGAAGGTGCTCTCTCCTCCCTCGTCTCATCAACTCTTCTATTCCACGTGGGTCCAGTCACACAAATGCACAGTTCATTTGTAGCGATACAGAGTCAGCCCAATGTGGAGCCTCATTGGTTCGCAGGCAACTTATGCATTTCAAATGCCCTGCTCTTTTGTTTTGTGGAAGGGCATCTGGTGCAGACCCACAAAGATGACTCTAACAAATCACAAAGGAACACAGCACTGAGCACAGCACCCGCTTGGCCCACTGCTTTCATTCTGCATTTGCCCACTGGCAGACCTCATAGGTTTCTTTACTTGGATGTCTCAGCCTGCCTGCTTCTCCTGGGGTTACTCGAGGAAGTTTCCAGAGCATTATCAGTCACTTACTGCGTCTCTCTGATGGAGGGTTTGCTTTGGCCTCTAGGAGGCAGTGATTGACCTGCATATAGGATAACACATGCCAAAGAAAAAGTGTCAGGTCAGGGTAACCTGTAACTTGACTGGAACCCACTGGGGCTGACCCAGTTGCCTACAGTGAGAATGTGTTCATCAGTTGCACCTAGCAAAGTGAAGGGACTTTTTTCCACCTGCATGGAGTTTCCTGGGTCCACCTGCCAGTGTAGCAGGAGCACTGAAATTCTCATCTTGAGATACACTTGGGGAAGCATTAACCTCATATTTCCTCTTGAACCCATATCCAGGATCTGTCTTAGAACTGCTGTTATCCCAGTCCTCTATATTCAGGACTGTGAGTCTAAAACTCAATATCCTCCAATAATGGTCCTCTTTTATACCTCACACCCACATCAACCAAGCAACCATCACCCTTTGTAAGGTGATTGATGGAGATTATTCAATGACCAGTGTATTTAGCAAACATTCGCTGTTGTATCTGCAGTTAAAAATGTGATATGCCTTCTGTTACTTGTGTTAAATGTTCTGGGTCAAAAATTACCTAAGCTTTGAGTAATCTGTTCCAACCTTATTTTTCCATCAATTCTTGCTATTTTTTACAGAATGTGAGTTTGCAGGAGGAATACCTATATTGTATTGAAGCTTCACCACCTGTGTTTACCAGAGTGTCTGACATTTCTCAGTTGATCAATAAATATTTGTTGAACAAATGAACAGATGAATGGCCATGAACATTCTAGGTGTCCTACTTAGACATTGAAGAAGCCACAGTTTTCTATGTGACAGAGCCTTGCATTGGAAACCAGCATACCAGTCCATATGTCCATCAGCATTTGCAGCAATGTTTTCAATACAGAGATTAGCTGCCTTATTTGATTTAATTAGGCATCCTTAAGGCACTAGAACAAACTCCTCGGTGCCTAAGGAAAGAGAATATCTTAACAAAAATTCTCTCCTGGAATTCAAAAGTGTATAGTACAGCGTCTCTAGCTTCATGTTTCTATCCTATAAGTGTGATAACTCTTTTTCTATCAACATATAGGTTATTCTTATCCCTACTCTTTCTAAATTGTAAAAGCATTCTTCACTGACAATATGCTTTTATAAAAGGTACAAGCAATTTATATAATTTAAGTGTTTAGCCAACAAAATTAAAATGATCTACTTAGCTCCATGCAGCAACACATTAATCAGCATGTATAAAATTGATTAAACAGGTTTAACATGCGAGATGCTGTGCTATGAATCGTGGAAATATGCAAAAAAGTATAAAATGGCTATATTTATAGTTTCTTAGGAGTTACCATTCAGAATCTGTTACTTAGAAGTTTTGTCTTACAATCTGGATGATTGAATGGCCATCATAACCAATGTTGTCTGAGTTCTTTTTTATATACATTTTATTTATTTTTTTAAGTGTATGAGTGTATTGCCTGCATGTGTGCAAGTGCACCTGTGTCATGAAATGCCCATGGAGGTCAGAAGAGGTCATCAGATCCCCTGGAACTGGAGTTACAGATGGTTGTTAATTGCCATGTGGGTGCTAGGAATCAAACCCAGGTCCTCTCCAAGAGCAGTCAGTGCTCTTAACTGCTGAGCCATCTCTCTAACCTCAAATTTCTAAGAGCTTCCATTCAGTGAAAAGAACAATGTTTAGGAGAAGAAACAAACGGAGACAGGAATGAGAATTGGGCAGGCAATTTTCCATCCAAAATGATTCCCCCATGTATCCCAAGGGAATCTTTGGGAGATAAGAAAGCCCCTGAGTTAGGGGAGAAGAGTGACAGTATAGGAGCTCCCACCAGCCTGTTTGTCTTTTCAAATTGGGGTTAGTATGCCCCAAACCTCAGACGTTTAATACAAGATCCCACTGCTGAGGGACAGTGGAAAACCTAAGGCAGAACCAATGAAAACAAAGGATTGAGACAAAGGATTGGGGCCAGGATTCCTGGGAATCAAATTCTTGCTAAACTAGTGTTGCAGGGCTTTCAGGCTTCCTACAATGAAGAGAAGATATTTGTGCAAGATACTATTGAGGCTGGGTATAACACAGGATCTAGTGATTGATTTCTCACAAGAAGGGCAGAGTTCCCAGCACCTACTTTGCGCATCTCATAACTCCAGCTCCAGAGGATCTGACAAGCTCTTCTGGTCTCTGCAGGCACACACATATACAAACCCATAATTAAAAAAAAAAAACCCACCAACAATAGCAACAACAACAAAAAGCCCCAACCTAGCCCGTCCTGTTCAGAAAGCTCTTTTAAACCTTGACATTGTCTCAGTCTTTGGCAAATGCTAAGCAATTAAAGATGCAGTGTAAGTCCTTTACTACTAGGTCTGTCATATACAGTATAAAAGTCCCAGTGAAATGTGAATTTCAGATAACAAAGAATTCTCAGATTACTGCACAGGACATGCCTATGTTAAAACATTTGTCATTTATCTAAACCTCAAATTCACCTTGGTGTCCTGTAGTTCTGTTTGTTAAATCCCGAGGCCCTGCTTGCTACCTACCCTTCTGGGCCTCGGGTCAGCAGGTGCAATTAGATCATGACCCCTCTACCTCTTCAAAGAGAAATCCCAGAGCAAACTAAACCTCAACAAATGCTGTCAGCACTGTGGAACAGGAGCCGTTCTCCCAGTTTTCACTATATGCATACAGATGGGCTTCTATCATTAGGGCTTTGGGGATTTAACAAACAGAACCACAACACACCATTCTTGGCTTTGGGGCTGGTTTTCTAGCAGACTGTGAACTCCTTGTGAGTAGGAACACATTCAATGTGGCTCCCTGTTTCTAGCTAGAAGAGTCAAAATGATGATCATGTATCCACAAATATGTAACAAGTATTTGCCAAATTGACCCAGATCCAGGTGCTTTGGTTGATGATAGGAGATGCTTTGAGCAGAAGTTATATGATATTGAAGCTTTGGGACCAGGGCCAGGCTGGAGCCAAAAAGATACATATTAATCTTTTTGAAGGAAAAAACCAGTCATGGTTACTCCAATGAAGGAATATCTGTCTCTGTATTAGCACAGAGCACTCTTTTTAATTTCAGTAGATTAGGTACCTAATCTACCATACTCAAAATAATTGTCCCAACTCTCCATTTAACATTTCTTCTTAAAGTCCCACTGTTCTTGTCTATATTTTCTCTTTATTTGCCTGAGGACTAAAGTCACATTTATGTGGACTAACGTTGTGTCTCGGTTCTTTTTTCTTCTTAGAAATTCACAGTGAAATTGGAAGGGTTTTACATAATAGAACCAAATTTAAGGATACAGGGACTTTAGATGCCTTCTCTGACAGATGTTGGCTAAAGTGGCTGTTTTGTATGGTCTGAAGAATGACCCCTGATAGATTTTTTGATTTTGAAGGAGTGAGTTTACTAATAGATAGCAAGCCAAGGCCAAAGAGTAAATGGAAAGTGTAAGATAGATAGGTGATAGATAGGTGATAGATAGGTAGAGAGGTGATAGATGATAGATAGATAGATAGATAGATAGATAGATAGATAGATAGATAGATGGTACACAGATAGATAGATAGATATATAGATGATACAAATGGTTGATAGATTAGATTAGATAGGTAGATGATAGATAGATAGATAGATAGATAGATAGATAGATAGATGATATATAGATGACAAATAGGTAGATAGGTGATAGATAGATGACAGATAGGTGATAGATGACAGATAGGTGATAGATGATAGATAGATGATAGATAGATAGATAGATAGATAGATAGATAGATAGATAGATAGATGGATGATTGCAAAGCATCATCATACTATCTAGCAGAAACCAACTGGGGAAGCCCCTCTAAGTCAGATAGAGTTCCCAGTAAAGAAAGAAGGAGCCACGTCCCCTCAGGTGAGGCTTCATACTAAAAGAACAGATAGCAACGGATAGAGATAATAATATCTTCAAATTGGCACTTACAACATCCAATAGAAATTGACCAGGAGAGCTGAGGCAGTCAGTTGAAGTTGCCAACTGATCTTTCTCTTCATGGCTGAATGTCCCATAGCTGAACTTCAGTCTTCTCCCTCCCACTGCAGCATTTTTATATCATGGCATAAGCAATAGTAACAACTGCTGGAAATAACCTTCTAGCTGTTCTCAAGGACATAGTATTTTCACTTTTGGGCTGTTTTGCCCTCCCTGTCACAGAGTTACCAAAGCTAGCTCATTCCCAGAGAAGAGACCTTGGAAGATACTATGACAAAAATGCTTGGGTCTGAAATGTGGGGGAAGGGGTGCAGCCCCACGTCCAGAGCCAGCTTCTCAGTGAGTTCAAACAGCACAGCAATCTACTGAGATAATGCACATTTTACAGTGGCTTTTACCAGTCCCTACCCAACTATTTAGAAGATTTTCATCCAAATAATAGAAAACTTTTGAGTGTGTCCTGAGAGACGTAACCATGCCCAGTCTAGGCTGTCAACATACAGTGACTGTGAGTCCAACTCTGAAGGCCCTGCCATCATGGGAGTCACTGGAACCTAAGTCAAGATTTGGACAGCCGGTGTGCAGGAAGGGAACTCGTGAAAGAGCAGGTGCAAAACTATCTCCGTCTTTCCACCAAATGGAATTGTGACAAAGTTGAATTGTGGCAACTCTGACATTTTCTTTTCTGGCAACTCACATAGGGACAGTTGCTTCCCAAACCACACTAAATCATGGAAGGCCCGTTGCAAGCATCAATTTCATTTTAATTCATTATTCAACATTTACACAAGCTTAGGGTTCATTTGGTATATGTAATAGTGAGCAAGCCAAGTTTCCTTTATGAAAACCAAGAGTCCAAACACAGAGTAATTACTGTGAGGAGGGAGAAGTCACCCTCGGTCAAATAGTGCCACTCTAAATATTGACACTGTGTAGGCTCTGCTCCTGGTTAACCATTTATATCCTGCTGGTTTCCATGTGTAATGAAAGCACAAACAGAAGAGGAAAATGACAGTGAGACAACCAGGAAGTGTGCACAGCAACCAGGAAGTGTGCACAGCAACCAGGAAGCAGGGGCCAAGTGGCCACTGTGATAAGAGGAGAAAGAAGAGAATGGGCCACATCTGCACCATTCAGTGGTCACAGCTGCAGGTTTCTTATGCCTCATGCTTGTCAGCCTGTATGCTACATGCTTTAGATATGTTAGCTTGTTTACCCAAATGTCTGGGAGGTTGTACGCTGCCCATCATACCTGTCATCTCTGACATCTGAATGAACAGCTGATGAACTTGAGTAATGTGGGTCCCAGGAAATCACCTCCTTAGCTCCATTTGCTCTGGGAATCTCTGTCATCCCTCCTCCCAAGGTGAAGCTCTGTGAACATTTGCTCTGTACTTTCTTTTCCCTTGTAACACTTTCCAATGAGCATCTTTTCACGTCGAGAATCTCTGTGTGACAACATTGGGCCTCTGGCTGAGCCCAGGGTGGAAGAACAGTGCTTCTCCCTAACACTTCTCTGACCCAAGAGGAATGTCTTTGAGTGAAAACAATCACATGGTCTCAAAATAATCAGTTTTATTTTCTTGTTTTAAGAAGTCAACCCTCAAGGAAATATCAAAGTGGAGAGAAAAATCCCACAATATTTATTCCACAAATCTGAACCCCTTCCTCTATCTGAGAGGGAACAGGCTTAGAGAGGTGGAAAAGCCTACATGACCAGTCTCCTTGTCAGCTTCAGCTGTCAACTTGACATAGCCCAGGGTCATCTGAGGAGGTCTCAATTGGGGGATTGCCTAGATCCAATTGGCCTATAGGCAGGTATGTGGGGCATTTTCACGATTGCTAGTTGATGTAGAGGGCCCAGATCACTGTGACAATGATGTGCCTGGGCAGGTAGACCTGCCTGGGATGTGTAAGAAAAATAGCTGAATGTGAGTCTGGGAGCAAACCGAGAAGCAGTGTTCCTCCTGGTTCCTCCCTCAAGTTCCTGCCTCATTTCCTACAAAGATGGACTGTGACCTAATTCCACAGTGGTATGCTGACCACCTTCTCTCTTGAGAACAGTGGTAATCACAGAGCCAATCAGCTTGAATCTGGGATCCTGATTACCATTTATGGAAGCCTATTCTGAGTAAGAATCTAAAAGTACAAACGTCCAGCAGATGCAAAAATCCATCCCAACAAGTTCAAGGTTGAGTATCATCTGCTCATCGCTAAGCAGGGCCTCCAGGCCCTCATGATGAGTTCCATAGTATCAGCAGCAAAATCAGCAGTTTGTAATGAAGCCGCATGCTCCCTTGGCCAGGCACACAGGGCAATGTAAATGCTGAAGAGCTTGGGGAAAAGACTGTCTAGGTCTTCTAGTAGCATGAACTGTATTGGAAGTCACACGTATTTACTGCCTAAAATAAGAATATGGGGATAAGTACATTTTGAGAAATCTACAATCTTACCATTCACATATAATCACTATTAGTATTTTATATCTTTTCCTAGGTGTGTTTCTAAGGTTATAACATGCATATATGAGTTTCTTTCTACTTAAGAATGCTTCTCTGACAAAAACATATTTTATAGTTTCTATTTGTCTTGGATTCTTCTCCTGTTGCTGTGATAAAAATACCCTGAGAAAAGTAACTTATAGGAGAAAGGGCCTATTTCAGCTCACAGTTTAAGGATGTAGTCCATCATGGTGGGGAAGTCGAGGCAGCAGGAGCTCAAAGCAGCTGGTCACATTGCATCAGCAATCAGGAAACACAGAGGGATGACTGCAAGCTTGCTGCTAAGCTCCCTTCCTCCATTTATACAGTCCAGAATCCCAGTCAGAGAATAACAACACAGCATAGGCAGGTCATCCCACCTCAATTAACGTGTCACGATATGGGCTGGACATGGCTCAGCGGGTAAAGGTGCTTGTCTCCAAGCTTGATGATCTGAGTTCAGTCCCTGAAACTCATATGGTAAGAGAGCACCCACTCCCCTAAGTTGTCCTGTGACCTCCACACATGCACCATGGCAGAAACACCCACACATGTACTCATATATACATACACATACATAAACAAAAAAATATACTCCCCATCAGCATACTCAGAGGCCCAACTCCTAGATGATTCTAGATCCTCCAAGAAGACAATTAATGCTCACCATTACACTACTCAATACATTTATCCTCATAAGAGTAATTCATTTCAATAGTCTGTTTGGTGTCTACAAAGTATTTTATCAATATATTTAATGAGCATTTGTTGAGTGCCTGTTTTGCGCTGGACTATGAGGAATACAAAGAAGAATGTGGCAATTGACACTCCAGTGACATAACCCTGTGAAGTCAGCATCATGACACTCTACCCCAAGTTGCCTCTAGGCCTCTTTCAGGATTGAAGACTGCATTCTCAGGCCTGAGGAGCCGGAAGGGTCCTAGCTGCCATGCTACTGTCTTGGCTTCCCCGCCATGATGGACCTCATCCTTGAGCTGTGAACAGAAACAAACCTTTCCCCCCTCAGGTTGCTTTAGTCAGGGTATGTTATCATAGTAACAGAAGAAATTAAGACAGGCAGAAGCCACAGAAATGTCTTCTTTTTGTAGGAGAAACCTTCTTAAGTAGAAAGGTGTGTTTCTGGGTGATTGAAACTCAAGAATACAGTTACCAAAAGCAAGAAAATCCTTACGAGATCTTAGCAATTTGAATCATTAAGTATACAACAATTATTGTTATCGGAAATGTAAACCTAATTTTAAAACAAATTATTCTCCACTAAGTTATTGTTAACATATAGAGAATATTATAGACTGCACCTTGCTATTTTTTGTACTATACTGGTCTATTCAAAATGAAGTTATGCTAATCTATGATAATGGCATAATACTCTACACAATTCTATAGTATATTTTATACTGTGTTATTAATTATTGTAGTTATTACTATGTAAATAGCTCGTCACATAATCATTGTATACTTACCCTGGAACTGATTCAACAAGGAAAACAAATGCGTTTTCATCACCAATTTTGGCAGGCAGGATAATTCCTCTACTTTTTTGTTTTGGAGAAAGCAAGTTTACTAGGTAACCTACTGAATAGCCCAAGCTAGTGGCTGTGGAAGCCTGACTAGAACATATGACAGGGCTTTGCTTGCTACTTTAGTTACAGAGCATTGGTGACTCTCCTGTTTGGTTTCTGTTGCTGTGATAAAGCACTGACCAAAATCAACTTGGAGAGGAAAGGGGTTATTTCATCTTACAACTCCCAGGTCATAATCCATCATTTAGGGAAGTCAGGGCAAGAACTCAAGGCAGGAAGTTGAAGCAGAAACCATGGGGGAATGCTGCTTACTGGCTCGCTCCCTAGCTAATGCTTGGTTAGCCTTTTTATACAGCCCAGATCCACCTACCTATGAATGGTGTCACCGACAATGGGATGGGCCCTCATTCATCCATTAGCAATCATGAAAATGCTGCACAGGACTTATAGGCCAATCTGATGGAGGAAATCCCCCAGTTGTGGTTCCCTCTGCCGATGTGTGTCAAGATTAGTCATCATAATGACAAAGAAATTAATTCAAGTAAAAGCACATAGTGGGCAGAGGGAGGACAGACAGGAGCAGATCCTCTTCAGTCTATGGAATGGCAGAAAGAATGAAAAATGGTTTTAGGATATTCAGAATGACATTCAGGTTCCAGCCACTCACAGGCTCCATCTTTTAACACGTTTCTTAATTCTTGACACTTGTTTTCCTCATTTTTTGAGATTTACAGTTTGTGGTGAGGGTTAGAGATAATATGGCCTCATGTGGGGCCTGCATATAATGATGCTCCATAGGAAGACCCTGTATTGGGGGCTGGCGATAGGGCTGTCAATAAAGTCTGTGCTACAAAGCAGAAAGACCTGAGCTTGATCCCCCAGAACCTTCATAATAAAGTTGGTCACAGCACTGATTTTCCCTGCTCAGGGGAGGCAGAAACAGGAGGGTACCTGGGGCTCACTGGTCAGCCAGACTAACTGAATTGGTGAACTCCAGGTTCAGTGAGAGACCCTGTCTCAAAAGACAAGGTGAATTCAGGTGTGGTAGTATATGCATTTAATCCCAGCACTCAGGAGGGAGAGGCAGGCAAATCTCTGTGAGTTTGAGGCTAGCCTGGTCTACATAGGAAGTTGGAGACAAACCGGGGCTACAGGGAGATCTTATGTCAAAATAAACAATAGGAAATTAGGTGGAGAGAGACTTTGGCCTCTGGCCTCCACGCTTTTTTGCACACACACGTGTGAACACACACACACACACATGAAGGCCCTATGTCATTACCATCATCTGCGTCAACTATACCTAGTGTTGTTGCATCCTATGAGAGGGAGGATATTCTCTTCTCTAACGCCCTATTAGAAGCTGAAGAAGTGCTGCTCATCTGCAAGAGCCTCTGTTTACATCTTAAATTACTCAGATGCAATATATAAACAGCCTGGCTGCTTCTTAAAGTGCTCATTACTTTAATTCAAATGGCACAGAGTTCCCCTCATAATAAGTGAGGGGAACTGCCCATCTGGGCATCTCCCTCTGCTAAACTGATTTCATGTGTTTCTGGGCTGATGAGAAACATTTCCAAGACAGCTGATGTATACCAAGTAGGGACGTGGATGGCCTGCCAACCCAGGAGAAGTGGAAGTCAGCCATGCCACTCCAAGATGCAAGTCAAGATGGCCACACCCCATTGTCACTGCTCACCAAGACCCTCCTGGGGGAAGGATTTGTTTGGAAGCTACCTTTTTCCAGTTTCTGCATCAATTTTCATCTTTTTGGTTCAAATATGTTCAAATTTTATACAATTAAATATCAGTTTTTACCCTTCTAATCAATATTGTCATTGACATAATCAAAGTTGAGATTTCCACAATACATTATATAATGTACAACATTACATGGTATAATATGCATAATGTTGTTTAAATAAAGACTGCGAAAATAAATCTTATGGAACTGGCATAATAATTGCTAAAATATGTGCTTCAGTATTTTATACTTGTTCAGTTCTGGCTTTTTTGTTTTTGTTTTTGTTTATGTTTTGAGATTGGGTGTTCCTATGTAGCCCTGGCTAGCCTGAAACTCACTAGGTAGATCAGGCTGGTCTCAAATTCTAGATACCCTACCTTTGCCTCCCAGGTGCTACAATTACAGGCCTGTGCCACCTCATCCAACCAGTATTTTATTAGTCTTCCAAATATAGAAATCCCCTCAACAGATCACCCACTTACATTAAATAATTAAGTGCAACTGTCTTTAATCATTTATTTTCAAGTATAAACTATGAATTTTCACATATTTTTAAGTTCTGTCATTTGTCAAAACACATTTGACTAAAGCATTTGTGAAATAATAAATCCCATTACATGCTTAGAGAAGTACATAAATGGGTCTCCACCTCTGGGCTTCCTCCAAGTTCAGCAGATGCTAGGGGCAGCCCTGTTCTTTGGGCTTAGTACACACTGTATGATATGAGCTCTTGTGTCTGATGGGGTCAGTATCAGTGTAACCTGGAAGACTGTGGACTCTAGCCGGGTAACCTCTTTGTGATTTGAAATAGAATAAGGCTTTATATTCTTGACTATAAACCTTAGATCAAATCACAGCAGTTCACACTGCTGAGTTCTTAAGCACTGTGTGTATGTATTCAGCATTATACTAGTTATTCTCTGTTTGATAGCATGCAGATTTTCCTACTAAGATCAGGAACATAATGTCCTAGCATTTTATCATTCCCATAAGTCACTTGTTTTATTTTTCTGTACAGGACCTTACTATGTATCCTTTTCATTACTAAAAAGATTCTAATCTAGGGAGCTGAAGAGATGGCTCAGCACTTAAGAAGACTTCCTGCTCTTCCAAAAGCCATGAGTTCAGTTCCTAGCACCCATTTCCAGCTGCTCACAACTGACTATAACTCCAGCCCCAGGCAATCTGATGATCTGATGATGCCCTCTTCCAGCCTCTTGGCACCCACACATTGATGGCACACACACACACACACACACACACATAAATAATAAAAAAGAAAACATAAAACTTTAAATCCTAATCTCGTTGGAATTTTAATTTTTCTTCTTTAATTTTTAATTTTTTCTACCATTATAAGCAGTTATTTCTGTTATATAGATTTGAGAGTTGCCACGGATTATAACAGGCATTTCATCTACTTGATAGATCTTATTTCATAAACCACTCTATACAGTAACAAGGGCAATAATAATAAACACACTAATGCAAGCATAAATGCTTATCTTTGTAACTGGTTATCTGGGATATGCTGAGGGGTGACTGAGGCCTGTTATGAGATGGATCAAAACCACTTTGGGTTTTCAATGCAGTGACCCAAAGAGCTGAGATCTTGAGGAATGTTTATCTTCACAAATGTAGATGTAGCAAAGGACATCTCCTCATCACATATTTCAGTGCTTAACGACATGCGCTGGTGTTCACTCACAAAGTCAGCATCCTGATAATGAATTTTCATGAGGTTAGATTAATGAAATATGCGTAAGACAAATTATAATTCTCTGAAAGCCCTGGTACAGCTTCTTCCCTCAGTATTGGAAATGAGGCAAAGATGAAATATATAGTCTAGAAAACTGCAAAAAATAATCTGACAGTTTGAAATAATGGGGAAAACTTTAGAAAAAAGAAAACAAAAACACTGAAAAGCAAATTTGACATTTGAAAGCAGATACTGCAGGAAAAGCAATGAGCAATAGAATGGAGGCAGCCCATAGGAGCTTACCAGCTTTCATGATCATTAGCTATATTTTGAAGACTTGAGTCACAATAAATAGTTGCGTTTTTAAGGTTATTGCTTTCTTTGAGGAGTGTATCTATATTCATTATCTATTGGAAACTCTTTTTTTAATTTCTCCTACAATTCAGTATATACCAGAGACAGCATATGACATTAAACTTTCCCATCTACTCTGCCATGCCCTATGCTGTGTTTGGTACTCAGATACCTGTTCCCCAGGAACATCTATACAGACCACAAAATTGGCAAAGTCAAGACTAGTGATTAAACAGCAACACTGCTGCATAAGTGTCTTTTAACCAACGTACCAAGCACATGGGAGTTATGAGCCAGTCAGTAACATCTCTGGCTTCTCTAGGCAGATGTGCATTCATTAAAGGCTTCTGGAATTTTCTCATCTGGAAAGAGTGTCTATGCAAACAAGTAATGCGTTTTCAGAATGAGTTGTTCATCGTTACCGTGAGGTAGGCAGACCCCTTCCACCGAGTTCACCTTCGAGCTTTCTAATCTAAGCTTTTTGATGCCACCCCTCACACACAATGAGATTTTCAGGATTTTGGTTTTTCAAGATTGCAACATTTAGGATTTTCATATTTGGGGATATAATCTGGGGGATTTTAGCATTTGAAGATTTTGTACTTTCTTCATTTCAGTATTTGGGATCATAACATTCAGGACTATGTTTTTCAGGATTTTGATCAGCAATCAATTTTATATGCATCTTCATATGTTAAGGAACTATCAATTCATTGATGTTCTTAAGAGACCTTTTAAAATTAAAAACAGAAGTTGAGAGGCTGGAAAGTTGGCTTAGCAGTTAAGAACATCCTCTTACAGAGAATCTGAGTTCAGTTCCCAGCACCCACATCCGGTGGTTCACAACTGCCTGTAAGTCCAGCTCCAGAGGATCTCATGCCCTCTTCTGGTTTCTTTGAGCACCTGCACTCAAATATGTACAAACCCACACCACATACACATATAGACATATAACATTGGGGGGTGGTGGGAGATAAATTTCTTTGTAGTCCCAGTAAACCTAGAGCTTGCTGTGAAGACCAGGCAGCCTCAATCTCACAGAGATCTGCCTGCCTCTGCCTCTCAAGTGTTGGAATTAAAGGTGTGCCCTAAGGTGCTCAGCTTTGTTTTGTTTTTGTTTTCATTTTACATATGCAAATAATTTAAAAATAAAAGTTATACCTCCCAAAGAGACACTCCCAGTGACCTAGTTCCTCCAGCTAAGCCCCACCTCCTAAAGTTTCTGTCACCTCTCAAAATAGCACCACCAGCTAGGGATCTAGGCTTCAATACATGAGCTTGTGGCTGGGGGGAGTATATCATATTCAAACCATAACCGCATTTTTTGTAAACATTTTATTTAAGATGTTTAAATTAATATGAATAAGTGATATCATCTGTAAGGCATCAGCACTGTGGATTCTTCATAAAAGTACTTGAAAGTATTCCATATGTAGTGTAATTTACTGAAACAGAGCATTGGGACTCTCCAGTTTGTAAAGACTTGCTAGAATTTCCTTAAAATCATGTGTGCCTCCTGCTTCCTTGTATAGTTCCTTGATTTTTTGGCTTGTTATGACCACAAAGGTCAGTCTGTTCAACTACAATTGCCTAATACATTATATATGTCCTTTGGTTTTTTCACAGCCATTTGCTTAAAGGAATGAAGCAAAGTCTCACTAACTTTAAGACGTTTTCTGTATCAGTATGTAATACTATCTTGGCATTTCTATTTTGTATATTTGCATTTTCTCCATTTTCCTGTATTTGATTATCTGGTAGATTTTTTTTTATATTTTTGTTCATTACCCCCCATCACCCAAGTACTGGGAATTTGGGTTATTAATGTGAGCTACAGATTTCATTAGTTACTGAATTTGCTATTATTATTCTGTTCCTTTATTTCTTTTTTGTTGCTGTTTTCCCTAAGTTTTGCAGTGGAGAATTGAATGCACTTACTTTCCTTCTTTTAGGGCACTGGACACTCCATTTCCTCTGATGCATTGCTCCAGTTGTATCTTATACCCTCATATGTAGTATTGTCAATGTCTCTCTTTTTTCAGGCTTTCTATAATAATGGGTCATATCGTCCCTTTAACCACCTAAGTATTTAATGTATGAGGGAAATTAGTATTATTTGATTTGAAATTTCTAATTGAACCAAACTGTGGTCAATTAGTGTAGTTCATAATATTTTTATTTTATAGAACCAACTTTGGGCCTTAGTAGGCAATTATTAGATGAAATTTACATCTGTACTTGAGAATAAAAAGCACAGTATTTATTGTCTACAATATCACATGTACATGCACATATATGTGCATATGCACGTCAGAAGACCTCCCCCTGAAACACTTGAACATTGTGAACCCTGCCTATACTTCCTATACTTGTCTCATTCTGAAAGAATGATTCAAAAGTGCCCTTCAATAATTACTGTATTTGTGACTTTTTGCTAGAGCAAAATATTTATTCAAACCCATCACATCTTCCCCACAAAATATGACCTTAATGTTATAGCACAATCTTCTTTAGCTCATTTAATGCCTTCCACCTTGAAGATTACTTCAGTATCAATACTGTGATCTCTTTTTTCTCATTATCTCCTTTTACCAGTGAATCTTAGTTTTAAAGGCATATCTTTGGACTGAGTATGGTGGCAGATGCCTTTAATCCCAGCACTTGGGAGGCAGAGGCAGGTGTATTTCTGTGAATTTCAGACCCATCTGGTCCACACCATGAGACCTTGCCTCAAAGAATAAAAAACAGGGACTGGAAAGGTGGCTCAATGGTTAAGAGCCCTGGCTGCTATTGCAGAGGACCCAGGTTCGATTGCCAGCATGCACACAGAGGCCGAAAACCATCTGTAATTCCAGTTCCAGGAGAATCCAACACCCTCTTCTGACCTCTGTGGGCACTGGATGAGATGGGTGCACTTACACACATGTAGGCTATACACTCATACACAAAAAATAAATTTATTTTATTTTTTAAAATAAATTTATTATTTAGCCTCCATGTAGGTGCTGGGAATTGAACTCAAGTCCTCTGCAAGGGCAGTCAATGCTCTTTACAATTGAGCCATCTCTACAATCTCCATAAATAAAATATATTTTAAAAAGAACAAAAACAAACAAAAGAACAAAAGTATATCTTTGGGGTAAAAAGTATGTCTTTGGACAACTCTAGATACAAAGTTGAATTAATGCAGTTATACAACATTGAACTCAGTATAAACCCTATAAGACATAAAATGGAGTGATGTTTTAACCTTTAAAAAAGATTTCCATTTCATTTTAAAATATACAGTTTCATACAGAAAAACTTATTTTTAATGTAACTAACAGATGTTTGCACATGAGTCTCTAATCTCTATATATCTGATTATTACTAGTCACATTCGGTGACTTTCTGAGGTCCTTGGCACCTGAGGATGGATATAAAGTCATCAGGTAGATTTCAAAGGTAATGTTTGTCACCTCTACTAATTAACATGAAGCAAATTTTTATGCTTATTCTTCAAATATAACTCATTTTTTAATTTGTTGATTTTATGTGTATTTCATACAGAACATTCCAAACACTCTTATTCATCTGTATATCCACATCCCAAATGGCACCCTCCCATAGCCCCTCACCCCACTGGAGCCCATATGCTGTGTCATCCCTGTTACTGTCAACTGCATTGGCGGTGTCCCCAGCCGTTCTCCCGTGCTTGTCCATCTAGTGAATCTAGGCAGGCTATCTAGAGTTCCTTGTTTGGGGAAGATCAGCTCTTCCTTATCTAGCAGCAAACAGTTGCCCATATTCCTTTAGATAAGATTGGGGTCTGCTGTACATTTTCCCAGTTCTATACTGGGTTACTGTCTGAGAGTCTCTTGGGCCACCCGGGGCCAACAACTCAAAGGGAGGTATCTCCTGTCTGGCATTGTTTCTTGTTATGTAGCCTTTAGCTATACACATGGACTCTTAAAGAATTATATTTATTCCTTTAATCTTTGGTTATACTTTCCTTTGGGTGTTTAAGACCATAGAGTTGGCCCAGATAAACCAATTTATTTTTACTCTTAAAGTTGTTTGAGGATCTGTTTCTGAGGGGTCACATGAGCTTGGGAGGAGCTCCCTTCTTTTACTGGTTCCATCTATGTAAAGATGTCAAAGGTCCTGCTGGACCGTGGCTGGCTTCACTTGGAAGTATGGAAGACATGTTTCCTCTGTGTTGACCCTCCTCTTTGTAGACTGGACAGTGGTTCAAGTCCATTTGGTGGGGTCTCCATGGCCTCCTTGCTCAAGAGGACACATGACTCACCACAGTTACAGGACATTTTGAGAGATGCTCATAGTCCCCTGGAACAAGTTGACCTAGGAGGGCAAGGAGCAAAAACTGTCCTTTATGTCCTTCTGACCAAATTAGTATAGGCCTCAAAGTATGTCTGTTAAACATCCTAGAAGATTAGTTCCATCAGTCTGGTACTTGTAATTATCATGTAATATGTAGATAAAGCTTGGGCAAAGACCAAACGTTCACAGATAAGCCTTGCCTACACAGA
>NW_008341422.1:3174036-3175790 GCF_000622305.1 Nannospalax galili | reverse complement strand
TCCCCATTTAAAGTGCCCCCATTTTTCCCATTTCTCCCTTAATAACACCCTCTCCTACAGTCCTACCTCTCTTGATCTCCTTCTTTCCCTTTATCCCCAAGGTTCCTTGTATAACCCTCCCTCCCCACCACCTTTAATATAACCCAATATTTATCCATATCTCCCTTATTAAGGCCTGTTTCCTACTGTTCTTCTCTTTCTGATTATTTGTTTTCCTTTACCTCCCTGGTTCTTTTTCATTATCCTGGTTCCTGTAGTTATGTATGGATACATACACACTTATAAGAATTTGGTGCTGGGATCCACATATGAGGGAGAACATGCATCATTTTTTTGTTTGTTTGCTTTATCTGAGTCTGTGTTACTGCACTTAGTATAACAGTTTCTAGTTCCATCCATTTACCCACAAATTTTATGATTTCATCTTTCTTTACTGCTGAGTAAACCTCCATCGTATATATGAACCACATTTTCATTATCCACTCATCAATTGTGGGACACCTAGTTTGCTTCCATCTCTTAGAGCAACAAACATGGATGTACAAGTGTCTCTGCAATAGGATGAGTTCTTTGGGTATATGTCAAGGAATGGCATAACTGGGTCAAATGGTAGGTTAATTTTTCATTTTTTAAGAGTTCTCCACACTGCTTTCCATAGGGGTTGAACAAAAGTGTGCAGCCCCACCAGCAGTGGATGAGTGTTCCCCTTTACCCACATCCTCTTCAACATTTGGTATCATTTGTTCTCTTGATCTTAGCCAGTCTGACTGGGGTAAGATGAAATCTTAAAGTGATTTTAATTTGCATTTCCCTAATTATTAGTGATGTTGAACATCTTTTAAGATTTTTCATAGCCATCTTTACTTCTTCTTTTGATAGCTCTCTGTTCAGCTCCTTAGCCCATCTTTTAACTGGGTTACTTCTTGTCTTAATTCTGTTTTTTGAGTTTGTTATATATTCTGGATATTAAACCTCTGTCAGATGTGTCTCTGGTGAAGATTTCTCCCATTCTGTAGGTTTTCTGATCGCTTCCCTGGTTGCCTCCTTTGATGTACAGAAGGCTTTTAGTTTAATGAGGTTCCATTTGTTAATTCTTGCCCTTGTTTCCTGAGCAATTGATGTCCGGTTTAGAAAATCCTGTCCTATGCCCATATCTTGTAGGTTTTTCCCAATGTTTTTTTTCTAATAGTTTCAGAGTTTCAGGCTTGACATTGAGGTCTTTGAGCCACTTGGAATTGACTTTTGTTCAGGGTGAAAGATAGGGGTTTAGTTTCATTCTTCTACAAGTGGACATCCAGTTTTGCCAGCACCATTTGCTGAACATGTTTTCTTTACTCCAGTTAATGTTCTTGGCCCCTTTGTCAAATATCAGGTGGCTGAAATTGCATGTACTCATATTTGGGTCTTCAATTTTGTTCCATTGTTCTATGGGTCTATTTTTGTGCCAGTACCATGTTGTTTTTATGACTATAGCTCTGTAATACAAATTGAAATCTGGTATAGTAATCCCCCTGGTATTGCTCCTTGTTCTCAGCATTGTTTTGGCTATCTGAGGTCTTTTATGCTTCTATATGAATCTTAGGATAGTTTTTTCCAATTCTGGGAAAAATGTCATGGGGATTTTGGTCAGCATTGCATTGAATCTATATATGACTTTTGGTAGAATGGTCATTTTCAAAATATTAATTCTTCCAATCCATGAGCATGGGATGTCCTTCCATCTTCTGATGTCTTCCTCAATTTCTTTCTTTAAA
>NW_008341422.1:3173149-3173693 GCF_000622305.1 Nannospalax galili | reverse complement strand
GCTTCAAGTTTTTCTCCATTTAGAATGATGTTGGCTGTGGGTTTGTTATATATGGCTTTAATTATGTTGAAGTATGTTCCCTCCAGTCTAATTTCCTCTAGGACTTTATGAACATAATTGCATATGGAATTTTGTCAAAGGCGTTCTCTGCATCTATTGAGATGACCATGTGGTTCTTGTCTTTGAGCCCATTTGTATGATTTATGACATTTACTGACTTATGTATATTGAACCATCCTTGAATCTCTGGGATAAAGCTGACTTCATAATGGTGAATGCGTGTCTGTATGCAGTTTGCAAGTATCTTGTTGAGAATTTTTGCATCTATGTTCATTAAGGATATGGGTCTATAGTTTTCTTTTGTGGTTATATCTTTACCTGGATTTTGTATTAGAGTGATGCTGGCTTCATGGAAGGAATTTGGAAGTTCTCCCTCCATTTCTATCTTTTTGAATAAACTAAGTAGTATTGGCTGTAGATCTTCTTTAAATGTCTGGTACAATTATGCTGTAAATCCACCTGGTCCTGGGCTTTTCTTAGCTGG
>NW_008341422.1:3163439-3171152 GCF_000622305.1 Nannospalax galili | reverse complement strand
TCTTGATACTCTGTTTTCCATTTCGTTCATCCTATTGGTGAGGCTTTTTCCTGTCATTTCTAATTGGCTTATGGCGGAGGAGATGGAAGGGCGAATGAGGCCAGGGCTCTTTCTGATTTTTAACGTAGGCACTTAGACCTATAAACTTCCCTCTAAGGACTGCTTTCAATGTGTACCAGAGGTTTTTGTTGTGTTGTATTGTTCTTTTCATTTAGTTCCAGGAATACGGTTATTGCTTTCTTAATTTCTCCTTTATCCATTCATCATTCAGAAGTGTGTTATTTAATCTCTATATGTTCACGTACTTACTAGGGTTTCTTCTGGTGTTGAGTTTAAGCTTCATTGCATTGTGGTCTGAGAGAACATGTGGAATTATTTTGATCTTTTTGTATTTGTTGAGGTTTGTTTTGTGCCCTAGTATATGGTCAATTTTGGAGAAAGTTCCATGGGGCACTGAATAGAAATTATATTTTTTGATGCTTGGGTGGAATATTTGGTAGATGTCTGTTAGGCCCATTTGATGTATGGTATTGTTTAATTCAGATATCTGTCTGTTGATTCTCCATCCTGTTGACCTATCTAATGGAGACAATCGGGTATTAAAGTCCCCTACTCTTAATGAGCTGGGATTAATCTGGGTCCTAAAGTCCTATAGTACTGTTTTGATGAAGTTGGTGCACGAGAGTTTGGTGAATATATGTTTGAAATATCTTCTTGGTCAATTGTTCCTTTGATCAGAATGAAGTGGCCCTCTTTGTCTCTCCTGATTAGTTTTATTAAAGTCTATTTTGTCAGATATTAAAATTGCAATGCCTGCTTTTTTCTCAATACAATTTGCTTAGTGTATTTTTTTCCATCCTTTCACCTTAAGGTAGTGCCTGTCCTTGAAAGTTTTGTTGCAGACAACTAAAGGATGGGTTTTGTTTCTTAATCCATTCAACTAGTCTGTGTGTTTTGACTGGAGAGTTCAGTCCATTGATATTTAAAGTTACTAATGAAAGATGTGTCTTGTTTCCTGTCATTTTATTTCTGTTCACATTCTTGGTGTAGCTGTGCATTTCCATAGTTACACCATCATTAAGTTTCTTTCAGTAAACCCTTGTATATAGTCATTCCTTTCTTCAGCTCTTTGTATTGCTTCAAGAACTCTCTGATGAGCTGGTTTTGTGGACATGAATTCCTTCAGCCTATTTATGTCATGGAAGTTTTTTCTTTCCCCTTCGACTATAATAGACATTTTGGCTGGGTAAAGTAACCTTAGTTGGCATCTGTGGTCATTTAGAACAGGGAATACTTTGGTCCAGGCTCTCTGGCTTCCACAGTTTGCACTGAAAAGTCAGTTGTAATTCTGATGGGTTTTCCTTTATATGTGACTTGTTTTTCTTTTGTAGCTTTCAGTATTCTCTCTTTGTTCTGTATGTTTAGTGTGCCTACTATGATATGCTATGGGGAGTTTCTTTTCTGGTCCTGACTATTTGGTGTTCTATGTATTTGTATGGGGGAAGTCTTCCCTTAACTTTGGGAAGTTCTCTTCTACAATTCTGTTTAAGATCTGGTCAATACCATTAACCTGAAATTCTTCTCCTTCCTCTATGCCTATGATACATAAGTTTGCTATTTTATTTTAATTTTATATGTATGTGTGTATTGTTTGCATGTATGTGAGTGCACCTGTGTAGTGCAATGCCACAGGGGTCAGAAGAGGGTGTCAGATTCCCCTGGACATGGAATTAAGGATGGTTTGTAGCCGCCATGTGGGTGCTGGGAATCGAACCCGGGTCCTCTGCAAGAGCAGTCAGTGCTCTTAACCACTGAGCCATCTCTCCAGCCCAAGTTTGGTGTTTCTATGGTGTCACACATTTCCTGCATATTTTGTTCTTGTGTTTTCTTAAATTTTTCATAATCTTTGCTTGAGTGGTCTAATTCATCCACTTTATGTACTAGTCTTGATATTCTGTTTTCGATTTCATTCATCTTTGTTTTTTTTTTTTTTTTGAGTTCCGTGTCCTGTGTTATCTCTAGGGGTTTCTCACAGTACTCTAGAGGACTGGTGGTATTTGGTGGGGATATATTATTTTGTTTTTTCATATTATTTTATAATGGAAGGCCAAATTGCTTTCATTTTCCTGCTTAGGAGTTCCCACAGAGGCCCAAGTCAGATAAGGAACAGATACTCTCAGGCTTTCTCCTAAGGTCTGGATATCTCTAGGAAAGATGCTGGCCTCAGGAATTTGGGGGCTGGCTGGCCTGGGAGCAGGGCCCAGGAAAGATGCTGGCCCCAGGAAACTGGTGGTTATGCTGTCCAGGGATGCAAAGAGAAGTGGGTGTGGGAAGAGGCCCCAAGGGCTCCTGGGGCTACAGGGAGGAATTGGGTTGGTCTGGACGCAAAGGATCTGGAAGCAATGGGGATTCTGGCTAACAGGTCAGTCCAGGGAGCTGGGGTGCCAAGACAGAAATGGGCCAGTACCCAGGAAAGATGCTGGCCCCAGGAAGCTGGTGGCTGTGCCACCCAGCAATGCAAAGGGAAGTGGGCTCTATATGCAAATTTAAAAGCACTTTTTCTTTTAATAGACAAAATATGTCTGTTCATTCTTAGGAATATGAGTCTTCTATTGGGTCTCAATTCTACCATATCTTATTTTTAAATCCTGGAATATTATGTTGTATTTATTGGGTTTCTGCATATAAGGTGGGTCAATCTTTGATTCTATTAGAGGCATTTTAATACCTTCTGACATCTTGGCGTCCCTCTGCTAATTTAGATTATGCCACGCTGCTTCCATTTGCAATCCATATAATACTTGTCTTATTCTGTGTTCTCTCTCTCCCTCCCTTCTTCCACCTTTTTGATACATCTGCCCTAATTTATCAGAACATATGTTTATGTGTTGCCCTTCAACTCATGATGTTACCCTCTTTGAGTCTTAAATCTACAGTTAAGTATGGGAAATAGTCGCCATCAACCTCTTTGCAGATTTATGCCCTTTTATCTTGTGGTTGGATGATGTGTTTGCTGAATTGATGGGTATGAATTATTTCATTTAATCTTCATAACAGTCCTTTGGGGGTACCTGCTGTGATTGTTCCCCACTGAAGAGATAAGGAAATGGAAAATTAGAGAATAAAGTGTTCAATAAGAGAAACTTCAGTTAGTTTAAAACACAATAAAGACACAGGCAAGTGATTTTTTTAAGGGAAAATTTTTCAGTTTTATTTTTTGTTTTTTGAGAGAATTTCATGTGTCCCAGGCTGGCCTTGAACTCCTGAGTACTGGGATTACAGGCATCTACCACTTTAGCTAACATAAAAGGAAATTTAAATCACCTATGATTCTACCATCTTAAGGTGTCAATACTTGTGTGTGTGTGTATGTGTGTGTGTGTATGTGTGTATGTGTGTATGTATGTGTGTATGTGTGTATTCAAATATATATGTAGGATCACACTGAATGAATTATTTTACAAACTACTTTCCCTTAATTAGTAAAAATATTTTCTAATCAAAATGAATGTATACATAATTATATTAAACAGCTGAACATTCTTTGTGTGCATAATTTAATTACCCCAACTTGGGATCATATGGGTTATTTCTTTTTTGTTTGATTTCAGTTGATACTGTGATGAACTTTCTGCACACGCTTTATCAACCTCCTTGTGATTTAATCTAAAAATTTACCTCCTTTTTAGAAAGGTATGCATATTTGAAAAAGATTTAATAAAAATTACATTTCCAATAATCTAACATGTTCTAGACCAGAATAATACTTCTATATATCATAGTTTTTAAATTCACTCAATATTTTGGGATTTGAGGTCACAGAATGTTATACACATATACACACATTCAAAATGCAACACAGTGATTAATAATATATTTCTATTAAAATAATTTAAAAACATTTGTCAATGAACCATAAATCAAATATTTCTATATTTGAAAGCAAATAGAAAATTTCTGGAGCAAAACCAGAAAAAGGCAGCCAGGGATCACCTTCAAGGAAGAAGACAGAAACATCCACTCATGGTGGCAAGGAGAGTTCACCCTGAAGGAAAAGGCTCAAACATGTCCACTCCTAGTGATAGGTCAGGATCAGGGTCTGTTTTGGAAAAGGTTGTAGGTTAAGGCTGTTCCGTTGACTGGAGGTTGAATAAAGGTTCAGACTACAGTCTAGCTCCATAGATAGTAGTATTGAGTTGAGTGAATGGGTGATTAAAAAAATAATTTTATCAGAATTGGAATATAGCTGTCAGAAAAGTGCAATGAAGAGGACCTGAGCTCAAGTCCCAGGCAGCCATGTGAAACCAGTCATGGTGCATCTGTAACCCCAGTGCTAAGAGGAAGAGAGTAGAGACAGATGGATTCTTGAAGCTCATTTATCTATGAGCTCCAGGCTCAGTGAGATACTCTGTCTCAAAAAATAAGGTGAAGAGAAATCAAGGAAGATTCCCCACATCCCAACATTGATATTTTGCCTCTACATGCACTCATGTGTACACACACACACACACACACACACATGGGCATGCACATACACACTCATGAGAACTGTATGGGACAAGAGCTCAGGGTTCCTGCCACTTGACCTAACTTGGAATTAAGGATCCTACCATGGGGTCCCTGATGAAGGCAGCCAATAAATATCCAGACAGAATACTTTGAGTGAAAAGAAAACAGCATAACAAAATGCTCATACATGTATGCAACATGTCATGAGAAAAACTGAGACATGAAAGGTATTCCCTGTGCAAGAGTCAAGCTTTGAGATAATAGATAAAATAAATAATTCTGAAGAAAATGTTTTTAAGATATTTAATGAGATAAAAGAAGTGAAACACTATGAGAAAAAGAGTAAAGAGCCAATAGAGAGCTATTAAGAGAACCGAACAGAAACTCTAGAAATGTAAAATGTACCTACTGAAGGGGAGAACTCACAAGGCAGAGAAAACAGCTGACTAAATGGTGTGGCTGAAAGGTAATTAATGACATGTGAGAGAATACTGAGGAGCTTCCCCAAAGTGTAGAGTAGAAAGGAAAGGAAAATGAAAGTGACTTTGGACTCACGGAACAATATATTTATGTCGTGTGTGTGTGTGTGTGTGTGTGTGTGTGTGCTCAGTGTTTGTATGTTGTATGTTTCAAGAAACATGTTTCAAAGTGGAAAGGCAGAACAACAAGTAGAGAAGAAATGCTGGCTGAGATTTTGAAAACAAAAAGATACCATAGTGGTTTGAATGAGAAATATCCCCCATTGGCTCAAGTGTTTGAGCACTTGTTCCCCAGTTGGTCGTGCTGTTTGGAGAGGTTACTAGTCTTTAGGAGGGGCAATGCTAGAGGAAGTACATCACTGGGGGCAGGTTCTGAGAGTTTATAGCCTCACCTCACCTCCAGTTCACGTTCTCTGCTTCCTGTGTGTGATGGAGATGTGACCTCTTAGCTTCCTGCTCCAGCAATCTGCTGCCATATCTTCCCCACCATTATGGATTCTTTCTCTGGAACTATAAGGCAAATAAACCCTTTCTTCCATTGGTCACTTTTGGTCATAGTTTTTTATCACAGCAACCAAAATGAACACATACAGATATCAATTCTCAGGTAAAAGAAAAAACAACCACTGAATTGCACTCAGGAAAAATAGATATAAATGAATCACTTGGCACATTTGAGTAAGGCTAATGAACACTTTTCCCTGTTATGGAGTGCAAAACTGGTTTCTTTCAATGCTACAGTTATTATTATAATCCTTGTTCATTTTGGAACAAATATAAAAACCACATGGCTAAAAAAATTACCTTGTGATAGTTTCAGTACACTAAACCACATGGTTTAAGAATTTTTCCATATGGAACTCGAAGAACCTCAGCTCCATTCCTCCATGTTTTGACTACCAAATAAATACCACTTAAAGACTATTTTTTTCATAGCTAAAGATGATCAGTTTTAGTTTGCTGTTTAAAAGATGCAAATAAAAATGATTTTTAAATTACTAATATCTAAACTCGACCATCAATGATAATTTCTATGTCAATTGCATGTCAGCTTTGCATAGTCAGCAATACATCACCATCTTACCTAAACCAGGTCTTCCTCAACTTTACCTTCTAGGGTCTAGGTGATGCAGGATAGAAAAGTGGTACTACCCCCTAAATGGACTGCAGACACAAATGGAGAGAGGCAAAAGAGAACTGAAAAATAGAATTATCAGACTTTCTCTCACTTTGAGCCCCTTCTCTACCCACCCATTCCCAGGATTGTTGTGAAGCATAGTGCATTGTCTCCCTAGTGATAAGTCTCTAAGAATGAGCAAAGATGTGCAGTACTTGGTATGTGATTTGGTCATTACAGTAATGCCCTCCCTTGTGTTTGATCTGCTCCTTCCCTTAATCAATTCCCCTTTTCCCTCACTTTTAATTCCCTGGGATTACTCTTCCCAATAAGGCATTAGCAGATAATCCTTTGCCTTCGGCTCTATTTTCTAGGGAACCTAGGCTAAGACTGTATGACTATCTGACACCTAACTTTAGCCACAGGCTGTGTTTTATTCTTGGTTAATTTCCCTTTTTACTCCTTTTTTTTCTTCTTCTTCTTCCTCTTTATAGTTGCTATATTAGAAAATCCAAATTCACAGTCCCAGGTTTCTAGGACTGGAAGGGCAGTGTTTGGTGGTTCTGAACTGAAGGTGGAGACAGACATAATGAAGAGATCTCTCCACTCAACAACACTTTCATCCCTGAGTCAAATACTGAGTCGATGAGCATGTCACATTCAAAAGGCAGAAGGTTGTGTGTTTCAGCTTAGGAAATGGAACCAAATAGATTCCTTTTTTTTTTGCTTAATTGCATGTAAGTTCAGAAAGCCTTTCTGCATCTCCTGTGGTTCTCATCTCTCATAGAACATTAAGTGGTGTGGGGCTGGAAAGATGGTCAGTGATTAAGAGCATATACTGCTCTTACAGAGGACCCTGTTTGGTTTCCAGCACCCACATCAAGTGGCCCACAGCCACCTGTAACTCCAGTTCCAGAGCATGCGCCGTTCTCTTCTGGACTCTATGAGCACCTGTACACAAATGGTGCACATACAGACAAGCAGGTACACAAACATACATATAAATACATAACTATATTTTAATCACAAAAATTAAGTCATTGTCCTGGTCCCAGCACTTCGATAAGTCCAGCCCAGCACGCCTTGACTCCTCCAGCCTCTTTCACCCTCCCAGCTCCTCCACCGAGTCTCTCCTCATAGGCTGGGTACAGGCCCATTTCTTTTCTTGGTACCCCAGACACTGGGGCTAACCTCTCAGACCAGAGCCGCCACTGCTTCCTGATCCTTTACATCCAGGCCAACCCAGTTCCTTCCTGCGAGCCCAGGAATCCTCTAGGCCTGGTCCCATCCTCACCTCCCTTTACTTCTCTGAGTGGCACAGCCACCAGCTTCCTCAGACCAGCATCTATCCTGGGCCCTTCTCTCAGGCCAGCCCAGCCCCCAAATTCTTGAGGGCAGCATCTTTCCTGGAGGGACCCAGACCTTAGGAGAAAGCTTGCTATCATCTGAGCCTCATCTCACTTGGGCCTCTGTGGGAACTCCTGAAGACAAAAGCAATTAGACCACTCCAATATAAAATCAAAAGAAAGAAACTGAGCCTAGAACAACCACCTTTTCATGCCCAACAAGTAAACCACAAAGGCACATAAAGTTTACAAAAAGAAGCAG
>NW_008341422.1:3161463-3163427 GCF_000622305.1 Nannospalax galili | reverse complement strand
AAATACACATATCAAAATCAGAGAGGGAAAAAAACAATAACGTGAAAAACCAAAATAACATATCCCCAACAAATACCAATAGTCCTCTAGAGGAGTACAATGAGAACCCCCTAGGGGTAATGCAGGACATGGAACTCAAAAGAACAATTATAAACATGATAAAAGAATTCAGTGAATTTAAAGAACATACAAAGAAATCAAAGAACTGAAGGAAGATAGGGAAAAACTTCTGAATGAATTCAGAAAAGAGCTAGAAATATTGAATACTACTCAGGCTGAAATGAAGAAGGAAGTGAAACACTCAGTAAGCCAATTAGAAACAAGAGGAGAAAGCCTCACCAACAGGATGAATGAAATGGAAAACAGAATATCAAAACTGGAAGATAAAGTGGACAAATTGGACCATACAATCAACGATTATGAAAAATTTTAAAAAACAAAAGAATGAAATATGCAAGAATTGTGTGACACCATAAAAATACCAAACTTATGATTCATAGGCATACCAGAAGGAGAAGAATCTCAAGATAATGGTATGGAACAGATCTTCAACAGGATTGTAGAAGAAAATTTCCCAAAATTAAAAAAAGACATGCCCATACAAATACAAGAAGCACATAGAACACCAAATAGACAGGACCAGAAAAGAAATTTTCCACGGCACATCATAGTAAAAACACTAAACATTCAGAACAAAGAGACAGTTCTGAAAGCTTCAAAAGAAAAACAACAAATCACATATAAAGGAAAACCCATCAGGATCACAGCTGACTTTTCAGTGCAAACTATGAAAGCCAGAAGAGCCTGAACCAAAGTTTTCCCAGCTCTAAATGACCAAAGATTCCAACCCAGATTACTTTACCCAGGTAAAATGTCTATCATAGTTGAAGGGGAAACAAAAATCTTCCATGACATAAATAGGCTGAAAGAATTCATGTCCACAAAACCAGCCCTTCGGAGAGTTCTTGAAGCAATACAAAGAGCTGAAGGAAGGAACAACTATACACAAGGGGTAATGGAAAAAATTCAATGAAGGTATAACTGTGGAAATGCACACTTATATCAAGAATGTGAACAGAAATAAAAATGACAGGATTCAATACACATCTTTCATTAATAACTTTAAATATCAATGGACTGAACTCCCCAGGCAAAAGATACAGACTAGTTGATGGATTAAGAAACTAAACCCATCTTTTGTTGTCTACAAGTAACTCATCTCACTTTCAAGGACAGGCACTACCTTATGGTGAAAGGATGGAAAAAAAAATCTACAAAGCAAATGGCACTAAGAAAAATGCAGGCGTTGCAATTCTAATATCTCATAAAATAGACTTTAAACTAAAACTGGTCAGAAGAGACAAAGATAGCCACTTCATTCTGATCAAAGGAACAATAAACCAAGAAGATATTACAATCATGAACATATATTCATCAAACTCTGACCCATATTAATCCCAAATCATTAAGAGTAGGGGACTTCAATACCCCATTGTCACCATTAGATAGGTCAACAGGATAGAGAATTACCAGAGAGACTTCTGAATTAAACAATACCATATATCAAATGGACCTAACAGATATCTGCCGAATATTCCATGCAAGAACCAAAGAATATACTTTCTATTTAGCACCCCATGGAACCTTCTCCGAAATTGACCCTGTACTGGGGCACAAAAGAAACCTCAATGAATACAAAAAGTTTTAAATAATTCCATGCATTCTATCAGACCACAATGCAATAAAGCTTACAATCAACACTGGAAGAATCCCCAGTAACCACATAAACACATGGAGATTAAACAACACACTCCTGAAGGATGAATGGGTCAAAGGAGAAATTAAGAAAGAAATAATAGTATTCCTGGAACTAAACAAACAGGACAATACAACACAATAAAACCTCTGGGACACACTGAAAGCAGTCCTTAGAGGGAAGTTTATAGCTCTAAGTGCCTACATTA
>NW_008341422.1:3160493-3161175 GCF_000622305.1 Nannospalax galili | reverse complement strand
AAACATCACCACAAACACAAAAAGATCCAGAACATTATAAGGGAATACTTTAAAAACCTATATGCTACTAAATTTGAAAACCTAAAAGAAAAGTATGGGTATCTAAAATCATGGGAACCACCAAAACTAAACGAAGACGAGATCAGCAGCTTAAACAAACCCATAAAACATAAGGAAATTGAAACTGTGATACAAAACCTCCTGACTGAAAAAAGCCAATGACCAGATGGATTTATAGAAGAATTCTACCAGACATTTAAAGAGGATCTACATCCAATGCTACTTAAGTTATTCAAAAAGATAGAAATGGAGGGAGAACTTCCAAATTCCTTCTATGAAGCCAGCATCACTTTAATACCAAAGCCAGGTAAAGATACAACCAAAAAAGAAAACCATAGACCCATATCTTTTTATTTTTTTTTTATCTTTATGAGTCAGGATCTTCCTGTAGCCCCGGCTCTCCTGGAACTCACTATGTAGACCAGGCAGGCCTTGAACTCACAGAGATCTGCCTGCCTCTGCCTGCTGAAGGCTGGGATTAAAGGCATGTGCCACCATGCCTGGCTAGAACCACACCTTTAATGAACATAGATGCAAAATTCTCAACAAAATACTTGCAAACTGCCTACAGACACACATCAAAAAGATCATCCACCATGATCAAGTTGGCTTTATTCCAGAG
>NW_008341422.1:3159107-3159576 GCF_000622305.1 Nannospalax galili | reverse complement strand
CAAAATTGAAGGCCCAAATATGAGTACATACAATTTTGGCCACTTGATATTTGACAAAGGGGTCAAGAACATTCACTGTATGTTCAGCAAATGGTGCTGGCAAAACTGGATCTCCACCTGTAGAAGAATGAAACTAAACCCCTATCTTTCACCTTGCACAAAAGTCAAATCCAAATGGATCAAAGACCTCAATATAAAGCCTGAAACTCTGAAAGTGTTAGAAGAAAACTTTGGCAATAGCCTACAAGATATAGGTGTAGTAAAGGATTTTCTAAACTGGACATCAACTGCCCAGGAAACGAAGTCAAGGATCAACAAATGGGACCTCATTAAACTAAACAGAAGAGAGAGTTCTCAAAAGAAGAAATAAAGATGGCTAAGTAGCATCTTGAAAGGTGTTCAACATCACTAGTAATTAGGGAAATGCAAATTAAAACCACTTTAAGATTTCATTTTACCCAGTCAGACT
>NW_008341422.1:3156788-3158743 GCF_000622305.1 Nannospalax galili | reverse complement strand
AAACCAGGATAATGAAAAGGAACCAGAGAGGTAAAGGAAAAGAAAAAATCTGAAAGAGAAGAACAGTAGGAAACAGGTGTTAACAAGGGAGATATGGACTATAATGGGGTTATTTTAAGGGGAGGGGGGAGGGAAGGTTATATAAGGGACCTAGGGGATAAAGGGAAAGAAGGAGCTCAAGAGAGGTGGGACCATAGGAGAAGGGTATTATTAAGGAGAAATGGGAAAAACGGGGGCACCTTAAATGGGAAAACCATGGTGGACAGGTTAGACAATGTGAGAGATAAACAATATCTAGCTAATTTTAGAAAACCAAAGGGAACCATATTAGGCCAACAACCTACTGACAAATTATACATACTACCAGATCAGAGAATGTAATATATGCATAGGCAAGATTTATCTGAGAGTGTTTGATCTTTGCCCAAGCTCTATCTACATGGCATATGGTAATTAAAAGTACCAGACTGGTAGAACTAACCTTCTTGGATGTTTAACAGCCATACTTTGAGGCCTATACTAATCTGGTCAGAGGGACAAAAAGGATGGTTTTTGCTCCTTGCCCTCCTAGGTCGACTAAGTTCCAGGAGACTATGACCATCTCTCAAAATGTCCTGTAACTGTGGTGAGTCACCACTAGATGATCCTGTAACTGTGGTGAGTCACCTGTCCTCTTTATCAAGGAGGCTGTGGAGACCCCACTAGATGGGCCTGAACCAGTGTCCAGTCTACAAAGAGGAAGGTCAACACAGAGGAAACATTTCCTTCATGCTTCCAAGGGAAGCCAGCCATGGCCCAGTCTACAAAGAGGAAGGTCAACACAGAGGAAACATTTCCTTCATGCTTCCAAGGGAAGCCGGCCATGGTCCAACCATGGTCAAGCAGGACATTTGACTTATCTTCACATAGGCGGAACTGGTAAAAGAAAGGAGCCATGGGCTCCTCCCAAGCCCATGTTACCCCTGAGGAACCAATCCTCAAATGACCTTAAGAGTAAAAGTAAATTGGTTTATCTGGGCCCACTGTAGGGTCTTAAACACCCAAAAGGAAAGTATAACCAAAGAGGGGTCAATATAATTTTAAGAGTCCATGTGTATAGCTAAAGGCTACATAACAAGAAACAATGCCAGACAGGTACTACCTTCCTTTGAGTTATTGGCCAAGGTGTCACAAGAGACTCCCAGACAGTAACCCAGCATAGAACTGGGAACGTGAACAACAGACCCCAATCTTACCTAAAGGAATATTGACAACTGATTGCTGCTAGATGAGGAACAGCTGATCTTCCTAAAACAAGGATCTCTAGATAGCCTGACTAGATTCAGCAGATGAACAAGCACTGGAGAATGGCTGGGGGTGTTGACTACACAGAGGACAGTAACAGGGATGACAGAGTATGTGGGCTCTTTTATGTGAGAGGGGGAGGCTATGGGAGGGTGCTATTTGGGAAGTGGGTATATAGATGAATAAGATTGTGTGGCATGTTCTGTATGATATACACAAAGAAATATCAACAAATTTTTTAAAGACATATTTGAGGAGGAAGCATAAAAATTTACTTCATGTTAAATAGAGGTGATAAGCATTACCAGTGAAATCTACCTGATGACTTTATACCCATATTGAGGTACTAAGGACCCAAGTGTAATCTACTGTGACTAGTAATCATCTGATACACAGAGATTAAAGATACCTGTGCAAACATCTAACCATTAGTAGCATTAAAAATGTAGGAAACAGCATATTTTAAAATGAAATGGAGTTATTCTTTCGGTTAAAAACTCATTCAATTTTATGTCTTACAGGGTTTATACTGAGTTCAATATTGTATGACTGTATTAATTCAACTGTGAACCTAAAAATTTAAAGCCACCTTTGAAAGAGGTGTATCCTTGCTCTGCAATGTGTTACTGAATATGTTAAAGCTGTAATGAAATGCTCCTTCTAATCATGCG
>NW_008341422.1:3156129-3156340 GCF_000622305.1 Nannospalax galili | reverse complement strand
ACATGTATCTTAGCTCTGGAAATTGTTATTGAATATGTCAATGCTGTTGTAATGAAATGCTTCTTCTAAGTATGTGGTTATTAAATAAATGATTTTTTAAAAATTAAGTAGTGGAATATGCCAGATTCTTCATGATGATGTTATATGTACCATAGTTTGGCCTTCATGAATCATCCTAATATTTATCTCTAGCACTAAAAAGCATGTTAAA
>NW_008341422.1:3130759-3155942 GCF_000622305.1 Nannospalax galili | reverse complement strand
TATTGATTTTTTCATTTTGAAGCAGAAAGAGGGTTTAAGAGATTTCAATATAGATTTTTTGAAGTACTAAGGTTAAAAGAAAGACTCAGAAAGTAAGACACACCCAAGAACATGGCTGTAGGATTCCAGAAGTCCTATTACAGGCTTTTGAGATAAGGTCTTGCTATGGTTTCCAGACTGGCCTTGAACTTGAGATGTTCCTGCCTTTACCTACCTACTACTGGAATTACAAGCATGTACCACCATGCCAGGCCTACAGAAATTTTGCGAATACCTCACATATGACCTACATCCTACAGGTAACTTTTCATTATATTGCTTTGTTATATAATTTCCCATTCATCCATGTGTCTGTCCATCAATTCATCTTATTTTTATACATTTCAAAGTAGATTTCAGCATGAATATTATGAACTAGTGTTCAAAGATTTTATAGTTCCTTGTTAAAACATGGTGGATTCACTAGTTTTAAGTGTATTGTTCAATGAGTCTAGACAAAAAAACCTATGTTATGCAAAATGCTGTCACTATATAAAAAAGTATTGCCCCCCACCCCCACCCCCCCACTGAAATTTTCCTCCTGGTTCTTCCCAGACAGTTCCTACCCCATCTCCCAGGAGCGATTATATTTGACTGTTTTCTCTATAGATTAACTGTGCTTATTCTAGAGCGTCTTACAGATTAAATCATAGAATATTGCCTCTACATTGTTTAATTTGGTGGTGGTGGGGTCGAAGAGAAGGTTTGAGGCCTTTTCTCATTTAGCACAATGTTTTAAAGACTATCCAAGCTAGGCATGATGATCCATGACTATAATCCCAGCACTCAGGAGCTGACATGGAAGAATTGCTGTGAATTTGAGTTCAGTCTGGGCTACATAGTGAATTCCAGGACAGCCTGAACTGCAGAGTGAGATCCTGCCTTATAAAAGGAGTCAAGGGGCTGGATCATGGGGCTGAATCATGGGGCTGGAGTCATGCGGCTGGAGTCATGGGGCTTAGCAGTTAAGAGCTCATACTCCTCTTGCAGTGGGACCTGAGTTCCATTCCCAGCACCGTATCAGGCCTCTCACAACTGCATGAACCTGCAGCTCCAGGGAATCTGACCTGCTTCTGGCTTCTGTGGGCATCTGCATTCACATATACAATCCCACACATGCACATAATTAAAAACAATAAAAAATGAAACTATCATGTGCCCTCAGTGCTATGTCATGATAGCTTCAGTTTGTTTTAAAAGCTGATGACACTGAACACATGTTCATGTGACTTATCCATTTGCATATTTCCCTATGTGAATTATGATAATCACTCCTTAGATACTGAGTGATGTGTTCTTTTATTATTAGGTTCTAAGAATTTAATCTGTCTCCCAAATTCTAGTTTTATGATCCGTCTTAAAAACATTTATTGGTTTATTGTTGATCAGAGATGTTTATTGGGATGGATTCTGATACTCATGTATCATTTAGGTTTATTGTGAACTCTTTCTCCTGCTTTCTCCTTCCTTTCTTTCTTCCTTCTTTTCTTCTACACATCCTTCCTTCCTCCCTCCCTCTTTCCCTCCCTCCCCCTCCCTCCCTCCCTCCTTCCTTCCCTCCCTCCCTCCCCCCTTCTCTCCTTCCTTCCTTCTTTCCTTCCCTCCCTCCCTCCCCCCTTCTCTCCTTCCTTCCTTCTTTCCTTCCCTCCCTCCCTCCCCCCTTCTCTCCTTCCTTCCTTCTTTCCTTCCCTCCCTCCCTCCCCCCTTCTCTCCTTCCTTCCTTCTTTCCTTCCCTCCCTCCCTCCCCCCTTCTCTCCTTCCTTCCTTCTTTCCTTCCCTCCCTCCCTCCCCCCTTCTCTCCTTCCTTCCTTCTTTCCTTCCCTCCCTCCCTCCCCCCTTCTCTCCTTCCTTCCTTCTTTCCTTCCCTCCCTCCCTCCCCCCTTCTCTCCTTCCTTCCTTCTTTCCTTCCCTCCCTCCCTCCCCCCTTCTCTCCTTCCTTCCTTCTTTCCTTCCCTCCCTCCCTCCCCCCTTCTCTCCTTCCTTCCTTCTTTCCTTCCCTCCCTCCCTCCTTCTTTCCTTCCTTCCTTCCTTCCTTCCCTCCCTCCTTCCTTCCCTCGTTCCTTCCTTCCCTCCCTCCTTCCTCCTGCACTGGACGGCTTTAGTTGTCAACTTGACACACCTGGGTAGAGGGGAGCCTCAATTGGGGAATTGCCTCCATTGGGCTGGTCTGTGGCCGTATCCGTGGAGAATTCTCTTGATTGTTGAGTGATGTGGGAGGGCCCAGCCCTTCCTTCCTTCCTCCCTCCCTCAGTTCCTTCTTCCTTCCTTCCTTCCTTCCTTCCCTCCTTCCTTCCTTCTCCCTTTCTTTCTTTCCTTCTTGACAGAGTCTCATGTAGCCCAGGCTTGCCTTGAACTCACTATATATCCAAGGATGATTTTGAACTTCTGATCCTCCTTCTTCCACTTTCCAAGTGCTGGAATTACAGATGTGCACCACCACACCTGGTTTACACAGCTCTGGACTTTGTATATGCTAGGAAAACACTCTACCAACTGAGCTCCATCCCCAGCCAATGAACTTTGTCTTAAAATTTTGACTACTGCTAATTCACAAAAATATTCTCTATGTTTTCCATTACAAGTTCAAAGGTTTGAGATTTTTTTGCATTCAGCTTATAACCACTGTGGGGAGTTCTGTAGCGGTTCAGTTGCTTTGTGACAAAAGCAAGGGGACAGTCCAGTAGACAAAGTCTTGCTCTGCAAACATGAGATTCTGAGTTTGAATCCCAAACACACTTTCAAAAAGCTGTTATGGCCACCTGGGTATGTATAACCCCAGTGTCATGGTAGGTGGAGACAGGAGGGTCATAGGGACTTGCTGGAAGTTAACCTTGCTCCAGGCTCAGTGAGACACCCTGTCTGAACAAGTGCATGTTCTTTCCCATGGTCCAGTACTGCTCCTTCATCCTGCCCTTCTGTCTTCTCTCACTACAGCCTCTCTTCCTCCTCTATAATGTGTGTCACACTGGGGACCATTCTGTGAGCATCTCAGGGATGACACTTGTTCCTTGTAAAGAGGGTGACTTTGGTAGATGTTTGTGTAGCTTAGACTCTTCTTTGCCCCTAGCAATAATGTTCACCAGTCTCATGCAAGAAAATACCATTCTGTGCTTATTATGGGAAATAAAAACTTACTTACTGGAGAACTGCTGTATTTAGAGAAAAAATTTTAATGTAGTGGTTTTACAGTCCACTCCTTGACAGGTTCATATTAGGCAAAACACTTAGAATAGAGAGTAAATGGCTGGCTGGCTCAATATAATCTAATTTTCAGATTCATTATTGTTCTTCCTACTCTCTGATTTTTTCTCATTGTGTGAAGACATCATCTATGAAGACATATGACCCAGCACACAGAGATTCATGTTTATCACACTTGTAAAGACACATGTCCCATGACACAGAGATTCATGTTTTCTGTGTTTGACTTTTATTATTTCATTATTTTGACATGTCATCCCATAAGCATTCATGCACTTCTGTCAGTGACTTGTGAATTATTGACCCTTTAAGGTCACTAAGAATAATATGTGCAGCTTTCATAAACAAGAATAATTTGTAAAAGACATTGAATGTGATTTTATTATTTATTTTTATTTTACATGTGTGAATGTTTTCCCTGCATAAGTGTACCACTTGTATGCAATGCCTGCAGAGGTCAGAAAAAAAGCATCTGATCCCCTGGAACTACAGATACAGATAGTTGTGAACCACCATGCGGGTGCTAGGAACTGAATCCAGGTCCTCTGCAAGAGCAGCTAGTGCTCTTAACAACTGAGCCATCTCTCAGGCCCCAGATACTAAAATGTTTTTACAGGACTGGGGATATGGCTCAGTTGATAGAGTGCTTGCCTGGCATTCACAAGGCCCTGTTCAAGTCTGTTCTAGTATGCTTCTGTGTTGCTGTGATAAAACAAATAATATCCAGTAAAAGTTTAATGTCAGATAGGCAACAACACATTTTTAACATAATGATTTAATATATGTCCTGTGGATTATTTATTTGAAACTCATATTTAACTGGGCATCCTAGTTTTGTTGTTATTTTGAGTAGAGAACTTCAAACATTCTTTTGTATGTGGTATGCATGCGTGTGCCCATGTATATATGTGTACATGACATCGGGTGTCCTGCTCTATCTCGCTCTGCCTTATTCCTTTTTGACAGGGTCTCTCACTCAACCTGAAACTTAGCATTTAGGACAGTATGCTCCTGGGATCCACCTACTTCCAGCCTCCAGGTACCTAATAGGCCACCCCCTGCTTTTACCTAGGTGATGGGGATTTGAACTCAGGTTATTACCCATAGTTTCCTTCTCTGTTGCTGTGATAAAACACTGATCAAAACCAATTTGGGGGGAAAGGGTTTATTTGACTTACAGATTATAGCCCATCAAGGAGGGAATCGAGGCAGGAAGTGAAGCATAGACCACAGAGGAATGCTACTTACTGACTTGCTTCCCCTGGCATGCTCAGCTTCCTTTCTTATGTAGACCAGGCCCACCTGCCTAGGGAGGACACCACCCACAGTGTACTGGTCCTTCTACATCAATTAACTATCAAGAAAATATCCCACAGACATGCCCATGGGCCAGTGTGAAGGAGAAAATTCCTCAACTGAGGTTCCCTCTTTCCAGTTGACTCTAGTTTGTGTCAAATTGACAAAAACTAACCAGCACAGATCCCTAGTACCACATAATCCTAGAACTTAGGAAATGAAGGCAGGAGACTTAGAAGTTCCAGGTCCTCAGAAGTTCCAGAAGTCCTCAGCTACACAGCAAGTTCCAGATCATCTTGGGCTACATGAGACCCTGTCACACAATTTTTGCCTTTTGGTCAATATTAACTAAACTGATTATCTTGTCACTAAGGATGAAATAGTACAATTCTGATATGACATAACCAAGATTTAAGAATGATTTTGTTTATTAATAGTATAACTAGATTTCTAAAAAAAAAAATCCACAGTACACTCACTTTTCAAACATATGTAGACATATTTGCTTTATTTTTTCCATTTGAAGCCATGAACATCTGGAGATCACCAGTCAGAATAAAAGGTGCCCTTGTTTACAGACTAACACCTATACTGAGTCACACATCACAGTGCTTAGCTACGGCCAGCTAGCATGCTTGTCTATTTGAAATGCATCTGTAAGTTGTTTTCCAACTTTGCAGCAATCTGTTTCCCTGCCTGTGGAATGAGCTCCAGTTCTTACACACTTTCTTGGCCACTGAAGTTCACTCATAGTCACATGGCCATCAAGAAATCCAGGGCCAGGGAGATGAGTTGGCCAGTGAAGTACTTACAGTATAAGTATGAGGACTTGATTTCAATCCCTGGCACCCATGTAGAAAAGGATAAGCACAGTGGTGCACACTTAAAATTCCATCACCAGGGAGGTAGAGACAGGCAGATCCCTGGGGCTCACTGGCCAGCCAGCATAGCCTACTTGGTGAGCCAATGAAAGACGCTGTCTCAAAAAGCAAGGTAGATGGCGCCTGTGAAATGCTGTTACATTCCTGGTAGACACCTAAAACTGTGGTACAGCTCCCAATAGTCTAAAATGGCAGGTCTGAACTTAGCCCGGGCAAAGTCCTTCTGCTTATCAGGAGACCAACCAATCCTGAGCTAAATTGTCCAGCCTATGTCAGGGAAAGTTACCCTAGCACCTAACTGCCTATAAAAGATGTCTGACTTCCCCTACTGGTTGCTGTTTCTCTGCTCCCCCAGAGGCAGCCCAGTGGTCTGTTTGCTCTCAAATAAACTGCTGTCCCCATGGAGTTGTCTTGGTCTGTGGTCTTTGCTGTACTCTTCTGTATACTATCCAAGGTTGTCCTCAAGCTTCAGTATGTGCATGCACATGCATGTACAGATGCACTCACATGTTCCTGCATATTCTCTGTCTCGTTTGCCTGTAGGTCTGTCTCTCTTTCTCTTGCAAAGGAAAGCCTCTATCAATTCTGATCTTTCACCATCTGTGAATGCAAACTTCTGTTGCCTTAAGTCCTCACTGGTTCTGGGTACAGAGATGCTGTATTTGTCATGAAATTTTAGGCTTTTAGCTTGAAACATGAAGCAAAATGTCACAGAGTCCACAGGACTCCTGAAGACCCCATATGGTGTCCTTGTAGTACAGATAGCAGGTGGGTCTCTACCTGTCTTACTCTCTTCTCCAGTTGCTGTGATAAAATATCCTAACAAAAGTAAGTTATAGGAGAAAGAATTTATTTTGGCTCACAGGGACAGAGGGGAGTGGGAGGCTGGCTGGTCACATTACATCCATACTCTGGAAGCAGAGCTCATTTACAGGAAGTGGGACAAGGCTCTAAACCCTCAAAGCCTGCCCCCAGTGACCCACTTCCTCCAGTAATGATCTACCTCCTAGAAATGCCACAGCTTTCCCAAACAGAACCCACCAGCTGAGGACCAAGTGTTCAAAGACATGAGCCTATAGGGGATAGTTCATGGTCTCAAATACACTCTAAAGCATGAGCCTATTGAGACATGGGCAGAGCAGCTCTGGTTAATTATTGTGATTTCTTTATCTTTCTTTTTCTGTTCTTGACTGAATTACATATCAATTCTTATAGATTAGGTATAAATGCTCTGTGAATTGCTTTAGTCATTTTTCATTGTGAAGCATTTATCATTTTATTCCATTAACGATATTTTTACACTTTTATTCTAGACATATGTGTGACATATATGTCTATAGACACATATATTTCTTAATTGCCATCTCTGGCCATGATGTCATGTGTATATATTTGTGTGTGTGCTCTCTGGCATGGTGTTATCTACCACTAGATTAAATATATAACATCTTAAATTGCAGAACACATTCGGTTTCTTGTATTTGGCTTTTTAATCTTTATGCAATTTATTTTTGTACATAACATGAGCTTAAGCTTATTTTTTCCTAAGAGGTCAAACAATTATCTCCTACAGGGACATCTTTGAAATTCCCCTGGTATATTTACTCTCTCCTATTTTGGTTTTCACACAAGACTTTTAGCTGTTATGAATCTGAAGGAAGAAAAATCAAGACAAATTTTTCATGTAACACACATGTTGGCCTGAGTTGGAACCATGGTGGAAGGAGAGAACTGTCTTCCCCAAGTTGTCCTCTGACCTTCACATGTGCTCTGTTGCTCACCCTCAGGCACACCCACCCACCCAGGGCTCTTCATCTTGGAGGAGAAAGGTGATTCTTCAGTGATTTGGTTATAAACAAGACAAAGACAAAATCAGAAGACAGAACCTTCTAATTCCATGACAGAGCTGTTACTTCTCCTTCTATATCAGTTTCTGCTTTCTTCCTAGGAAACAGGGGTCCAAAATCTTAGCTAGATACATGAACATTCATAATAAACACTTGATAGCTATTTGCTTTTTGGGGGAGCCGAGAAGTATCTGAATCTTGTAAAATACCCACAAAAGGGAAAAACTGTGCTCTTCCTTGCCCTCACTTCTTCATGGCTCAACGGGATATGGATGTGATGTTTGGAGCTAAAGCATCTATATTGGTATGTAGGGCATTGTGTTAAAGAGACCAGAGTAATGGGATTGATAACCTGGGCCCTGGATTCATGAAGCTGATAACCCAGGGAACAGAATTATCTTCTAAGTAGTATAAAATGTTGTTTTGAGTTGGATTTGAGCTGTGATTTAGAGCTGAATCTAATCCTGATTATACATAACTGCAGGGAAAGCCTTGTTTAAGTTAGTGTTGTGTTCATAGGACTTGACACTGGGCCTAGAACATGGTAAATACTCAATAAATGTTTATAAAAGACGTATTTCCACATATGAGTCTGAAAGTGACAACTCAGAAATTTTAGTTAATCTGAGGGGTTTTTGCATATATTTATTTATTTTGTACGTGGGGGGGGAGTGTGGATATTCAACAGAACACATGTGGAGGTCAGAGGACAACTTGCAGGAGTTTGGTTCTCTCCTTCTGCCATGGGGGGCCCAGGATCAAATTTGGGTCATCAGGTTTCAAGGCAAGTGGCATTACCTCTGAGCCCTCTCACCGGCCAGTAACTTGATAAATTGTGCCGGATGGCATCAGTCAGCTTGACAGACCTGAGAGGAGACAACCTCAATTGAGACATTTTCTCCACTGGACTGGCCTGTGGCCATGTCTGTGAAGCATTTTCATGATTGTTGAGTGATGTGGGAGGGCCCAGACCACTGTGGGTGGTGCCATCCCTGGGCAGCTGGCCCTGGGCTGTATTAGAAAGCAGGCTAGAGAAGCAAGGCAGTAAGCAGTGTTCCTCCATGGTCTCCTCTTCAGTTCCTGCCTCCAGGTTCCTGCCTCCTTAAGTTCTTGCCTTGGCTTCCCTCAGTGATGGACTGTCAGTTGGAAGAGTTAGATACCATAGACCCCCTTACTCCCCAAGTTGTTTTGGTCAGTGTTTTATCACAGAAATAGCAAGCAAACCAGAATACGTACAAATATTCCTTGTCAGGTCCTTTGGAATCTGACCTTCTTACGACTTTGAATCCCTAAAGAAAACATCAAAACTTCTCACCAATGTTTTCCACAACCTTTTCCCTTCATAAGCAACACTTTGATAGGAACTCTTTTCTCTGACTTTCTCTGTCTTTAGAATAGATGGGCCAGGGGACCAGGGAGTGGGGGTGCTCAGCACTTACCCTTTTCCTTCAAGCACACCTTGAACAGGGAGCAGTAGGTGCTCTTGAATAGCCAAGCTCTGACTCTGCCCTGACAGCTCTCTCCAAGGTTTATGCGCCTATTTAATTGCAGTTACATACCTTGCTGTTCCCCTGGGGCGCATCTTTATGGAGAAAGAGGCAGTTGGCCGAGGATGCTAGAATTGAACATTCCTTGCTAATTATTTAATTTTCATCTGGCACAAACTTCAGCCTCTTTAGTGAAAACGATAAATCAATTACCTTCCTTTCCTACCAAGGAGCCTAGCACTTGTAGCTCAAGACAAACTTACCATTCCTTCCTTCCTCATGACCTCAACCACAGCGATGAATCTGCTTATCTTATTCACTTGCAGTAAGTGGGAACTTTCTTTCCTTAACTAGCTCCTGCCTCCCTTCTAAAATACAACCAAGAACCACTTTCTCCAGAAAATTGTCCCCTGTGCTTCAGACTGAGGTCTTTTCAAGGCCCCTGCTGCAAATTGTTCATTGAGGTAACACTGAAGATGTGCATAGATGTCTTTTAGGGTTTCCTCATGAAATGCCTGCCACAGGCTGCCATGTTTGATGCCTTGGTGTTTTGAGAAGTTGTGGAATCTTTAGGAGATGGGGTTTCACCCTGTTGGTGGAAGTGGATTACTAGGGGCCTTTAGAATTATAGCCAGGCCCTACTTTTAGTGCAAGCTGTCTGATTCCTGGTTTGGCCAACTGAGAAGTGAACAAGCTCTGCAAGCTCCCACTACCAGGCCCAGAGCTGCCTACCACATGCCATGAGGCCACATCTCCTGAACCATGAACCAGCCCAAAGCCTTCCTCTCTTAACTTGCCTTTGTCAGGTGTTTTGATAGACTAGAAAAGCAACTAATAAAATATTTTCCACTAGTTATCATTTTCTTTGATTCTCATATGCCCTGTGCAAGAGGACGCTATGATTATGGGCAAACCACAAAGAGGACACAGGTAAATAGAACCAAACTTGAAAATTCAGTTATTTTTTTCTCATTCAAAAGTCTGTATACTTAACTCCTATGCTGTCACATTTCATAGCAAATTCATTTATTAATGTGGCCATAGCCTTCATGGATTTTAAGTTCATTGGTCTCATGACCAGTTACAACTGTTTATTCATATTTGTGCTTCTGCTATGTAACGCATGACCTCATATGACACACAGTAAGAACTGGCTCATTTAAATCGGAGCCTCACTTCCCTTCTTTTGGCTTTGACATGACCAGTTACAACTGTTTATTCATATTTGTGCTTCTGCTATGTAACGCAAATGGGAGCCTCACTTCCCTTCTTTTGGCTTTGGATTTGTTGTAAGCACCTGAGATGGGAATATGATTTTTTAATGGGCATGGATTTTAAAATGTGCACATACTATCAAAAAGAAGGGCCTTTCATCTTCCAGTTCTACAACACGCACGCGCACGCACACACACACACACACACACACACACACACACACAAAACATACACATGCACACACTCGACTACACTGATTGTTCCTGTTGTTAATTTGTGGTGGGAAACCCCTCTGCAAATAAGTTCCCACATAGTTATGTCTCTTTTGCTATTTTTTATTAGTGTTACTTTGCCAAACATTTGCTTCCTTTGGGGAACAAATTGGAATTTTCCTTCTTTGCTCCCTTGAGTCAGATTAGTCTCTGAGACACTTTGACTTAGGCAACACGGACGAAAGTACGAGGGTCACCTCAAAAGCAAAATCCATAAGAGCCCAAACGTGATCTCCCCCTGTGCTGGGGGCCAGTAGTGATTAAGAGTGATTGAGAGGAGCAGAACCCCTGCTGACCCACGGGGGGCATCGAAGGTGACATGTACCTGCAGTTAGGAGCTTTTAACATCTGACGGTTGATACCGCAGTATACGGACCACAGCCCATCCTCATGGAGATGCTACAGAAATATCTAATGGAGTGACTCTTGGTGTTTCATTTTCCACAGAGGAATGTGATAGAAGGTTCTTAACATTAAGCTTAACCCCAAAGCTTCAGATCCCACTGGAAACTTAATGGCTATCATCAAGCCATTCTGACTCAGAGGAACCTGTTCATCTGTCCTCCGTCTCCACTGGGAACCGAAAAGGTTGAAATGAGTCCCAGCTCCTACTACAGGGATTTGGGCAGAGTAGTCTTAAGGTCAAAGGGTGGCCTGCCATTCTGGAAGCTTCTTCCTGAAGCCCTGTGGAAATCAGAAAAGATGTCCTGTGATACTGTGTAGTGAGCTTGTCTCCAAAGGGGTTTGTACTTGGGGAATGCCTTCTGGTTTTATGATTTTATTATATCCTCAATCTTGGCTGCTTAGAAGATTCATTTATACATTTAACCAGATTTTCCCAGGGCGTAAATTCTCCCCAGAGATAAATTAAACACTTTTAGGGATCTAATCAGTCTGGAAGGCCACCAGGGTACCATTTTCTGTTTTGCAGCAGCAATTTGCCAAATGCTACCCCGGTGACTTCCTCAGCGAACACACATCTGCAGAGAGGCTTCCTTCCCATCGAAGAACGCACTCTCAGAATTCTCTCCAATGTGCATGGACAACTGAAAGTGGAAAACAGGGAGATGTGGGAGATGTGGCATGTCCTTGCTCTTCCTCAGACGGTTGCTGCATCAGTGAAGGTCAGCCAGGGGCAATCAGGAAGATATAGGACCCAGAGGCCAGCGCTGCAAACCTCTTCCTCTCTATTGGAATGACTTCCCTGAGGGTCATCCCACCCCAAGGTATCACCTATGTTACCCAGTCCTTTTCTGTCCAGGATTCCAAATGCTAAGGCTTTCTTCTGGAATGTATTTACCAGGGAATTAATCCACAACTCAGCCTTCCCTTGTCTCTCCTTTATCTCCATGTTGCTGTGTTGATTTTTCCTTTTGCCAAGGTCTGACATTCAGTTATTTTTCTCCTTCATTAATTCAGTGAACAATTAGCAGTCATCATGTCCACATTTTAGTTCATTGATCGCTCATGTGAGGGTAACCCATAGGCCACTAGTAACCACGGACATTAAAAATGCAGCCCACACAGAAGCATAGCTTACTTAAACATCATGAGGGTTTTATCATATATTTACAACTTTTTAAATTAAATTAGCATATGCTATAAATCTAATGCTCTCTTCTGGCTTCCGTAGGCATTACGAACACACATACAATGAGGCAAACAGTCATACATGTAAAATAAAAGAAAATTAAAAGATTAAAGCCACAGATTGATGAAGCAACCCCTTAGCTGCATGAATGAACGAGTGTGACTCCTGCAGGTCTACATACAGACATATTTGGTCTGTTTCTCTTGACTAGGTCACAGGTTAATACAGACCTTCTGTGCCTTAACCCAGAAAAAATATTCTTACTGAAGAGACTTCAGAGTCAAGCATGAGAAGTAGGTGAAAGGAGAGGGGCTCCTACTCTCCACAGAATCACTGTCTATCATCACACAGAGGAACTATGTGCTTTTAGAACCCTTCACTGTAGACCGAGGATACAGGGTCCAGGGAGTCAATCACCTCGTATCCCTGCTAGGACTCGAGCTAAAACATGGTAGAGGTTTCCACCCCTAAATCCATGGAGGGTCAGAGTCCCGTGGTGGTGAGAGGACCCTGCTCCCGCAGTCTGGAAGGGCCCTCTGGGGCAGGAGCAGGGGTCAGGGCAGCAGGAGATGGGAAGCATTGTAGACAAGGCACACTACCATTCCCTGCCACAGTTCTCCACCTTCTCTTCTCCCTCTAGTGTATTCCTAACTGTGTGTCTTTCCTAGTCTCACAGCTTACCTAGATTCAGCAAACATTCTGTTTGTGGGACTGGAGAGATGGTTCACTGGGTAAGAGTGCTTCCTTCCCCTACAAACATGAAGACTTGAGTTCAAATCCTCAGCACCAAAGTAAAAAGCCTGGCATTGCTAAGCATTCCTGTAACCGTACCATTGGGTGCTGGAGACAGGCAGATCGGGAGCATCCTCTGGCTAGTCAGCCTAGCTAAAATAGTGAGCTTCCTGTTTAGTAAGAGACTCTGTCTCTAATCAATAAGATGGAGGAGAGAGGAAGATACGGAGTGTCCTTCTCTGGACTCCGCATATGTGTGTGTAAGGGCCTGCACACTTCAAACTCAAGTGCATATATTATACACAGCACATGCACACACACACACACACACACACACACACACACACACTCAAACAAGAAATAAAAGAACATTCCATTCTTGATGTGCTCTAGGATCCTGCAGTCTAGCCTCTTTGTTTTATGGATGAGGAAGCTGAAGTTCATCCCAGAGTTCTGAACAGTTCTAGCAAGTGCCCAAGGCCAGGTGTCAATCAGAAAAGGAGAGATGGTGTTGTCACATAACACTGCCACCATCAGGTCTAAGATGCTAGCTGTGCTACTTCTGTTATCCCCATGTCCCACGTCCCACAGCCGTAACACGGGAGCTGCCTCGCTGCAGAGTTACAGTAAGTATGTGTAACGTGCAGAGAATGAGGTTAAAGCTCTTGAAGGCTGAATGCTCAGTAGCTGGTAGTTACATCTCAATATCTTGAGTATGCTCAGGAGGAAGGCGGAATAATTAAGAATTCAGGTTTCTTAATTCTTGTTGATTTTCACTAACCCAGCTAATTAGGCTAGGCTGATTGGCAAGTGAGCCACCGTGGTCCTCCTGTCTCCACCTCCCCAACACTGAACTACAAGCATGTGCAACCATGCCTGTCGTGTGCTTGCTCATGTGGAGGCCAGAGGAAGACACTCTAGCAAGTGCTTAAGACAAGGTCTCTCGTTGAAACCAAAGGTTGCTTTTCAGAGGCTGGAGAAGTTAAGAGCACTGGCTGCTCTTGAGAGGACCCAGGTTCCATCCCCAGCACCCACATGGCAGCTAACAACCATCTGTAACCCCACCTCCAAGGGATCTGACAACCCTCTTCTGACTTCTGGGGACATTGTACAACACAGGTACACTTACATACATGTAAGCAATACACTCATACAAAAAAAAAAAAGATTGCCTTTTCAGAGGGGTTAGCAGACAAGCTAGCCTTCAGGAGCCACTTGTCTCTCCCACCCCTAATGCTGGGGTTACAGGCATGTCAGGCCATGCCCAGCTTTTACATGTGTGCTGGGGACTTGAGCTCTCAGGTCCTCTTGCTTCCACAGCAAGTGCTCTTACCCACCGAGCCACCTCCTCAGTCCTCTCCTGGCTTTTTTTATGGGGTTCTGGGGATTGAACTCATGTCCTGATGCTTGCACAACAAGCACTGTATTGTCTGAGCTATCTCCCCAGTCCACTCTACGTGTTCTTTAGAAAGTTAAATTGGATTGCAGAGAGGCCTTGGAAATCAACGAATCCATCTGAGGGAAAAAACCTGAAACCCAGAGATGTTTAGGAATTTCTCCAAAGTCATACAGCCTTTTGGCATCAGTTCTAGAATTCCTGCCTTTGGCACCCAGCCATAAAAAGGTAGTTGGTGAGTGACAGCCTATCCTCCTTGGTCTTGTCATGACTGTGGGACAATGTGAAGGGCGACAGCTGTAAGGACCCAAGGCTTTGTTTTCTTTACTGTGACAACATGTCCCAAGGAAGAAAATATTTGTGATCCAACTTTTGGATGTGAAATAAGTGTCAAATAGAATGTTACTGACTTCGCAGTGCTTCCCACTCTGACAAACGCATCCAATATGTTCTTGGTGACTCATGGATGGGGTGGAAGCATTTCTCCTTCCTAGACAGTGACATGTTTGTGGCTCCACTTGGAGTGCCCATCCCCTAAATCTGCATATGCATTGCTAATTAGCCATCACTTCACGGAATTTCATCCAAAATGTAGCGATTTGATTGGTTATTCAAAATCTCCAGCATCCTGACAACCAGCCATCAATTGAGAAGGAAAAGAATATGAGAACTGAAAATGGATCCTCTTTTTTTCCAACCAATGAGCCTTTTAGGATCCAGGTAGCAGCAGGGGAACCGTGAGGATGCCGCCCCTCTATCATTGTGTGTAGAAGGTCCCTGAGAGAACACACTGATTTTCTAAAACAGAATTTGGTCCTTAAGGTATTATTTTTCTGGACCAGCATGATGGCTCAAAGGATGATGGTGATTGTTGCCAAGCCTAATGACCTGAGTTTGAACCCTAAGAGCTACATGGTAGGAGAGAACTGACTCATACAAGTTGTCCTCTGACCAACATACGCAGGCTGTGACATGTGTATTCACACATAAATGATTAAATAAATAAATGTAAAAACAAAGTTATTTTTCTTCACAGAGATAAACAATTAGAAAAAGGGATGGAAGACAGTATTTTCTTTTTGGGGTGTCATACAGAGGTTTCAAGAAGATCACAAATGAAAGCTGTGAAACAAAAATAGTGATGGAATGAGTGAGAGCTTTAAACTAACAACTCGCAGAGACCTGGAAGTGGCAGCGAGTCCCCTGGGAGGAGGCGTGGTTACAAAAGATGGCGAAGGTCTTGGTTTTACCTGGCACTAAGATCTCTTTGCCAAATAGCTAGCTGAAAATGGCCACCTTGGAAGAGATCTTTACATGGTTCTCAAGCATACTTGAATGATCTTTTATGACATTCGTACAACCTCCATGTGTGCAGAGACTTAGAATGCCAGAAACCAATGGGTGAAAGAGAAGGAATGGGAAGGAGGAAGAAACAGAAGGAGTGGGGAATCTGCCTCTGGGTTCATACTAAAAGTGAAATGAAGGTTAAATCAATGTGTGGTTTTACCTATCTCTTCTAACATAGTTCTCTTCAACACCCCCGTTTGTTCTCTCTTTTTTTTTTTTCTTTTCTTTCTAAGACAGGTCTCTTTTATTCCAGGATGGCCTTGAACTTACTATGGACAGCCAAGAACAAATAAACTTCTGATCCTCCTGCCTCTACCTCCCTAGTGCTAGAATTAAAAGTGTGAGGTACCATGCCAGGTTTATACAGCTCTGGGAATCAAACCCAGGGTTTGTGCATGCTAGGCAAGCACGCTACCCACCAAGCTACTTTCTCAGCTCAGCGCTGGTTTTTGCAGCACCAAGCATTTTGTAGGAAATTACATGGAGTTTCAAAGGGGCCTTAGAAGTCATTCAATTGTCTGATGAGGAAATTGAAACCCAGAGATGTTCAACAACTTGTCCAAAGTAAGTGGCCTCTTCCAGGAGAAGACAGATCCACCTGCCTATGACAGAGTCAGAGGCTCTACTCCACACAGCTTCTCCAGAGACAGACACAGAACCATGAGCTCCATACCTGCCTCTTCATTTTGATGCTAGATAAGGAACAAACACTGCCACCAGCATTTATTGAAATTCAATGCTAAGAAAATCTCTGATGATACTTTTTTATGACTCTGACCTGAGGCTGCTCCCCAGAGGGAATCGAAATTGCATTTGACATAGTAATGTGTTTTAATTATCAAAGGTCTTAAAAGATGAGGAATTCTGAAAATGAATGAGAAAGATCCTCCCCAAAGCAGTGGTCAAAATTATGTCTGTTTAATCGATAGCATGTAGGAGTGGCCATATAGCTCATTTGGTAGAATGCTTGCCTAGCATGTGCAAAGCCCTGGGTTCGAGCCTCATACTGCACCAACTGGGCATGGTGGTGCATACCCATAATCCCAGCATTTGAGAAACAGAAGAAAAGGACCAGGAGTTCAAGGTCATCCTTGGCTATAGAGCCAGTTCATGGCCACCCTGTCTAAAAAATGTTTTAAAGACATTTGGAAATTGAAGAGTTGGCTCAGTCAGTAAGAGCACTGACTTATCTTGCAGAGGACCTGGGTTTGGTTCCCAATACCCACAAGGCAGTTAATAACCATCTATAACTCTAGTTCCAGGGGATCTGATGCCCTCTTCTGGCCTCCATAGGTATAGCACTACATAGGTGCACTTACAAATATACTGGTAAAATATTCATGCACATAAATATTTTAAGACATTTGGATGAACACTAGTGAATTTCAGACTTGGCTGCTCATTAGACTCACTTGGGGAGCCTTTTCCTATACCCAGGCTGGACTGCACCCCAAACTAATAAACCTGAATCTCTGGGGGTGGAACCCAGGCATCAGACTTTCTAAAGTTTCCCAGTTGATTTCAGCTGCAGTCAAGCTTGAGATGCCCTGGTGGAGCGATGCCACAGGGGTGACCGCATTGTTGATCTCCATCACTAGCTCATCTCCTCCTGGTAATGCTGTGGGTTCCTGACTGACCTGGCAGTGGCCTCCAGACGAACAGAGACTACTTTTCCACCCGTTCACCCTGGTGTTAGCCACATGACTTCTTGTAATGGGTGGGATGCAGCAACAGGATATATGCTAAGGTCTGAGGGCAGATGGGCCTGTTTCCTTCTGCGGTCACTTTTTAAAATATATCATTGTTTACTAGTTTTATTTTTATGTCTATGAGTGTTTCACCTGCATGTATGTAAATGCATGTATATACAGTGCCCATGAGGTCAGAAGAGGGTGTTGGATGCCCTGGAATTAGAGTTATGGATAGTTGTTAGCTGCCTTGTGGTTGCTGGGAACTGTACCCAGGTTCTCTGAACCATCTCTCCAGCCCCACTGTGCATGCTCATTTTTCTGTGAGAAATGGAAGTTTGGCAATCACTATACTGACAACGAACGATGTGGAAGAGAACAAAATCCAGTCAGCACATAGGACCAAGCCTAAGGAACCACAATTACAACACACAGAGAGAGAGAGAGAGAGAGAGAGAGAGAGAGAGAGAGACATATACACACATACAATATATATAAATACATATACACACAGGCATGCAAACACATATACACAAAGTCACACACACACCCTCAGTCACACACACATACAATATACATAAACATATAGTCACACACATACAACACACACACACACACACACACACACACGCATACACAAGCATGAGAGAAGTCATTACCTTGGATGTAAGCTGCTGAGCTTGGGGATGGTTTGTTAGGCAGCAATTTCGTTTAAGAAGCACCTGACATGGAGATGACTCAATTGGTAAAATGCTTGCCTTGCAAGAATAAGGGCCTGAGTTTGACCCCACAAACTGATGTGTAAAAGCTGCATATGGTGGTGTGCACTTACAATCCCAGCACTGGGGAGGCAGAGAAAGGAAGACTCTTAGGGCTCACTGGCCAACCAGCCTAGCCTATTGGTGAGCTCCAGGCCAGTGAGAGACCCTGCCCTCAAGCAAGCAGGTAAAACAAACAAACAAACAAAAATTGGCAAATAGTGCCTGAAGATTGACAGCTAAGACCCTCTACTAGTGAAGCTCAGGTGGCCTGGATCTCACTGTGTAGATGAGGATGTGGATTAGATGAGTGCTGATAATTCCCATCTCCATCATCCGAGTGTTAAAATTACAAGCATGCACTACCACACCTCAGCCAGGGCACTATGCTTATAGGTAAGCACTCTACTCTTGGAGCCGCACCCTCATCCCTGAAGCCTCCTAGCTTAAACACAGGTGCTCATAGGCTTGTCTTACATCTTCCTTCAGAAGAGATGATCTGCCTGATTCATCTAAGAAGCCCCATTGTGTCTTTCATGTATTTTTTTTTAAAGAAAATAACTGTTTATAGAAGTTAAATGTCTATAAATATTTATGGGAAGGAGGTTCAGAAGGTGAAAAGAATAAAGCTCAAAATGATCAGTCTGCACTATCAAATACAAAGTCTGATAGCCACAGGAGGCCATTTCACATTCCTTTAATTGTAATGAAATGAAATTAAAAATCCAGTTCCAAACTACAGTCATCAAGAAAGTGTGCTATTTGCAAAAGAACAGACAACTGGATCGATGAAACTGAATAACAGTCTAGCAGTGGACACACATAAATACTATAGTCATGTGAAGTCCACCAAAGGAGAAGACAACCCACTGTTAGAAGCCCTTCTCTGGAACTCCACAATTCTCGTTCCACAGGCTATCAAAGGGGACCTCAGCTGTGCAGGACCCAGCTCTCCCTGACACGTGCCCTGACCACAATTACTAGTGACTTTTTTGAGGCCTTGGGCCTCATCCCTGAGCCTTGTTAAGAGAGGCATGGAACACCACCTCATTTGGTGGCTTTATCTTTGTTGTTCTTTACATTAGCTCAGTACAAAGCAAACAGCAGGAGCATAATTAAGGTTTTATAAAATGAGAGGATGGGCACCCGGGGGGGGGTCTCTGCAGTTGAATCCTCACAATGTCTTATTAAATCATTAACATATACCTACTGTGTTCCAGAGACAGTCCATGCTAACACTGTCCAGTGGATCTAGACTGTAAATAATACATTCTCCATTGCTGTGACAAAATACTCTGACCAATACCAACTTGGGGAGGAAAAGGTTTATTCAGCTTATATCTCCTGGGTCACAGTTTATCAGGGAGCCCAAGGTAGGAATTCAGGGTAGGAACCTGGAGGCAGGAGCTGGAGCACAGGCCATGGAGGAATGCTGCTTACTGGCTTGCTCCCCTGGCCCCCACTCCACCTGCTTTCTTATACAATTCAGGACCACCTGCCCAGGGGTGGCATCACCCACAGTGGGCTGGGCCCTCCCACATCACTCAACAATCAAGAGAATTACCCCACAGACCTGGTCACAGGACAGCCTGGTGGAGGAAATTCCCCAATTAAGGCTCCCTCAACTCAGGTGTGTCAAGGTAACACTAAAGCTATCCTGCACACATAGTAAATTTAAACAAAGATAAAAGGTGAAAATTTCAGTAATATATTTTTATTTAACCCAGTAGCTCTAAATTATTATAATTGCAACATGCAATCACTATTTAATTAATTAATTGAGTGGCCATGAGCAAGTTGCTTCCTTGTATTTTAGTTTCCTCATTGGTACAATGGGATGGAGCAGAATGGGCTGTCTCAGGTGGATGCTGCATGTGTCCAGTTTCTTCTTTAACTTTCTGGCATGCACGGGTCTCCTGGCACTACCCAGGAGGATTATGATAGTTACTTTTAAGTCTATGTAATTGAAACTAGAAACAAGGAAGGAGAGATTTGATTATGATAGTTACTTTTAAGTCTATGTAATTGAAACTAGAAACAAGGAAGGAGAGATTTATTTTGGCTCATGGTTTCAGTCCATCATGTCAGGGGAGGGTACGGTGAGGCAGCTCCTTTTGTGTGCAGGGGTGTGTGGTGGAATCTGCTCACATCATGGTGGATGAGGAAGCAAAGAACACAACAGGAAGGAGGTGCCCAGCATAACCTTCAGAGGCCCCTAATGATCTCCTTCCCCTAGCTAGACTTCTCCTTAAAGGTTCCACAATAGCCTCTCAAAATAGTAGCGCCTGCTGGAGACTAAAAGTTAAAACCTGAGCCCATGGGGGACAAATTCCAGTCACAATAAGCCATTGTTTCTTGGGTTTGTCCCAATGGCTCTTCTGGACTTCCCTGGTTGCAGACCACCCTGTCTACAGGGGAGGGAGGTAGTCCATCCCAAGCCCAGAGAAGGACTACATTTTCATTTGATTTTTTTCCATTTTCAGTTGATGGTCCTGCTTCAGTTTCTTGATGCTTTTTTGAAAAAAAGGAAACTTGTTGTCTAGGCACTCAGTTTTAATTTTCTGTCTCCTTTGTTCTGTGTGTGTTGTAGAAAGCTCTGTGCGCCCAAGGAAATTCTACTATATACTGCCATCATTTCCCTTCTCTCTCTCGCTCTAAGAAATGCAAGCAAAATAACTGTCAACTTTTTTGCATATATAAATTTTAACAGCCCATACATGTCAACTAATCTTTTATCCAGGAAGGAAAGGCTTACTTCAAGTGATTGAAAGTTGAAATACTTAGGTTCTTATTCTTGCTGTGTTATGGGATAACTGTGTGGATGTGGTATTTTATGATTAGTTCAATTCCATTCCCCAAACCCAGTAACTCTAATGGCTGTCTACTACGTACAAGGGAAAAATGCTTATTTTCAAGAACCGTAGCTTCCACCAGGGAAGAGAAGGCAAATGTTGATTCAAAACAGCTTGGCACACATAGATGGACCATATTAAGTGCCTTATTAAGGGGTGTAGCTGGTTAGCAATCTTGCCCAAGGCCCTTCCATGGGAACACCATGGAAGATGAGGTGAATAGAATATAAGAGCTGGAGAATGGGGGACTGGAGAGATGGCTCAGTGGTTAAGAACACTGGCTGTTTTTGCAGAAGACCCAGGTTCGGAACCCAGCACCCACATGGCAGCTAACTGTCCATAATTCCAGTTCCAGGGGATCCGACAGCCTCTCTGTCCCCCGTGGGCATTGCATGACATGGGTGCACTTACCTACATGCAGGCAATACATGCATACACATAAAAAATAAAAAAGTAACTTTAAAAAAAGAGCTGGAAAATGAGAGCAATGAAAAATACTGTCTATGATGTGGGTCTGCAGTTACCTGCACAAGATTAAGCCAGTCAACATTCCATCCTGGGTGGGGGAGAGGCTAATGAGGTCCCACCCTACTGGAGGAGCTATTGGTAGTTGATGGCTGCTGCAGGAGGGGATTCATCTCTCATCTGGGCTGTGGCCATTGGTAGGTTACCCATACTCAAGTGGGTGACCCCACACCCATGCACATATGGGCAGCATTAACTGGACTTCAGGTTATTAAAAGAAAAAAACAAACAAACAAACAAACAAACTAGGACCTGAAGCCTGGAGGGAGACTTGTTGGGAGGGGGATGGTGGGAGGAATTGGGAGTGGATATTTTCAAGATACATTGTATATATACATGAAATTGTCAAAGAATAAATATAAAATTATTTTAAAAGTACAAGGATGTAAACAACATATAAAGGGGTGCAGTTGGAGATGTGGCTGGGTTGGCACAGGGCTTGGCTAGCATGCATGAAGTCCTGAGTTCAAGCCCCAGCACCATATAAGCCAGTGTGATGGCACATGCCTGTCATCTCGGCACTTGAGGGGTGGGGGCAAGAAGATAAGTTCAAGGTCATTCTGGAGTTCTAGGCCAGCCTGGACTATATGAGACTATCTCAAAAAAAATGGTACGGGGGAAGAGGTTAGCACAGAGCACTAAGACAGGTGAAATATTTGGTCTGTAGTAAATGAAGAAAGCCTTATACTAATGGAAGGTGAAGGAAGGGGGAATTTCAGTAATTAGAGAAAGCAGAGAGAACATGCAGAGCAAAGAGACTTAGACATGTGAGGAGCACTCAGGAGCCTGAGGAGGCAGCATTGCTGGCTGTGGCCTGAGGATTGCAGGGATTATGTAAGGATGTCAGGTAGTTTGGTGAACTCAAACACATATGCATTCTACACTTCCCATCTTCCGCCCATGGGAGACAGCATTAATCAATCCCAGCCCACACCTTTCCAACCAACCTGAGATGAGATCCACTTGCCATCCTTGGTGGAGGAGTGCAGAGATAAGTGAGATAGAGCCTTGAATACCTTGTTGATTAGTTAGTAGCTAATTGCATAGGCAGTGGGGAGCCATTAAAGTCTTGTAAGCAAGGGAGTGACATGGTGGGAAATGAGAGCTGTAGTTCAGGGTAATTAACTTGGCGGTGCTATATGGAATGGAAGGATCTGAGTGGATAGAAGACTGAAGGCCAGTTATTGAAGGAGGTTACTGCAAAGCTTTGGCGAAGCAATAACGTCTGGAACTGAGTAAGCACAGAAAAAAGGAGGTGCAAGTGTCAGAGGTAACCGATGGAACCTGGCAAATACCTTAGGATAGGGACAATTAGGGATGGAGGTGCAAGAGGAATCCAGTGAACTTTGAGGTTCTCTATAACCACCTTAGAGTAGAAGAAAGATCTGTTACCATGAGGAGGGGGGCTGTGATTGGTGAGGAGATAAGGAAGGTCCTGGTAGGGCTGAGTGGAAAAAGGAGAGGTTGGAGAAAAGCAAGAGCATGTGTTTAGACTCATCTCTTCTGCAAAGAGCAGCTTTTCTGAACCACAGACTATCAAAGAACGGAGGGAGTGCAAGCAAAAATAACCATTTTTAAGCAAACACTGTTGACCTTTGTCCATGTGCAGAGTCTAAAGAAGGTTCCCATCTCTCCAAATATTTGGGAAACTGGAAAGCCTTAATTAGTAATCGGGAAAGAGGTGTGAGGGAAGGGAAAGATATATAACCCTAATCACTGCTCTGTGAGTTTCAAATGCCTGCTCAATCCAGGCAATTTACACTTTAGCGAGGATGACTGACAGTCAAGGAATGCATGGAACTGACTTTTATTTTTCCCCTGAGGAGTGCACTGGAGTTTCTGACTGTGCAAACTGCAGAATTGGTAACTATGTAGAGAGTTAGAAGAAAAAAAAATTTTTTTTAATCTGGGATCTTTTCCTGAAGAGAGCATAGAGTCTATCTTAATTGATTAATGTCAGCAAGGCCTTTGTTTGTTTGTTTGTTCGTTTTTGGAAGATCCTTCCAGAGTACCTAGATCCCAGTTAGTTAAAGGAAAACAGTAAAGGAACAAATTGAATGCCCAGGACAAGATGCTTAACGAAAAAATGTTAACAAGTTGCTGCACTTAAAAGGAAACTAGAGATACTTTTGGGGGGGACTTCTTCCATCTTAGATAAATTATTGATGAAATTTAAAATAAACATTTTAAATATTCTAAAGTAAACAGGGGCAGCAAATGTATTTGAGGCAAGTTTGAGGACAGTGCTTATTCAACTGTCCAGTCTGAAATATTTGTTTACTTAGAAAAGTCAAGTGTGACCTGGCTAGGTCAATTGCTGCAAAAATGATACTATCAAGCTAACCAACGTAACTGCTGTGGATGATGGCTGCTCTGGAAAATCTGTGCTTTGGTGTACAAGGAAGCCACACATCTGATTTGAGCTAGGGGAGACAATCATGGCTTTGTGTATAGGTCCCAACAGATAGGCTAAGGCCATGGATCCTTGCAGAGTCGGGATTAAGGTATCAGAACCCTTCACATCCCATCTGCATCACCAGGAAGAATAAACCACAGCTCTGCTGAACACACAGACCAGGCAAAAAACTGTGCTTTTGAATCCAATCAAGATCAGTAATAAACAACATTTGGCATGGGGGAGAAGGGGCTCAAACTATTCTCTAAATAGATTTACCCTCCACTTTCTTTAAAGCATTTTTTCTATACCAGAAAATAAGCAAAAGAATAATGTTCCCCAGTTCTCTCCCCATCTCACCCCCCTGAAACACACATTTTTGCCACCTTCTGGTACATAATAATATTTGTGTTGTCAAAATTTTCAAGCTTTCTGAAGGGAAGGTGGGGGTGTATGTCTAAAATGGACTGACTTCATCAGTGTCTTTGGAAGCAAAAAGGAAACGTGGTTTTACTATCGAGGCATAGAAAACAGGGCCACTCCTATCCTAATATTTACCACCCATTCCATATTCGTACTTTATGCTGGGGCTCGGGGTGGAGGCACACTGCCGTTATCCCTAATTCTCGGTTTTCTTGGGTTTCTTTAAGCACCTAGGAAGAGCTGTATGGGCTCCAACGGGAGGAGAACGCAGAATCCTGCCTTGCTCAATTATCTGGATTTTAAAAATCACCCAGAGATTATTAATACCTCTCCCGTATGTCTGTCTGTTCTGGAAGAGCATATATATACACTTAATATCAGAAGTACCAAGAGGAATAGAAAACTAAGGGCCACACTGGAGTTAAGATGCAGCTAGGCCATTGACTGTCCTTCAGCAAACAGGCCAAAGTTTGCTTCAGTAGAAAGTGCCCTGCCAAATGGTTTCGGGATCCTCCAAGGAGGAAAACGGCGAAAGAGCTGAGCCTTCTTTCTGCTGCAGTATTGACTGCTGCCCATAGATGATTGAAAATTTATTTCCGACCCAGACGTGTCTATCTCATCAATACTGGAGACCCACTGACTGTCCCATCCCAAACTAAAAAGTGCCAGTTCCTCGCACCTTAGCTTCGAATTCCCTTTTGGTTTCTCCCCAGTCCAGGGCAGCCGGTCTACCTGAGATTTCCCCCAGTGAACCACAGGATTTGCCTCCTCCTCCCAGCCTGCCTGCGGCTGGGGTACCGAGTTACCGCTCCCAAGGGAGTCTCAAAAGTAGACACAGCATCACGTCGCGGATTGTTCCTTTCCGTCGCTGGGTTGAGGAAGAGAGGGAGGATCGGGGCGCAGGAGGCATCCCCTCTTTCTCCTCCCCTCTTTTCCCCACCTCCCAAATTTGGCAGCCAGTGTGGCTCCAGGTCTGGGGTCTGGAGGGTGGGGATGTGGGTGTGGGGGCCGGCTGGAGAGCTCTCGCTAGCGCTGCCAGCGGCCAGACCCGCCTCCGGTCCGCGGCCGCCACACGCTCGCCCCGCCGCTCGCGCTCTAGAACCTACATCCTAGCACCCTCTTGAAGGCGTTCCATTTCCACCATTGCTTTGTTTGAAGATTGTACAAGAGTTGCTCTGAAAACAGAAGATAGAGGGAGTCTCGGAGCTCGCCATCTCCACCGATCTCTACATTGGGAA
>NW_008341422.1:3063821-3130501 GCF_000622305.1 Nannospalax galili | reverse complement strand
CCCTGGCCCGGCGCGTGCGCCCTGCCGCCTCGGCGCCCCGAGCTGCCCGAAGCCGCCCCTCCCCCCGCCGCCCCCCACAAATGTTGCAAACTTTTGCAAGCGGGTGCTGGTCTTGCAAGAGGGGACGGGGGGACGGACGCGAGCGGCGACAGTCGGGCGACTCCAACCTCGCCCCCTGGCTTGCATGTTTTATTTTCTGCACAGGCGTGCTGTCCAAATTCAGTCCGTTCCCCCAAAAGACGGAGAATAGGGGAGTGGGGAAAGAAACTTTTAAAGCGGCAGTGCCCTTTTAAAAAAGGGAAAATTTGTTTATGGCTACCCTCCTCCTCCCTACCTTTTCTCCTCTTGGCAGATTTTCGGACCCCGGGATGCGGGAGTCGGGGTGTGAAGCTTGGGGGCCCGCGAGGAGTGAGCGGTTTAAGAAGTCTGGGGCTGCAAAGGGGGCGCTCCTGGGTCCTAGGGGCGCGAGGGCAGTTTCTGGTCTGGATGCTGGCGGGGGTTTCGGAGGAGAGGACGGAGGAATCGGGGTCCGGGTGCGCCGGATGCTAGCGGAGTTGCGGGGCCAGGCGCGGCCCGGGGGAGACGCGCACGTGTGCGGCCGGGGGTTCGGAGCCCCGCGCGGGGAGAACTGCGGGGGGCGTGTGCCGCGGCGGCGCGACAAGGGAGGGCGGCGGTGGCGTGGGGCGCTCCACGCGCGTTCTGAGGGAGCTGCTGCGAGAGCAAACGCACGGAGAGACCGCTGAAAAGCACGCAAACTTATTTCTGCCCTGGGAGCCCTCCTTTCGCCGAGATGCCTGCGTTTCTGCCGGAACCTGGGGGTGATGGTGCGAGTGGAGTTGCTGGTTGGCGGAGGGAGGTTGTTCTCCCGGACGACTGGTACATTTCACGTTGGTGTCTAGAGTGTGATCAGGGGGACCAAGGCGGGGGGGGGGGCAGGAGACAAGGGTCCTTGCCCCCCCCTTGACGGTTCCTGGAAGTGGCCTGATGGGGAAAGCCGACTCTTCCTCTTGAAGATGTCAGAACCCACTTTGGGTTTCCCCGCTTCAGGGCTGGGGGATTATTTATTTGAATGCTCCCCGAGTTTTCAAGGACTAGGAGGAAGCTACGGCTTTAATTACTGTTGTAAATAATGTATAAATCACGCCTGTCACTCCGGAGGAAGCGGGCTCGCACGAGGCACCCCCGGGCTAGGTACCAGGAGGTCCTCTCCAGCCGAGCTTGGGTGCCGGCCCAGCGCGCCCCCTCCTTTTGGTCCTTGGCTCTGGAAGCCACTGGGGAGGGCTGGGGATGGCGAAGGGGGGACCCGGAGCCGCTCCCTTCCTCTCGGATGTGCTAGTTGGAGGTAGGAACATGGCTGATCATGTGCTGGCTGTTTTACAGTATCCCCCCCCTCCCGCCCCACCTTAGCCACACCCCCTGTCCGGGAGCTTTTCCATTCACGGAATTCAAGTACAGTAAAAGCCATCAGGATGACACAAGCGAAAAAACATTTAATTAAAGGCGATTTCCAAAGAGTGACAGCGTTGAGACTGGGTTTGAGCTGGGGGACGGGGGTGGGGGGGATTGTTAAGAAGGAGAGGGAAGAAAAGGGGGTGAAGACCTGCGGGAGGGGGGACGACGGGCCGCCAGCTCTGTGAGTTTGTGTGCAGAGCTTTTGGCTACAAAGAGTATATTTAGAGCCCGAGACCGTGGATTTGGAATGAGAGCGGGTTATGTAACAGGGTTAATCAGAAAGCCTGGAGAAAATCCCCTTCATGTGTTCAGAGACGTTTAAATTTTTTTAAAAAATATTTTTTATTTGAAGAAGGCGGAGCAGAGTATCCGGAAAGCGGCTCTAATTTCTGATTTGTGTTGTTTCTTGGCCCCTCCCCACCTCCGGTGTGTTATTAACATCTTCAGGTGTCGTTCTTGCCAGAAGGTGTTCTTGCAGGAGATGGGGTGGCAGGCTGCAAAACCACTAGCAAATCTGTAACTTGCTGTTCTTGCAAATTATATAAAGCTGGGGCATTCAGTACCAACAGTCACCTAAGGCTCAGCAATAAAGGGTGAGAGACGAAGTAGATAGTAGGGTGCATCTTACGTAGGTGACCTGCTGACCCATATCCCCTTCCCCCTAGAGGGCCTCCCCCCTTTTCTTTGAACAACCCCCTGTCTGTTCCTTTTAGGAGATTTAATGGGAAGGGGGAGGTAAAGCCCAAACACTCCCCTCACATCCTGCACGCAGGCACCAGGTTATATAACAGCCTGAATGGAACAAGGAAGGTCAGACATGGAGGCATCCTTTAGCTAACACAGCAGTAGCAATAGCTTCCAGGAATTACATGCATTTACAGACCTAGACCTCAGTTTGTAGATCCTCAGGGATACCAATCGAGAGAGAGAGAGAGAGAGAGAGAGAGAGAGAGAGAGAGAGAGATCAGGAGAATAAGAGAGACTGTATAAGTATGCCTGGTAGTTGAGAGTGATGTGCAAATGGGAAATGTTTGGGTTTTCAGATGATGTAATGGAGTTGGCAGAATATGCAAGTTGGCTCCCAGAGTGTAAGCAGTAAGAAAATTGGAGCTGGCATCCCATATTAATGTTGCATAAATTACAGTATTGGAAAGAAATTAACCTACACACTAGGTGATTACTCCTCTTAAATACTTAAAACATAAAGGCACAGGCTCAAAAGGTAAAGCAAACATCATCACCTTACAATTAGCATTTTCCACCTCAAGGAAGGCTGGGCAGAGCTCCTGGCATTGGGCAAAATGGGAAACTTTCTGACTTAGGAGGTGTTTTCAAAGGAACTAGAGGACTTAGCTTCCAGTCAGCTGATGCTTCTTGCTGACTGAGATGGTGGTCTAGATTTACATGACATTGATGTGAACTCATGGGACATTGCCTGGCTAGATTTGAAGCTATTGCTAAATTCCTACCTCCTAAATGGTATGAATGGATTAGGGGCCCTGAGTGCCTGAGCTTCCAAAATCCGATGTGTGACGTTATAACCTAAAAGTTCAACTCCCTCTTCTGTACCTTACAACTTCAGGGGAATGGTAGGCTCCTTGATGGAAACTCTTCCATTTTCTATGTGATATTAATGAGGGCTGGTGTCATGCAGCCTCATCTTCACAGCACAGCAAAAGAGGAGGAAGAAAATAAAAGACAGGCAAGAGACAACATGGGAAGTAAAAATGAAGCCGTTGGGGGGGTGTATAAAAAAACCCACAGAGAATCTTTACTAAGGTTTTCAGGGACTTCAGGGAGCCGTGAGCATTGTGACATAACTGTTGTTAAAAACCTTTTTCCAGAATCTCCTTATTATGTACATGCTAGAAGCTTACGTGTTTTACTTCACTAAAGTTACCCTCTCAGGGCTGGGTACCATGCAGTGGGTTCGCAGGTCTGGTGGTGCAGGCTGAAGGCTTTTAGGGCAGGCCAACCTACAGGAAAAATCGAAACCAAAAGATAGGATTAATACTGAAAGCTTGGTGGGGTTGAGAGGCAACCCCTGAAGCTCAGCTCAGAATAACTTAAAAATCAGTTAATGGGGCCTGTAGTTCCTTTGTAACCCACAGGACTACTAGGCCCCTGTAAATCCTTGACTTTGAAATCCTGTCTTCTTCTGGTCCCCACTGATTCAATTTCTAGAAGGTTCTCTTACCTGGCAATGTAGTCTTTTCTAGAGATGAATTCTCAGATCAACTTTTCTGACTTGGTCTCAGCTCTCCATAGCGAATGAATGGTGGCCTATAGTTTGAAATCAGTGCTGGCTGGGAGAAGAATCCTTTACCAGAGGGATGAAATGATTATTTCTTAAACTAAGGGATTTTAATTTTCCGGCAAATTGCTCATAAAAACATTTATAATTATACCCTTTGAAAATGTAATGGAATAATTTTAGAAAACGCATCTCGTGATAGTTACGACAACCTTTCTGTTGCTTCATCCTAATTTCCAAAAAATAATTGAATTATTAAAGTAGAATTCAGGTCCGGAGTGGCTGAAACATAGCCGACTCTTCAGATTTTCCAAAGCCTTCTGGCACTGTGGGGAGCCCCAGCTTTAGGAAATGCCTGTTCAAAGACAGGAAACTGGGCCCTGACAACACCTTGCCCCTTGGGTGTTTGGGGTGACAGAGGTGGAGGGGACACAGCACACCTCTTTGATGCCACATGAACTCCCAATGTAGGATAAAGGGAGCTATGTGAATGTTCATAGCCATAGTGTGGCTTTGGAAGAAAATTTTCTAAGGATTTGGTGAGATGACTGAATGGACGCAAACTGACCTCTCTCTGAAGTTATGAAAGACAAGCCCATCTGCTTGATTAAGGAGTTTTTCCTCTAGAGTCCCATAGTTTTGAACTTGTGGGGTGATACTGGAAAGACACAGCGAGTTGGGTGTTACTGAAAACTCTATTTGTACAATATGAACTCTTTTTTTAAAATGTGTTTGTGTGTATGTAGTTGTATGTGCACATATGTACATGCACACATGTGCATGTAGAGGCCAGAGGTTCATGTAATGTGTCTTCCTCGATTGCTCTCCACCTTGTTTTTTAAGTCAGGGTCTTTCACCGAGCCCAGAGCTCACTGATTCTTCCAAGCTGACTGGTCAGTGTGCCCCGGGAATCTTTCTGTCTCTGCCTCCCCACTGCTGGGATTATAGGTGCATGCTGTCACACCTAGCTTTCTTGTGTGTGATTTGGGGATTGAACTCAGATCTCATGCTTGTGTGGCAGGCACTTGACCAACTGAGCCAGCTCCCTTGTGTAATATCAACTCTTAAAGCATATGTCACTTTTGTGAAGAGTGCCCTTCCTTCAATCTTCCTAGTCAGTCAACAATTATGTTTCTTTTTAGTTTATGTATGAAGTTCTGAGTCTCAGGAGACAGAATATATAACTGCATTTTAGAGGGCAAGTGTGTGTGTGTATGTGTGTGTGTGTTGAGGGATATGTATTTATGTCCTGATGTGACATTCTCTCCTGTTCACTTCTGTCTCTTCTATGTGCAGGACTCTGAGGTAAGTATCCTCCACTCCCTCGTGGAGATCCCTGACCCGTCCATCTTGATAAATAATGAATTCTTCCAGAGCAAGGAGAGTCATTTGGAAAGTCTTTTTGCTATTGGGGTGCACACTAACCTAGAATGTAGACACATTTCTGAATAGCTCAGAATTTAGGATCACTCTCTCTTCCCTGTTCTCTTACCATTTTTATATTTATTTTTATGCCTAATTCATAGTACGAAATATTGATAACTTAAAAAAGTTATTAAAATTTTCAACTGTTTCTATGCTGTATGTTAATATGATTGTATGATTTTTAAGTTACTGTTGAAAAATAACCAGAAGACCAGTGTCTGAATATATAGAGTAAACCAGGTTTTTTTCTCTAAGGATACCAAGGCATTACTGATGAATTGATTTTTCTGTCTAACACTAGGTTAGCCCCAAGCATTTTTTTCCCTTTTTGAGTAAGTTTTTAAAATGTGCTGGTTCCCTTTCCTATCCTAGAGAAAACACTGAGAACACAATTGAATCTTTCCTTGAGGTTCGAGAAACTTATGGTGCCACGGCGTCACTGTTCTGAGTATGAATTCTGATTGAACATTCCAGAACTGAAAATGAAGAAGTGTCAGAGACTGGACAAAGTCTGTCTTGATCCCAGCTTAAAAAATGTTTTCCTTTTTCTTTCTGTGAAATCTTTAGTGGGAGTATTTGCTGCCCCTATTTTCTAAGTTTCAAGTGAGAAATTCAGTTAGTTGTTCATGGTTAATAGAGGGCTTTACTTTATAGGAAAATTTCAACCAGCATCTAAAATCTTTTTCTTTCTTTACTTATCTGTTTGCCATGTAGCCAAGAACTCATAATGATCCTCCTGCCTCAGACTCCTGAGTTCTGAGATTACGGGTGTATACCGCTTTCTCTAGAGTTATAGAAGATGCAACATCAGTCTCAAATATTCAGGTGGGGGTGGGCTATTCTGTTTGTAGTAAGTGCTACTTTTACTGTGTTACCATACCCCTTCCTGTGACCAGGATATCAATTTCCATGAAGTCATTTCTTCTTATTTGCTAGAGGCAGAAGCCCCAGCTAACTTAACCACTTCTTAGGGATGCTGGAAGCATCTGTTCTGTAGAGGACTTATGCACCTGGAAGGTTTGGAAGCTCTGGAGTTCAAGTAGTAAAGGCCCCACTGGAAGCTCTTTCCAGGCTATGTCCTTTGTTCATTGTGCAGTGTGGAGAGCAGTTCTAGACTACACATCAGAGCTGCTTCATCAGGACCATCATTCTTGCCTCAGTGTTCATCCTTGCTTATTATGTGCTACCTTTTATGTCACTGTGTTGGAATTCAACTTGGGAATCTTGGTGCTCTTTTATTATGATGGCCAATTATTATTATTATTATTATTATTATTATTACTATCATTTTGTTGTAAGAACATCAAGGAAATTGTCTAAAGAAATCCTTAGTGAAGAGGAAGAGGGTGTGATGATGAATGAAAGGACCACAGTTCACTGGTAAGAAGACTGGCTTGTTGTCCCAGCTCTTCCAGGCTACTGCTAAGAGGAATCATAGGGAACAACTCTTGTAGAGGGAAGAACATTTTTCCCCCTAACAGATTTTTATAGCTTTCACTGACATGTCATTCTTACAACTGTCTCACCACATCATACTCAATGGCACATTAATGATGGCCCAGTCTGTGGTTTCCTGGTGACTGTCTTATCCACAGAACCAGGACCCTCGTTATAGGTTTGCCATACCCTCAAAGGTGGAGGAGGACTCCAGGTTATCCCGGGCCAAGTTTTCCCTGAGGAAAGAAGCATTATGGTATGTAGGACATTTCACCTCTCAGAGGGAATCATCTTGACTTTGTGATTTAGTGTTGGCATTTCCAATACAAACTGTCTCAATCTACTCTGAAGTGATTAGGAAGTTTCTACATGAATACGTGGTCATAGTCAATGAAGACTGATGGGGTGTGAGGAAAGGGGACCACTTAGTGCTAGATCCTCAAGCCAGTGAAAGAGGCATATGCTGTTAAAAATACTTAGCTTACTTCGGGGGAGGATTTGACTGAATACTGATGGAATTTATGAAATATGAATGTAGTGAAGTTGTTGTACGTAAGTGGTGGGCGTGTGTGAAAGAAGTAAGAAATAAAATTGTGTATGGAATTGCACACGTGACAGGAATGTTGACGTGGGGGTCTGTGTTTCACAGGGGAAAAAGAAACAGGCTTAAAAATCCATCTGTCAAACTTGATGTGGGACTAGAAATTATAGAATATAAAATCATTTGACTTATTTTATAGGCAAAGAACATCACCAAGGATAAGCAGGGAGTTTACACAGAATGGAGATGAAATTTCCAGAAAAGGGAGAAAAAAGGAGAGACCAATATTTGAATGCGTAATGAGGCATCTGATCACTCTCTTAAGTATTCTAGACTTAGCTATTATGGCGTTAGGTGGGGGATTAGAGCCAGACAAAAGACACAGATATGAATTTTCATTTTGATCTCTCCTAAACATAAACATATATATGGAGCACTAAGCTGCATATGACGTAATTTTCCCTGTCTTATTCTGATTAATTGACAGCCCACTGTATGCTTCTTTCCTGAAGGTGACTTTACAATCTCTAGGCACAGACATTTCTCTCCGAAGCGAAGGAAGGAGAACTCAGAAGCTAACGTGTGTTTCGCTGGGTGAGGTATTTTTTTGGGGGAAGGGGGCTAATGAGAATGGTGAATTTGGGCAGGGAATTGTGTACACAAAGTTTAAGGTTCCTTTCTTGGGTTGGGAAGTGGGGTCTGCAGATGAAGGCCTGGTATCTCTGGAGGGAAAAGAGACTTTCATGCAAAAGACAGGGAAATTAGCATTGACTTCAAAATGCCTGGGAATGTGACTTTCTAATTTTAAATTATCTTTAACAAGGGCAATGAAAAGAGGAGAGTTGACACTTTGAGAAGTTATGACGAACTTGCCGAGAATGCCAATTGACAAAGGCAGGTAAGGGAATACTTGGGAAAACAGCAAGAACAGGTCTGAAGGGCACAGTGATCAGCTTCCCTGTGCGTTAAGGGAATTGGAGGGCATGCTTATTGACTCTTCCAGTTAGTTTTAGAGAAATCTGAAGAAATGGACAAAGACAAAGAAAAGACAGCCAGATGTGATTTCGTGCTTCCAGAAGCAAAGAACCTCTTACCACCCCCTAGGAGTGATGCCGGTCATGGACAGGAGAGAGGGTGTGGAAATGAGTGGACCTCTCAACACCCAGTCACAGAACCACATATGCTTGGCAGGCCTGAGGCTTCTTAAATAAACCATACCACCCTCCATTTTCACTTTTCAGTTAGGAAACCAGTGGATGATGAAAAAATGAAGAGGTCATGTGACTGACATGGCTTCCCTGGACATTGTTGTGCCAGGGGTATGCTCTTTGAAAAGAGCGGCCGGAAAGGTGAGCTGCCCATAACCCTGCTTTGTCCAGGTTACAGAGCATCAGGAAAGCTAGGTCAGATGAAATGTTTTGGATAATGAAAAATGATCCCTTTGACAATATTCTGGTTGGCCAGCTTATGGTGACAAGTGTGGAATTCTTAGAGTTCTATTAACACACCCTCCTTGCACACATGGAGGAATCGCTCATCCTGGGCAGAATGTGAGAACTGCAGCTGTGTGCAGAGCCAGATGTTGTAAAATTTCACAATGTGGAGGATGTCAGCCAGAGACTGGTGAGGTTCTACAAATTTTCCCGAGGCCAGAGTCAGTAAAAGAATGGAAGCCATACTGAAAGATTTCCCTGAACATTCCAAAGCTTGCCTTTGGCCCTCAGTGTGTGTGTGTGTGTGTGTGGTGGGGGGAGGGGATAGGGGTATACATTAAACATGGATGCATGCTCCTCGTGTTGCTGCTAGCCCTGTTCTATTAGTCTGAAGTGTCAGAGCCAGAAGGGGTACTGTGAACCTGTAACCTAGCTCCACCCCTTACTCTTAAGCTGAAGCCCTAGAAGCCTGGGGCATGTCTAACATGGCATTCCCAAACAGGAGCAAGAGTGTGACTGGAACCTAGATCTTTTCTCTCATCTCCTGTCCCCTTCACCCATGTTTAGATGTGTTAATTCATTTAACACCAGGCACTAAATATGTATGAACATAAGTGCGAGTAAGGTAGGCCATGTGACTCCAAGTGGGATATGTCGCTGGTGGTTATTTTTAATATCACTAGGCATTTTTATTATTAATTAAAATAGGACCTGTGTCATTCTAAAGCACAGTACCTAAGCCTTGCTTTCTAATTTAGTGGAAAGTCAAGTAAGGAGTAAATTTGAGCTCCTCCTTTTACTGAGCCTTTGCTGGAGCCAGGAACAGGAAGGGGCATGCTGAGCAGGGTCCCTGCGCAGCCAGGCCCTTCCTCAAGGCAGTTAGAGGCTCCGGCTGTGCCCTCAGTAGGGATAGCAAAAGCAGATCTGCAAATAGGACACTCCAAAGCTGTTAATCTCAGCACAGTGCAAACTTTTAAAAGTTGTTATTTATTTATTCATTTATTTATCAATCCACTAAGTCCAGGTAGAGCTGCCCATATACACATGGGTGTGGGTTCATCCACTGGGGCATGGGCAACCTTCCAGTGGCCACTCTGCCTCAGTGACCATCAACTGCCAATAGCTTCTCAGCTAGGGATGGAGTCTCTGGAGTCCCTCACCTCTCCATACTGGAATCTTTACTGGGCTTGATTGTGTGATGGTCACCACGGGTGCTGTGAGTTCATGTGTGCACGTCATGTCGAGAGAACAGCACTGACAGCACTTCTTCGTGTCCTTCAGCTCTTCCATTCTTTCTGCCCTCCTCTTCCCAGATGCTCTTGGGGTGAGGGCTGTTCTTAATGGGAACATACCCATGATCTATTACAAGTGAAGGTCACAACTCTCACTGCAAAGTGTAGAGAATCTTATCACTTTTGTAAAATGTCACAATGTGCATATATGTATATATGAAATATAATTATATCAATAAGTGAGCAGTATGAGATAAAATAATAAAATTATTGTGTGGCTGATGGAATTATCTGGTTTATTTTTCACTTTTCTGAGATTCCTGAATTATGAGTGCACAGTTTTTTTGTATTAGGAAAAAATACAATTTTATTTTTTCTAAAAAGATGGTGTGTTGTGAAACTGAGAGTGAATTGAAGGAACCACTTCTGTGCTCAGGGTGTTACCTAGAATATCTTGATGTTTCAGAGTGAGCCAGGTTTATCTACCCTTTTGTTTTTGTTTTGTTTGGTTTTTTGAGACAGAGTTCCCCTATAGCCACAACTGACCTGGAAATTGCTATGTAAGCCAGGCTGGCCTCTGTCTCAAAAGATCCACCTGCCTCCTAGTGCTGGGATAAAGGTGTGCACCACCACGCGTGGCCTAGAGTCAGACAGTCACATTCAAGATGAGGAGCATTCAGCTTGAATATTAGGAAGTTTCTGTTTGGGGAACTTTATGATGCTCTAGAGTGGTATCTTTGAATTAATTTTCCTATTATGCACAATGAGAAACGTGAATTGTGAGCTGGTACTCACACGTGAATGCACACACACTTCATGCATGCACATGTGCACACACATACATAGACACGCATGTGCATATGCACACATATACATGCATACACATGCTTGCATGAACATGCACACAGGCACATACTTGCATGCATGCACGTATGCATCACATACAAATGTGCATGCACACACATAAAATTAAATTTTCATGTAAAATGCAAAATGTTTATCGTTTATCTGGGCTGCACTATCATTTTTGCTCTGATATTTAAAATACAAATCCCCCTCTGAATAGGCTTCATTATATATTTAGGAAGAGCTTTGTCCTGGGTGGGATATAGATTCAGACCTCCTGGGGCCCAAGGCCCAGGTTGGAGGGAGGAAGATACAAGGAATCATTTCCACAGTAGCTGATGCCAAGGGCCAGGTGTTACACATTACGATCCCAAGAAGGTGGAGGAGGACAAATAATGTAAATACTAGTTATTATAATCATACCATGTCTTGATGCCACTTTTAGCACACACTCATTAATGCCCTATTACATGTACATGTGCATCTGCCTTAGACTGGCTTAGAATACAAATTCTCACATTTCCCACTGTCAGTGCGAGAGCCCAAAGTGGCATTTCTTTGATCCAGAAATACTGAGTATGCACTCTGTGTCAATACTGCACTGGGCTCTAAGTAGCCAAGGGGCCAGATTCCTTCCTGGAGCCTATATTGTGGGGTGGACGTGTCTCACGTAAGCCTCTGGATGTTTTAGATGATTCTCCTCTAAGCGTGTCTTGAACTTGGCCTTTTGACCTCTGTATCTTTTGTCTTTTTCCTTCTTTTCTTCCTGCCCCCTCCCTTTTCCCTGTCTTTTATTCTCATCTCTGTACCAGATTGTCTATCATCAGTGTAGCTCCAGATAAAATCCATCCTCTCCTTCCTGTAGTTCCCAAGACCCGGGTCTATCACAGTCACAGGTCCCATGGACCAAAGGCTATGGGACCTTCAACTGGTATGTGACCTCTGGTCGTCCTTTTATGTTATCTTCCCCTGTTATTTCATTGTTGTGAGCCTAAGTTTGCTCAGTTTGTATTTTTCCTATGCACAGCACCTTGGACTGAGTAGGTCCCCACTAGCTGTGCAGGTGATCTTTCCCATGTAGCCCTGCAAAGATGTCTGTTTTCTCAGTCTGCCAGCCCAGTACTTTCAACTGCATGCCTATCTCCAGTTTGCTTGTGCTTTCATAAGGTTTGGACCCAACCACCCTTGTTCATTCCACCTCTGCCTTCCATGAATCCACCATTTCCCTCCATTGAACCCTCAGACCTATTCCAGACCTGATCATTTTAGATCAAGATTGTTCATGTTGGGAGACAGAGTACATATATCTGGTTTGTTGTGAGACTTCTGGAAGTGAGTGATGACAACAAAGGTCCGGGTGTGCCGTTTGTGTCCTAGGTCAGTTCCTTAGCCATGCCACTCTGTTCCATTCCTCACCTGAAAACCAGAGACAGTAATGCTGCCAGCCTCAATGGGACGATCACTTGAGATATTTCCTATGAAGTGCCTGGCAGGGGGCCTGGCAGACAGTACATGAGCTCCAGGGGTACAGATGATGGGGCCCCTTTATATCTCCTTCTCCCTTTGCTTGGAGCATTTTCATCTTTTTTCTGTGTAATGAGCACAATCCTGGGGTGTCACTGGAAGTCCTGACACCTTTCCTTATGCTGCCAGTCCCCTACCTGGATCTAGTCCCTGTCTCTCAGCTGGGCCACCGTGGGCTGGATCTGCTCAAGGAGGGCAGGTAACTGAAGTTCTGCTGCATCAGTCACTTGTCGGCTCCCTTGATGTTACCTCCGATACCTGCTGACCCACGTGCAAGCCCATGTCTACCCACAAGGCAACTCTTCCCATGGTCCCCACTGATTGTCCCCTGCTTCAAGTGTTGGGGCTGGGGTAGCTCTCACCTTCCCCACTCCATGCTTTCTCTTGCCCCATTCCTCAATATCCCGCCATCCCTCACCCCCCTTTCCACTGTACTCACGTTCTCCTCCCTGCAGAAAATTCAGGTTGGAGAAGCCTGTCTGCAAGAGTTCCATTCAACTTGTTCTACATTAATGCTCCACTGCGGTGACCGACTGCTGAGTCTTTCACTTGTAATGTAATCTAATAATTTACATGCACTTTGCAAGCAATACTCTCAGAGACTCGCAACCTGTTTGAAATTGCTCTGCTGTTACAGTAGCTGAGCTGATGAGCCAAACAGCATGAGAAAGAGGAGTGATTGGTACCACAACAGTATTGGGTTAACCACGAAAAATAATGTTAGCTCGAGTGGAGGGAGTGTCCATGGATTATAATATCTTTTCTTGGAGAATCAATTCCACTTGCTAAAAGTCTTTAATTGATTTGCTTGTAATTGGAGCAGCATAGGCTAAAGGACAGAGGAGGCAGAGGTGTCGTGAACTCGGCGAAATGAAGCAAGAGTGGAGGCCCATCTTTCTGGAATGCTTCAAGAACAGTTTATGTTTGATGTACGGCATGACTTTTACAGAATTAATTGGTAACGTGATTAGGTGATTTTATTTCTTCACTCAAACATTGGAAGCTGAAGCTAATATTCAGTGGTAATGATAATAGAGTGCCATTGTAAAGTGAGTTACACCAGGAAGCTTCTATTTTGTCTAATTTTTGTGGATGATAGTGTCTCACACACACACACACACACACACACACACACACACACGCTTAGAGTAGCTGATATTTAAGAAATAGACTAGCTAAGAGGGGAGAACCTGTTACTATAATATAGTCAGGGAACAAAAAGTGTTATATATATATGTACACATATATTGCTGTATTATATGTTAGTAGGTATAGGTGTGTGTATATACATACACACATACATACAGGCACATGCACAAATATATGTCAAGGAGTTGTATATATATATACACACATATATACAGGCACATATACACACTTGTATCAAGGATATGTATGTGTGTGTATATATATGGGGGGAGAGACAGGCACATATATATGTGTTAAGTGTAGCTGTGTACATATACATGCATACAGGCACATGCATGCATACATATGTGTCAAGTAGGTGTAACAGTGCATGTATACATGCATACAGGCCCAGGCATATATACGTATGTGCCAAACAGACTGAGAAGAATAATGGCGTCAGTATGAAATACTTGGCTGTGTTGTGTGGAGCTGACCAGCCTGCGTGGGGCCAGATCATCGCTTATAGCCAAGCTAGTGACAGCAGCATTAGCCTCTTCATCCTTGTCATACCCGATGGCTTTGATTCCCCAAGATTCTCGAAATGGGGGAGAAGCATATAGGACCCAAGAGTGTTGGTTATTTTCCTTTGCTGTCTGTCTCCCAAGGAATGGCATCAGTGGCACCACAATTTGCAGGGCACAAAGACAGAGGCATATTTTTGTGGCTTAAGTCATAGCCCAACCCTGAAAGCAGAAACAGGATCCAAGGAGCTGTCCCTGTTGAGAATGTGCCAGTTAAAGAGCCTGGTGAGTAGGTTTCAGTGAAGTGGCCCTTGGTCTCCAGGGCCTGACTTTGCTGGTAGGTATCGTGCATGGAGGTGAAGAAGTTTCCAGTCCCTAGGATGGTATCTCCAGGAAGCATTCCTGCTCTGTGTTTACCCTGGATTGCTGCCTCCAAGTCCTCTCTCTTCAACTTCTGAGAGACCTAGTTCTGGGACACTGTGGCCAGGAGCATCTAGAAATTTCTTATCTGCTTTCACTCTAGGGTTTGCTGTCAACCCATCACTTACTAATCTGGAAACTCAACAAGTCCTTGTATGGAGAATGGAGATTGCATATAGTTTAGAATACACTTAACTTTGGTATACAGAATTCTTGTTCTTATGACCAAAATATCCAAAGCACATTTGCTTTGTGAACAACTGCGTATTCCCTATATCTGAAATCAACACTGTTGATTTTTAAACTCCACAAGAATCTACATGGGAGGGAAGATAGCATCAATGCCTGGCATCTGGATTAAGAATATATTTAGTGGAGAAATTTATTACAATCCTCAATGAAAAAATATCAATATCATCTTGTGCCTAATAAAATGTTATAATGAAAATTACCATGGCGCTTGACAGCATTCCTTTATTAATTGGCCTTTTCCATGATTATTTTCTTAGTATAAAACACACTCTGGTTTTCTTTATCATTAGTTACAGGCCTTATTGAATTCGCAGTTTGCTGCTTCAGCGGTATTCGTCTTTCCATTGGCCCCAGTTCCTCCAGGGCAGCGTCGTCTTCAGTTAGTCTCTGCTGTGCGCTTCAGCTCCCAATGAACACCCTTAGGATGCCGGTAACACGAGCACAGTTTAGGATGACATATGGAAGATAAGTCAGCTGATAATGAGACTGGAATGAGATTAGTTTGGAAAACTTCGGATTTGGTTTTACATGCAGAATCATGTAGCATGTAGAACCCAGGCTGGCCTTGAATTCTATGCAGCTAAGACTAGCAGTGAACTTCTGATCCTCCTGCTTTCATCCTGTATGCTGGGACAACAGATGTGTATCACCACATCCAGGTGATGCAGCGCTGGGAATAGAACCCAGGACTTTGTGCAGGTTATATGAGATATCAACTGAGCTATCTCTCCAGCCTGAGAGCTTCAGATATTTCAAAGCAATGTCACATGTGGTTTCTTGGCTTTGATTTATCAAGTGTTTATTGATCCCTGACTGTGTGCCAGTTTCCAAGTTGTTTAATGAAGGCACAAAGTGAAATTCAGGGAAGTGGGTAGGAAAGACATTAATTCATTCAAAAACAATGGGTAGAGTGCTCTAATGAAACCACTTGCAAAATATCCAGTGCAGAGGAGAGGGAGAAAACAATCTGAGGAGCTAGGGAAAGCTCACTGACTTGGGTAATATATCTAGGTTTTGGAAGAAAGGGGAGATTCTCTGGGGAAAAAGTGAGAGGGAATTCACGTTGCAGAAGTTGACGGTACATGTCATATGGTTGAGGTGTCGCTTGGCCTGTGTGAGGAGGATGTTGGTGTGGAACAGGAGATAAGGTTGGAGGAAGTCAGCAGGGGCCTGAGTTAAGCATGTTGGTCCCTTCCCTATAGCAAAATGTTGAACAAGCAGAACATACCTGGTTCCTTTCTGGTAAGTCGCTGAGGCATAAGTGTGTGGAGATACAGAATTGACAGTGTAAACCAGAGCAAAGTCGGCAGCCCTCTGAGGTAATTCTGGAGGGCCAAGACCTAAGTGAGATAGGAGGTAGGAGGTGGACTCTCAGGTTGACTTAAGGCTGAATTCCAATGTGAGGGACAGAATCACAGGCTGTGAGAGTTTGGTGGGGTGAGATGACCAGGGGAGAAGGCATGTATTCAGTTTTGGATGGGCTGAGTTGGAAGTGCCAGCAAAGTGTCTGATGGGCAGCCGGAAGTGTGCGTTTAGCAAGAAGTATATAATAGTATAATAGTGACATCAGGGAAGAAATATTTAAGAAGGGCTAGGACTCTCTTGAGGGCTATACTAGAAACATGAAGCCTGTCTCTAGCAGCACCTTTTCTAGGGGGCTTAAAAGTTTGAATCTTACCACAAGGTCATTTTGTTGTAAGAAAATAATATTCAGGTCCAAATGTGTGTGGCTGAGAAATTGAAGGGGGTGAGCGATTAAGGGAGAGAGAAATGTTTCTTCAAAATACTGAAGATCCAGGGTCTAGAGAGATGGCCCAGTGAGTAAAGTGTTGCTGATTTCAGTAACAAAATAACCAGTAACCAAATAAAGAACCAGACGTGGCAGCACATGTCTGTAACTTCAGCACGGGGATGAGGAGAAAGGCAGACCCACGGTGCTTGATGACCAGCCAGTCTACTCGAATCAAGCTCCAAGTTCAGAGAGAGATTCTGTCTCAAACATTAGGTGGAATGTGATCGAGGAGGACACCTGACAGAGGAGACCTCTGGCCTCCACACGCTCTCCTCCACACCCACATACACACATACACACACACACACACACACACACACACACACACACACACATACACACACACACACACCAAAAACAGTAAAACAAAACTAGAGTCCCCCCATGTTCTTAGAAACAGTCAGGATGTTTGTAAACCCAGTGTCAGGTTCAAGTATTTGCTTCTTTGGGTCACATTTGAGTTTCTCCGCTTGGATGGTGATCCCTTTCCGCCTTACCCAATTGATGAGAAAAGAGTTGCTGCCTCCCCACACCTCCTTAGACTCTACACAGCTCAGCATTGATTTATCCTGTCTCTAAAGGGAATCTGCCTTGCACTTGGCAGAGCCTCAAGGCTGGAGAAGTGTGATGAATAGCCGCTTTGGAGAGGTCTTTGCACTGCCCTGGGAGAATGACTCTGTGGGAGAAAAAGTTGAAAGTGAGGCTTGAGAAAGGGTGTGGGGCCTTCAAAGGATGGGTCTATCCACGGGGAACTCAATGGGGATTTTTCTTTTATGGTTGATTGAGAAAGAGAAATACACAAGTGTGAGTTGGCAAGGTGGGTGATGATGTTGGGTGTGATTATGCCAAGGTCCTCATTGCTGCATGGATTGGCAGTTGCTGTTTTCAAGAGCCTGTATGTGCGTGTGTGCATGCGTGTATGTGGGTGTGTGAAGGCCACAGAAAAACCTCAGCCGTTATTCTTTAGGTGTCATCCATCTTGCTTTTTGAGAAAGGGTCTCTCATTGTCCTAGAGCTTGAGGACAGGGCTGGGCTAGTCTGGTCCAGGAAGCCCCAGGGATTCACCTGTCTCCATATCCCCAGTGCTAGGATTACAACCACGTACACTTCATTCTTTTTTTTTTTTTTTTTCCATGTGTATCCTAGGTATGTGATTTGGGTCTTTGAGCATGCTTGGCAAACACTTTAGCAACTGAATTAGCACCCAAGCCCTGTGTTTTCAAGGGTCTTTTACATATGCAGTGGCCTTTGGAAGTCCTAGCTGCAAGTTAGTGAGGTATATACCCTAGGAGGGACTAGGAAAGTGTTGTGTGATTAGGGGGACCTGTACAGTTCAAACAAACCAAGCACTAATAGGCTGACCTTATCTTTAACTCCAGTCAATTGCCAGGAGGGGACAGCCTTGGGGAAGAACCCTTCTGGAAAGCTCCATTGTTTTCCGTGAGCTCTGACTAAAAGTTTTCCCCCAGATGATATTCCACTGTGTCAGGTGAGTTATTCGTATTATCTCTATGCTGTGAAATTAGAGGCCTTCGCCCACAGTGTGGTAAGGAGATTAAAGGGAAAGCCTGTTTTTTATGGTGTGGGGAAAAACCAGGCAGATACCAGGGAAAGAGCAAGGGCATGTTTGATCTGACAGGGGGAGGCCAGTGTCTTCTAATACCTGAAAGCTCAGCTCTGGCTGGAGCTTTCTTCAAAGGGGTTTCTGTTTTATCTGTTGGCACTTCTGTGGGGAGGAGGGTCTGCAGTGGGTGATGGGACAATGATTATTTTCCTGCTGTTGTTTTCTCCTCTGCCTTTTCAACCTCACAGAAAGCCCTCCCAGTTGTACACTTGGACTGCTTGGGACATTGGTACCAAACAGTCCCCTTTTGTTAAGCGAGTGTTCTTTTTTTTGTTGTTGTTTCTCTTGAAAGGTGCCCTTCAGGACAGCAGGGCCTTTCTTTGGGCTGTTTATAATTGAGCCCCGAGGAAACCTAAACAGAATTCAGTCTCAACCCAAGCCAAGCACCTCCTTTGCCTAGCAAAGCTAACCCCACGCAAGATGAAATCTCACCAACTGGTCACCGGAGAAGCACCTTGGGGAGCTCTCAGCATGACTGCTCCCCCAGATACTCTCCCATAAGCCACAGAGGCTGAGGCCCAGGCCTTGGGAGCAGAGGAATCAGAAGACAGTTGCAGCTCTTGGTGAAGTAGGCCAGGCTGGCTTATGTCTTATAGGGTCCCATGTCAGCTTGAGAATTACTGAGGATCTGTAAGTTTCCTGGAGGCCAGGAGTTAGGAAAGATTCTTAAGGCTCTAAATGGAGTTGTCAGTGTGGTATAATGTAAGGGAGAATTTTTCTTGTGTTTGGCTTAAACTTTCAATGAGTTCAAATGTATTTTTTCATTTATTTATTCATTCATTCATTTATTCATTTTTTTGTAGACAGAATCTCACTCTAGCCTAGGCTGGCTTGGAATTTACTATGTAGCCTAGGCTGGCCTCAGATTTTTGGACGTCCTCCTGCCTCAGACTCCCAAATGCTGGAATTACAGTTGTGAACCACCACTCCGCTTCTTTCTCATCTTCTTCCTCTTCCTATTCTTCCTTCTCCTCTATTTATTTCAAGATAAATGTGTATAGTTTTAGGCTACATGGACATACTTCTTCAATTCTTGCTTCTTCCACAAGTTAGGTAAAATGAGGGGATATTTTTTTGAGAAAATTGGGTCATCTATGGAATTTGACCTCTTTTTTTTTTTTTTTTTTTTTTTTTTTCTCTAGGGGAAACGAATTGGAGAGAGTCCAGACTCACAGACTCCAGGACCAGGAGTGTAGCCTCAGCTGGCCTGGAACTCACTATGTAGATGAGGCTGGCCTTGAAATCTCAGAGATCTGCTTGCCTCTGCCTCCTGAGTGCTGGGATTAAAGGCATGCACCACCACACCCAGCTAGGTCATCTATGGAATTTGATCATTTAGAAGTCATATAGTTTGGGGAATCACATTATTTTATTCTATTGTAATGGGTATAAGGCTAACCTCTGTGATTTTAAACAGAATCTTCTTTCTCCATCCCCCCAGGAGTCTAGTTTAATGCTTAGAGCAAATCTTCTTGCCCAAGTCCTACCTTCCTTTCTGGAATTTTCTTTCCTACTTTTAGGTATCAGCTAAAGGGTCCTTTGGGGTAACTGAAGTGGAAGAGGGAAAACTGGCCAGAAACGTTCCAGTCCCTGGGCCCTTTGGATCCCTCAAACATGTGAGGGCATTGGCATATTTAAATTCTGAGCTTCCATATGAACTGGACAGAGAAGCTCTCCCTCCTTTGTTGGGTTATGGTTTTCCAGCATTACCAGAGGAGGCAACACCTGCTTCTTGTGGGAACCCCCCATCGGGACGATGGGAGCACTTACCTGCCAGGCCCCTACATACACACATCACTGAAGAGAGAGGCAGTTTGTGGAAGAGGCATCTTGAAGCCAAAGTACATTTTCAGAGTTGGGACCTGGTTCTGCAACAGGGAAGTGGAGCTAAATGTGCGATTTTGTTTTCATTCCCACTTGATGCCAATGCTACAGCATCAGGAGATAGACTGTATGTGCATATGTGAGTCTGCATGCCGGTGACCCCTTTCAAGATTCTCGACTAGGGAAGCCAAGTCTTTCTTCCCCTGCTCCAGGGCACAGGCTAACTGACCCCCGATCATGTGTTTTGTGCAATCAGCTAACCTGGGACACTGGAATGAATTAAATGATATCTGCAAACCCATAGGGAGGGTATTTGGTTGTCTGTGTCAGTTCAGCTGCTGTAACAAAATACTATAGGCTGGGTGGCTTATGCAGTATGTACTTGTGTTCTTGAATGCTTGGGGTGTGACGCTCCAGATAAAGACCCTCTTCCTGGCTTCAGTCAGTCACATGGTGGAAACAGAAAGACCTGATGATTCCTCCCCTTACTAATATTTTTTTGTCTATGGGTGTGTATGTTCATGTGTGTGCAGGTGCACATGTGCATGTGTGCACAGACCAGAAGTCAACCCCTGGTGTCATTTCATAGCAGCTATCCACTTTGATTTTTGAGACAAAGTCTCTCACTGACCTGGAAGTCACAAGTAGTCTAGGTTGGCTGACCAGCAAGCATAAGTGAGTCACCTGTTTCTGCCTCCTCAGCTTGGGAATTAACAGTGTGACAGCACGCCCACTTTTTTTTTTTTTTTCTGTGTGAATGTTCTGGGGAATCAAATTCAAGTCTCTGTGCTTGCATGGCAACCACCTAACTAACTAAGCCATCTCCCCAGCACCTCTCTTCCTCTTATAAGAATAGAGCGGCTATTATGGGTTGGGGAGGGGAGGCTCCAGTCCATGACCTAATCTAGTCCTGGTTACTTTCCTAAAGCCCCACCCAGTAGAGCCATCATACTGGAACCTGGATTTGCAGCATAAACATTTGGTCAGGGGAGGGGTATAGATCTCTACTTTTTATCAGTGGGCAATGCTTGAAGCACACTAATAACTTTCAGGATGATTGAATTGTCTCCCAAAAGTTGTTGATTCTTATTCACTCATTTGTTTGTTTAAACAGCTGAGTATTTTATCATTATAATCCTGTATCATTTGAAATCTGTGTCAGTAAATCCCAAGCTAATTAAGGTTTTGTTATCAATGTTTTAAATTAGACTATGTGAGTTATTATTTTTTTTTGGTAATTCAATGACAAGTTCCTTCATATTCTGCCTAATTGGATTGCATTTTAATTTTGTGGCAAATGAAGATATCTATTTCATGTTTCTATTAGAATGACAAGCCCTTAGGCTGGATCTGAATTAGGGTGTTTGCGGTTGGATGTATTGAAGCAGTGAGCCTCGCAGAGGCGAGTCAACTTCTAAAAATCTCATCCATGAATCTTTAGGAAAAGGGAAGAGATTTCAATCTAAAGCACCAAGATGACAAGAAGATAAAATTGGGAAGCACTAAGGTAAGCCACAAGTAACTAAATCGTGGGCTATCCAGTATGAGTTATGTTCCCAAAACATAAGGATCTTTGATTTAGGCACATCTGTGTGCATGATTAATATGCACTGTGTTTATGTAAAGCAAAATAATCAAAAGAAACTGCTAAGTGTACATATGTACCTGGGAGACCTGGGTTCTGATCACCCCTTGATTCTTTGTTAAAAGTGGCTCTGAGCCATTGTCTCCCCTGATCCCCACCAGGCCTCCCCTCCTCCACAGTACAGAGCTGCACTGATGGAATGACTTACTGCCAGCTCTAATGTTCTGTGTGTGATTCAGTGACTAAGTCCAACTTATACACAGAGCCAGCAAACATTAGGTTTTCTTCTTTCATTCTGGCTTAAAATAAATGATTGAGGTACAATTTATGTATCATTAAAATCACCCCCTCTTAAGCATACAATTCAATGATTTATTTTGTAAATGTTTGGAGTTGTATAACTTCCTCCTCGGTCTACTTGGACACTCATGCCACACTATGATTCCTTGTTACTGCATTCCCTTAGCATCCCCCCAGCCTATGATGGCCACAAATCTACATTTACCTTTTATTTCCATTTCATTTAAATTGAACTATAGAAAATGTAGTCCTTTGTGTCTGGCTTATTTCACTTGGCATAATATTTTTAGAATTCATATATGCTATTGATTATATTAGCACTATCCAAAAATCCTTGGGACCAGAAGTGTTTCTGATTTCTGTCCCTTTAGGATTTTAGTATTTTTACTGGCTGAACATCCCTAAAGTTTAGATTTTCATATTGAAGTTGCCAAACTCCCCTCCCGCCCCGTTTTATTACTGATCAGTATTTCATTGAATGGATGTACCACATTTCGCCGATCTCTCTCTCACTAGTGGGCTCTGTTTTTTCCTCTTTTGTACTATGGTTCACTCACACCTGCAAAGAACTCTAAGATTTCTCTTAGTCAAAGGCAAGAAGAGGCTAGAGTTTTGTGTTTTGAACCACTAGAAACCTTTCAAGTTCCTGGACTATGCTGTTCAGGTCACTGAAAATGTAACTGAGCCGGTGTGTCAGTAACTGTCAGTGAGTGCAAAAGTGTTACCTGTAGACCCTTCTCCGTTGTAGAATGAACAGGAAGTTAAGGCTTCCCCAGTCAGGAACTTGACCCCAAAGCCTTCCCAATGAAGTAGGGTGCTTGCTGTGCACATGGGATTCTCCGAAGCAAGACATGAGGACACTGGCTGCTGACTGGCCTTAGTGATGCCTCTCTCAACATTTGTCTCTGAAGTTCTCCAGTATTATCATGAGCCACAAAAACCCACAAAGGGAAACACTCACATGTATTGTTTTCCAGCTTCGAATCACAAAGCCTGCTGAAAACAACTGTAAAGAAAAGATAGATGGAGCCAAGAGGAAGACCTAGTGAAGTCTTTGGATTTCATAGTTCATTAAGAAGTCCTGGGCCTGGGGTGCAGCCCAGAAGAGGCAGAGTGCTTGCTTAGCATGTGCAAGGCCCTGGGTTCCATCCCCAGCATCACAACATAAAGAGAAGCCAGGGACCAAACAACTCAACCGTGGGAAGGTTTGCTGTTCTCTTGTGTCATGAATGAAGACCAGATGTGTGTTTCCATCAAGGATGCTCTTAACTAATGGGAGGGAACATCTCAGTTTAATCAATGCCTCTCCAGCCATTTTCTAGTTCAGAGTTTAGCTCTGGAAATGTGGTTCATTGACAGTATGATTCCATCTTCAGCTGCTCCCAAGGTCATCTCATTTCCTGAAAGCTAGTGTTTGAGGCAGGATAAAGGAAAAAGGAAACTGTTTGCCTTCTTCATCTTCACAGAACTAGTGTGTTTTGTAATCATTGTGCACTATTATAAATTTCAGAAAGGTTGGGCCCAACGCATGTGTGTGTACATGTGTGTATATGTGTGTGTGTGTGTGTGTGTGTGTGTGTGTGTGTATTCATTTATTTAGTTCATTTATTTAGGCAGGTCTCATGTAGCCCAGACGGCCTTGAACTCATTATATAGCTGAGGATGACCTTGAACTGCTGATCTTCCTACATCTACCTCCTGACTCCTGGGATTACAGATGTGAACCACCATGCCCTGTTTATACAGTGCAGACAATTGAACCCAGGTCCTTGAGCCTTGATGCTGGGCAAGCATTCTACCAACTGAACTATATCCCCAGCCCCATGTATGTATATAGTATGGACACACACATACACACACATACACACACACACACACACACTCCCCAGCTGCATAATAGAACTAAGCCTATGAGAGGGAGGAGCTGGCTGTAGTTTTATTTAGCACACTAATTATAAACAGTATCAGTAATATCTTTTGGAATTTAGAAGTTAGACTGTTTACTATTCCCAGTGGTGGAAGTGAAGTTTAGCATATCACGCCCTGCCTCCTGGGTCCTGGGAAAGCTTTCTCTCGGTCATATCCACATGGTGGAATTATTGAGAGAGAGCGAGACAGCCCAGGACATTCTGCAGCAGTACTTGGGACCCTCCCTGCGTCTCCCCTGAAGCCTGGGGACACTGGGTAGAGGTGGCTGTATGCTGCTAGGTCCTCCTGAGGATCAGGAAGGCTTGCATCTTATTTTTCTCTCCCATAGTTTGAAAGAGGGAACTTTTTCTTCTCTCTACCAGGAAGGCAAGATAAGACGAGTGCCCTTGTTTGCTGGAAGGGGAGGTCAGTGCCCTCTCTCCTTTGTGAGCACATTATTACAGTGCATCATTGGGAGGAAGAAGATGTGAGGAAACTCTCTGAGCTGTGAGACCCTTAGAAAAGGTGCCTTGAACTGATGTCACATGTCCCAGGGCCCCTTGCTCACATAGTGATGCGTACAGTGGCACTTAGCTTTGCAAATGAGCACAGCACACATTAGTGACTATGTGAACATTTGCAGTCATGCCTGGCACTCTTGCCAGAGGTCCACCACACACACACAAGACCTTTACTTGTGTCTCTTGTGTGTATTGCACAGTGGACCTGTCTATAATCCCAGCACTTGAGAGGCAGAGATTCAGAAGTTCAAGATCATTCTTAGGTACATAGGGAGTTAAAGGTCAGCCTAAGATATATGAGACCCTGTCTAAATAAATACAAAAATAAATATACCAATGTACTCCTCTGCTTCCGTCCCTCCCCACCTCCCTCTGTCCAGTCCTCTCTTTCGCTTTCTACCTGGACCATGTCTTCACTCCTATGCACAACAGGCACTGCACAAGGGGCTGAGGTGACAAAGGCGAAATAATGTGATATCTGTGTCCATCACGTGTCGATAAGAGCAGTTATCCTTCAGTTGGGTGTGTGATCTGACAGTCTTGTCCCTCTGATTGTCTGCTCATCTCTCACTTATTCTACTGTAGGTACTAGGAACACTGGGCTCAGTCCTTTTGATTTTGTTTTGTATTCCTCGGAGGCCAGAGCTATGATCTGTGTGTTGCAGATAAAAGACTGAGGACTGAAAGCGCTGGGTTAGTCTGAGTCTAGAATGGTTCCCAGGTGTGGGACAGTGTTCCTCTTCGCTTGTCTACATTCAAGTGTACCACCTAGCTCGTTCCCTTCTGTTAAGTGTCAAACGTGTCTCCGTACTAGCCCCAGTTCCCAGGTTCCTTTTCATCTGTTTCTTTCTTTCCTTTCAGAGGTAGAAGGTAGCAGTGTGAACACCTTGGAGTTGTGCAGTGTGCAACAGAGTCAGCTGACCACAGCGGCCTCTGGAGATAGTTTTTCTACTTCCCCTCACCCCAGGCTGTTCCTGTGGCAGCTTCTTCGCCCTTCCACCAGCTGGTAGACTTTCATTCCTTAGGTCTCCGTTGCCTTTCCTCGGCCTGAGACGGCTCATGCCAGAGAAATGCTTGAGATTTAACTCTTCCTTACTGCTGGCAGACTTCCAGTTGACTAGTCTTACAGGAGAAATTCCTGCATGCCTTCTGACAAGTTACTTCATCTGAACACTGAGAATGGCCTGTGAGTGTGGCTTTGGCAGTAGCTTGTGCTGTGGGCTCTGACTATTACAGAGCAGAGCTGGGACTATGGTTGCCCAGCGAACACAGGGACTGTACTCTCAATATCACCCTAGCTGCCCGGGGCTTTGTAGCCCCACCAGGAGCTGCTAACACAGAAGTTGCTGAACTTGGCATACACTGAGCACAGCAGTATTCAGTCAGACTCTGTGAGCTCATTGCCCCTTTCAGAAAGGGCAGGGTGATGAGCAAACACCCATCTCTGGTTTGTTGCTTTTGCAAGAAGAGGAAACAAAAATTCCATCTTCATTAAAATTATTAAGCCTTGTCTGGGCCCTGGTGAGGCTATTGGTATTTTAGGCACAGGATTTGGCCCAGCGGAGGCCAAACAACACCAGAGCAGTAACAGTGCTGACTGGCACATCGAAGCTTTTAGATTGAAAAGCCCGAACAAAATGTTCAGCTGGAGCTGGAGACGTTAGTCCTTTCCTACTTCAGCTCTGCCTTAAGCCTTGGGACTGATTGGAAAATGCTCACTGCACAGTTTGGCCAGCCAGGATTTTATGGGTATTTTTCTTGGACTTGCTCGGGCATGGTTAGTTTCTCTCTTCTCTCCTCTTCTCTTCTCTTCTCTTCTCTTCTCTTCTCTTCTCTTCTCTTCTCTTCTCTTCTCTTCTCTTCTCTCCTCTCCCCCCTCCCCTCTTTACAGATATTAACACTCCTGCCCAAGTGCTCTTCATAAATGCAAATATCATCCATCACTCTTTGCTTAAAGCCCAACACTAGAGGGCTGGGACTCAGTTGGCAGAGTGATTACCTAGCATGCACTAGGTCTTGGGTTCAGATCCTAGCAGTGCAGAAATCAGCCAGGTATGGTAGTGCACAACTGGAATCCCAGCACTCTGGAGGTTAGAGATCACAAGTTCAAGATTAGTCATCCTCAGCTACATAGAAAGTTTGAGGTCGGCCTGAGATATGAGAGAAAGAAACACACACACACACACACACAACACACACGACACACACGCATAGAGACACCACACACACACCAAACACACCATACACACACATATACACACACCATACACACCACACACACCACACACACCACACACACATACACAGACACCACACACACAAATATATAACCTACATTGAATTCCTATCAGTAGAATATAATCCAGTCTAATTCAGCCCCTTGACATCAAACCTCCGTCTAGGGCCTGACGCACCTGCCTCCCCCATGTACCTTCCTCTGGCCATCCTGTCCTCTGGTCCTCACATATACTATGCTTCCCACCCCCATGCTTTCCCTTATACTCATCTTCTTGTCACCCCAATGAATCATCCAATCATTCATTTAATAGCACTTATGCTATGCCTCCGAAGTGCCAGGCACTGCTCTGAGTCCTGAGGGTCCAACAGTCCGCCTGCAAGCCAGGCCTTTGCTCCTGGGCTTCTGCTCCTCCCTTGCTGGTACCCATCCATTCTATGGTTCTCTGCTTGCTTCTGCTCTGGCTCACACACTATTTCCTTGCCCTCTACATCACCTATAACTCACCTGAATTCAACACCAAGCTCTTTGAAAGCAGAGAAGTTCCGTGTTAGCACACAGCAGGTGCTCGGTAAAAATCTGTAGCAGAAATGAGTGAAGGTTGCACTTAGCACAAAAGGGCACAGTGGGAAAACCTCTCTGAGTCATTTTGAACAAAGTTCGTTCTTTCTAGTCAACATCTTGGCAATGGTCCTTGACCAGTAGGCAGCACCTGATGTTGCGGATGATGTTTGCTGTCCGTCATATCGTCACTCCTTTATAAGTAATTTGTCTTCCTGGTGGCTTTTAGATTTTCTTTTTTCTTTGGTGTTCTGTGGGGCGTTGTCTCATCTTATCACTATGATAAGGTTAGGCATGGATTTATGTGTTCTGTTAGGACTTGATATGCTTGTTCGTTCAGGTAACTCTCACTTTCCTGTTATTTGGAACATTTCGCAGTTTCTTTCTGAGACTCTAGTTGGTCATGTGAAAATCTCATTCTACCTTCTGTTTCGTATCTCCTTTGTGTTTTTACCTTTGTCTTCCTACGTTCTACGTTCGGGACAATTTCCTCGCTCCTTTCTCTGAACTCCCTCATCTTTGCCTAATCTAGGTTTAGACTGTCTATTATGTTTTAATTTGTTTGCTTTACGCATTTTTATTTTATATGTATCAGTGTATTGCCTGCATGTATGAACGTGCACCCATGTCATGCAGTGCCTGCAGAGACAGAAGAGGGTGTCGGATGCCCTAGAACTGAAGTTACGGACAGTTGTTAGGCGCCATCTGGGTGCTGGAATTCGAACCCAAGTCTTCTATAAGAACAGCCAGTTCTCTTAACCACTGAGCCATCTCTCCAGCCTCTGTCTATTGCACTTTAAATGATCACTTCATATAAATACAAGAAAGTATTATGCTTTTATAAAAATTAATATATTCACATAGACAGCAGCCCACATCAAGACAGAGAACTTGGGCTGCAGAAACAGCTCACTGGTAGAGCTTTCCACTGAATTTCATATATATGAAAAGCAGCAAATGTATTATTTTGTGTCATGTTGGAAATATTTGTGTATTTCCTTTGCAGTGCTAGGAATGAATTGAACCAGGACCTTGCCCATGCCAGGCAAACACTCTTCTAGTATGCCACATCCCCAGTCCTGTGTTTTCTTTTGCTGAAATTATTGTTTTTCAAAATCTATCTAACTTTCACAGTATTTTATTACTTCACTATGTTTCCTTTTAAGCTCTCTTATATCACGGAGGCGGACTTCTTTTGAGAAGCCCCCACCTAGCATCATGCTGTGTCAAGTTCTGTGGCACAACTTCAGGGTAGTATTGTCTGTCTACTGGATTCACTTATTATTCACTTACAATTTTTATTCAAAATTCATCCTCATCAATATTCTTTTCCCAGGATATCCTGTGTCTTAGGTTGGGTGGATGTATTCTGGACGTTCTGGAATTCTGAGCCTTGGGTAGGATTGAAGCACCTAATCTGGATTTTCAGATGATAATGAAGTATCTCATTCTGATCATCTTTCCTCACCCCTGACTGGAAAAGGCCCTGTGTTCTCCTGGGTTCCATTTCTGTACTTTGTCGGAAATGGTGATGGCAGGGTGTAGTGCAAACTTCAGAATAACTGGAAGAAAATTCTAACCCTACAGGTAATTCAGAAACAATTCCTGGATGGATTTGTGTTCCTGTGAAGGAGTTGAAAGACTTTGTGTAGAGAGGCACCTGTGAAACCAAGTCAAACTGGAAGGAACTCATCCAGGTACCAGCAAGGGATGACATCAGACCCACAGAGAAACCTGCAGAATGTCCCCTCTCTCATCCCTTTACCTCCTTTTACTTGGAGCCCAGTTGCATGGCACTGGAGGCCTGGCTTTGAGTGTATCTCTGTAGCGATGGTTTGACCTGTCTCTCCCAGCTTTTCAAAGGAAACTGCAACAGAAGGAACTGCCTGTAATTCTTAAACCTTTGTTTTAATTAATTAGTTAATTAATTATTTAATTAACTTCATTTAGTGTGTGTATGGTGTGTGTGTGTGTGTGTGTGTGTGTGTGTGTGTGTGTGTGTGTGTTTCTGCTTGTGGAAGCCAAAGGACAACCCAAGGAGAGACCCAATGAAAGACCTTGACTCAAAAACTAAGATAGAGAGGGGATAGATATCAGCCCTGGGCCTTCACACGCACCTACACAAGAAGAATGGGAAAGGTCTGGGTCGTATAAAATAAACTGCTATAATATCTTCTGAGTCCCTGTCAATTTCTATCTAGGAAAATTATTGTAGATACAACAGCTGATAACTTAGCCACACTTGCCAATTCATCCCGGTTGCATCTGCATCTATTACCCCTTTGGCTACAGTTGGCTGGAATGTGCATCCCAGCCACAGAACCAGTCATACTGGAAAGAAGTGCCAACAGGAGGGTGTGTACACCACCTTCTATGCTGAAACTGAACATAGATTCTCAAGAAAAATTTGTTTCATGAAGGAAATAATGTAAAAAGTATTTCTAGAATATTTATTTCAGGGGCTGGAGACATGGGTTAGAGGTTAAAAGTGCTCGCTGCTCTTATTGAGGACCCAAGTTCAGTTCCCAGCACCCGTGTTGGACAGCCCACAACTGCTTGTAACCCTGACACCCTCTTCTGGCCTCTGTAGGTACTGGTACATGTACACATTCACACGGACAGGTATACAAAAATAAAAATAATAAAAATAAAACATAACAACTCTTGTTTGAGTAATGCTAAAGTTTTGATATGTATTAGATTATCCTATGAATTAAAAAGATGTTCTCTTTACCATCAATATGTGAATATGGACAAACATACATATATATATATATATATTATATATATATGTCTCAATATATATGTCTCAAAAACATGATGTGGCTGCCTATAGCCTATAAATTTAAATTCAAACCCCAAAGTCCAGCAACCAAGAGCCTTCCTTTCTATATGAATGCCTAGACTCCTCTCTTCTCTCCTTTTTCACCCCATGCAATCAGGGGGTAACCCTCTGTGGCCCTCTTGCCCTTCTGAGGCTGTGTCCCCTCCTGGGATCAGGAAAGCCCTCACTCACCCCATCAGACCATTTCTTCTTTTCAAATCATAAATACTGTTCAAATATCAGCTCCCACAATGCCTCTTCATGAAGTACCAAATTATCAAGGTTACTAAGAAATGGCCCCAAACTGCTTTACATTTAACCCTACATTAACCAAAAGACTTCATTTACTACACAGATATAGAATCTCCCATTGTCAAAGCGCCTGGAGTTGTTCTCTACCTCTACCTTTGGAAGAAATGCCAATAGGGAAAGAAAAGACAAATAGAAAATGTGGGTTTCTTCTCCTCATTGCCTCCTCCTGGAATGAAACAGAAGTGCAATAAATCAGAGCTGGAGAGATGGTTCAACAGATAAAGGCACTTGCTGCCAAGCCTGAGGACCTGTGTTCAATTCCCAGGATCCACAGGGTGGAAAGTGAGAACTGACTCCAGCAAGTTGTCTTTTGACCTCCACAGGAGCACTGTGACACACACTTATGCACACCCACAAACAAAACTACACAATTGATTTTTAAACTGTAATAAAACAAAGACGTCAGTTCAGTGGCACCAAAAATCATATACATGCATAGAAAAATAGTCTCTGAATCCTGAAAATCCTGCACGTGGAAACAGACTATTCTAGTCCCAAGCAGAAGAAGAAAGAAAAAAATACGCTTGGGACCCCTGCGGCTTAGCTGGAGTCCCCAGTTCCTACCCTCCCCAGGCCCCCAGCCAGCCATGCTGTTGGGGTGATTGGCTTTGGCTGCTCATGCTGAAAACCTGGCTTTCCAGAGGAGCAGAGCATCTCAGAAGCCTCTTAGTCACACAGATAGATGGTGAAAGTATATTCCAAGCAAACTACTGGACTGAAGTAGAGTTTATCAAAGCAATTACAGCAAGATGTTATGGGCAGGGGAGGAATGTAATCACATATGACAGGGATTATCAAAACTGCTTACACAGGGAATCAGGAAAGTGATAACAGGCTGACAACAGGCGGTACCTGACTGAGGAATTTCAGGCTCAGCTCTCCCAGGCTTGTCGAACAGAAAGCACAACAGAGGTTGAGCTGCACACAGCTGCAGGCACCGGATGAGCAGGGCACGGGTTGAGCATGGCCCAGGACAGGTGGAGCAGGGGAGCCCCTGGAGGACCCTCTTGAAGGGCCTTGATTAGGTGGGAGCTATGTGTGCTCAGAATGCTCAAACACACCTTCCTGGCCCTGATCTTGGATGATTCACAATTCCTGTAGTAAGTTGGAGTGGGAAAATAAAATCTTTCTCTCTTTTTCTCTTTCTTTCTTTTCTTTGAATCTTTCTTTCTCTTTCTTTCTTTCTTTCTTTCCTTTCTTTCCCCTCCCTCCTTCCCTCCTTCCTTCCCTCCCTCCCTCCCTCCCTCCCTCCCTCCTTCCTGTAGGGAGATCAAGTCTGCCTTCCTTCTTTCTATGTGTAGTGTGTATATGCAGGTATATGGGTGTATTCCTGTATATACAATCGTGTGTGTACATATATATAGAGAGGCTAGAGATCAGTCTTGGGAGTCATTTCCCAGGAGCTATTCATCTTGTCTTTTGAAGCAGGGTCTCACTGTCCTGCAGCTCACCAATTAGGCTAGGCTGGATCCTCCTTAACTGTCTCCCCAAAGCTTGGATTATATGCCAGCACACTTGACTTTTCACCTGGGTACTGGGGATTGAATCAGGTCCTCATGTTTGCATAGTAAGTACTTTACCAAGCGAGGTATGGTTAAAGCCTGACATGAGGGAAATCTTTGGGGAATAAAAAGAGACCCATGAAATCAGACTTGCACATTGTGGCAAGGATTGGAGACTATCAAGAGCCACTCAGACAGAGGCACTCTGCAGTTTAGGGTATGAAGGGCTTCCTAAAGACTGGCCTAGAAAGCCATGGGCGAGGGGGGGCTTCCCCTATATGGACGTGCACAGGTGCTGGTAAGGTCTCTGTCTTCTTAGGGTTTCGAGGCCGTCAGGGTAGGCATAGGCATGCAGAGTGGCATCATGTCATACCCCAAATAAGAGAACAATAAGTTAAATTTCTGGAACATAGAGTCACTGCAGGACATGTGAGGCCCAGAGCAGAAGCAAACTGCAGGAGATGCTAATGAATCATTGACAGACAGCACACTGAAATAGAGGCCCTAAATAAATCAAGTGGCCTGGAAAAGCAAATAAATACCTACAGTTTCATGGAGAAGCTCCCTCTTCCTCCTCTTCCTCTCTCCATGCACTAGGCTTTGTTTTGCATTTACCATGTGGCATCTTCAAACACCCACGTTCAGCTGACTCCTTGGGACCTGGGTTTCAGCTTTATCAATGCCAGCTACAGTGATGATTTGCATCAAGTTCGATGCTGTTCTTTTGGCAGTTGTTGCACTTAATTGAATGAAAAAAGCTGTCAGTCTAAAGCCCCAGTCCCAAGGTAAATTCACTCTGAACTAACCATCTGCCAGCACTTCTCCCAGGGTAGTCCACACTTACCATCCAGAGAACCAGATTCACGGCCTCGTAATTAGATCGTTCCTGAATTAAATTGATGGTCCCAGGGAAAAAAATGCAAAGTGTGCTTGGAGACCAAAAAACAGAAGATGACTTGCTTTAACAAATGCAGGAGACTGCATATTTTTAATGCCAATAGAGTGGCACAATAGATGATTTTCATCAATGAGGCTTACAGCAGTTGTTATCTTTCATGCCACCTTCACGAGTTATATTTGGTTCTCTTCTTGGAAGCCAAGGCATGTCTTTGGAAGCATCCTACAGAAACTCAAAACGATGGTGGCTATTACCAACAGGCCTGGGTATCCAGGCAGAATCAAAACCTACTGACCAATTTTATCAGTTCCCTGAGGGCTGGTGACTCATTGCATTTGTCTGTACATCTGCCAAATTAAAAGTGTATTCAAAAGTAAAAGTTTAGGGGTTGGGATGATAACTCGGTAAAGTGCTTGCCAGGCAAGCATGAGGACCTGAGCTCAGTCCTCAGAACCTACATAAAAAAGCCAGGAGCAGTGGAGGATTCTTGTAATCCCATCAGTGGGAAGGCAGAGATCCCAGGAAGGCCTACTCAGGAAAGGAGGAAGGAGGGAAGAAAAAGAAAGAAATGGCCCTCTTTAAACTCAGATCCTCATACTTGCACAGGAGGCACTTTACCAACTGTGCCATCTCCCCAGGCCTGAGACCCCCTTTTTAAAAGAAAGAATCTTTCTGCCTCCTAATTCCTTCACTACTACTCTATTTAAAATTTGGATATTTTGTTCATCATAGTGTTTTTTTGTTCTTTTCACATTCATGCTAATTTTTAAAATATTACACTGGAGTGGCATATATCTTGATTGCTGGGGTTTCTTGGTATCCTCTAAAATTGTGTACTTAAGGCAAGTTCATATTCTACCCCCACCCCCCCCCGGTCTGGCCTTGATGCATTTGTAAAATAGAGTGGAAAAGTTTTGAGACACTCTGGGTCATTTGAGCATCTCTTAAAATCTGTTCTCATCCTGGTAAAGTCTGTCCCTCATATGCACAGAGCAAACAGGCTAATCCAACTGTCAGGTCTCCTTTGACCTCGGGTCTTCCCTTCACTGTGTGTGGTGGGCTCCTTGGTTAAAACCCTCACTGTAGGAGTTGGAGATGTGCATGCACCTTCTAAGTAGGAGTTTCTTGCTTTGGCTAACATAGCTGCTTCACTGCCTTGGCTGTGGACCAGGGCCCACCTGTTCCGTAACGAGTTCCACCAGAGAGTCCACTGGATTTTTTTTTTTTTAATATTTCGATAGTTCCTCGGGAATGTTATCCCCTCAGCCTCACCTGGCAGAGCCTAACTTAGCCCTACCTACACTGTTATTTCTTATCTCGAAAGCATGTAGATCCGTCAGTGACACCGGGGCGAGGGGGGAGCCAGTGCACGCGCCTTCTTTTGCTCTTGGAAAACTTGGGATGCGGAGAGGAGGACCGCAATGGTGGTGGTAGGCACCCAGGGCGTGTCCTGCTCCTAGCAGCCCTCTGGTACACCATGGGAGTAGTGGAACCCTTGCCTGGAGCCGACAATTCACTCTTTTCTTGCAAACCAACCTGTTATTAAAGCCTCCCCCTGATTCTAGGTTTCAGCGCCTTCCCTTCCGAGGCACATTAAGCGCCCTAAGTGCCTTTATTGCTATGTAGGGAGAGGGGGAAACGCAGACAGCTTTGTAATTGAACAACCATGTTCTTGTCAGTTTTCATTGTTTTCAAACTGGCTATTACAAGGGCTGATGCCCTGGTGAGGCACAGGCAATCCGAGTTGGCCTTCTGCCCCTCAGTGCCTCGCCAGCTCCCCAAACTAGATTTCCCCGTGGTCTCCGGGACACTATGTCTTTAAATTCTCCTTGTTTTCTAAGTTCTGCGCTGGCAAGCAAGCTCTGCCTTCAACCTGCAGAGTTAAATTTACCCAGACTGACAACTGTATATGCAGGGTTTAGTTACATAACAGCAGTTGCTGCGTTTCGCACTGTGCTAATCCAAACACGGTGCTCGAAGACCCCATGAGAAATCAGCCTTCCATCTGGGGAGCTGCATGGGTGACTGGATGGTTTGCCTTTAATTTTTTTTTTCTTAAAACACTGTAACAATTATCCTATTATCTTGACTCTGGTGCCATTAGGTGACTTTTTAATAACTTAATTATTAGGTTAGCAGATGCTGTGTGCACACCTGCAATTTGTTAATTTATGCTTCTGGAAATGAAATCCAGTTGTTTGTGGTGTATTTCATAAAATCACAGGCCAAAGGAATCTTCATAACATTGGAATTAGAATGCTGCTGGAAGAAGAGTGTGCATTATATTTGGAACCCTCTGCTGGCATCTTAGGTACTGCTGATGTTATTTCTTATGACCCCCACTTCCCAGGCTCCCATTTGGGGTCAGCAGCTGCTAAGGACAGACAGGTGACCTTCTGAGCCTCTGGAGTATGGGGGAAGAAGGCTTTCCAGTTGTCATTACTTTCCTTGTTGCTGTGATGAAATACCTGACGAGATGCGATGGAAGGGAGGAAGGCTTTATTCTGGCCTACAGAGCAGATCAATCCTTCATGGTGGGAAAGGCATGATGGCAGGAGTGGGAGGTCACATGGGGCATCTACCCTCGGGAAAAGGAAAGTAGTGACAGAGCTCAGTGGGGTCAAAGAAGAAAACTTCCTAAGGAAATAGCTCTTGATTGGTGTTGAAGACAGAAACCAACCTAGATAAGTTAGAGAAACAATTGGAGACCCCATGCATGTGTCTGTGTGCATGTGCATGTATGTGTGCACGTGTGTGTGTGTGTGTATGATGCTGAAGGGCAGTTGCATTTTAGTGGCACAAACTGTGTGTATAAAGGTATAGAGATGAAGGGCCAGAGGCCCACTTGGGATGCATTTGGAGTGGTGGTTTGCACAGGATGAGGAGGAAGTTACGAGGTTATAAGTGTACATTGGAACTCTGCTGTGAAGTACACACTAAAATATCAGGCTATGTGGAAGCCATGGTGGAAGGATTAGACAGGGAGAGAGACAGGAGAGACAAATAATGTCTAACTAGTTTTTAAAAACTAAAAGGAATCATATTAGTCCAACAGCCTAAGGACAAATTACACATACAATATCTCTATATGAGTCCAAGTGTATAGCTAAAGGCTACATAACAAGAAACAGTGCCAGACAGAAGAAACCTTCCTTTGAATTGTTGGCAAGGTTGGTCCAAGAAACTCCCCAAATTATACAGGCTATTGCCACAGCCCTCGATTGCCTCACAGAACTTGAAGGTAAGTCCCTACTGCTGAAGACAGAACATACTTCAGACAGAGGATTTGGAGCAATAGACCTAGAACCATCCTGGAAGTCACTTCCCCTGAAGGCTGGCTCTCATATCCTTGGAAAGCACTATGAAGGTGCCAAGGGAAAACATCAACTGATGGTCCAACAGCAGCTTCAAGACCAAATAACTCCATCAATGGCCAGCACAGCATACGACATTGATGCAGTAGTGGCACTTTTATCTTTGGGGCAATCAGCAACTACCTGATTGAATAAAAGCCCACTCAATGGGAGGAAACTCAAGTGTGGTAATGTAAACATAACCAAGAACACATGGCTGAAGAGGTCATAGATATTTGAGAAAACCCTGAGACTGTCACATCCTAGACTAATTTCTTACTATGTACAAAATATGCATCCTTGTATTTACAGACAAATATCCCAGTCACCACTCATCAAAGAAGCTTCTTTTGCACCAGAGACTATTACCAAGTACCACAACTGGTCACACACGGACATTGTCTATGAACTGCCCAGGCCTAAGTGACACATCTGCAATGCAACCTCTACACCTGAGGTTCACGGAACATAGAATAGAGGTAAAAAAGTCACTGATGAATCTCCAAGTTCTCATTAATGAAGCTCCCTCATGCAACAGAGAACCAGGGACACATTGGTCACAAATGACCAAAGCATAGAGATTGAGAGTCTGCAGAATGCTGATATTTGGACAGAACTCCTTTATTAAACTTCACCCACCCAGGGCTCAGGGAACATTGGGGAAGAGGGGGGCAGAAAGATCGTAAGAGCCAGGGAGGAGATGCATGGCCATGTGGAAACAGAGTCCTACAAACTCCTGGGACCCTGCTCATATGAATCTACTGCAGTGGTGTCAGCATACACAAGTCCTATGCAAACACAAGCAGACAAAAACCCAGTATAGAACTGGGGAAATGGACAGCAGACCCCAATCTTAGCTCAAGAAATATTGGTAACTGATTACTGCTAGGGGAGGAAGAACTGATTTTCCTAAAGCGAGGGACTCTAGATAAGCTAAGTAGACCTCAGTGGATGAACTTGCACTGAGGAATGTGTGGGGACACTAACTTGACACAATAGGCCTTAACGTAAATGACAGAATGTATGAATTCCAGTGGGGGGGCATTGGGAGGGTGCCAGTGGGGAAGGGGTATGAAGATGATTAAGATTGATTGAGATGTTCTGTATGAAATACACAAAAATTCAATAAAAACAAATTAAAAAAAAAAAACAAGTTACTTTTATCAAGAGTGTCAAGAGTGGTTTAGTTGGTTAAAACATGGAGTTCTGGGGGCTGGAGAGATTGCTTAGAGGTTAAGAGCACTGCTTACTTTTGCAGAAGACCCAGGTTTGATTCCCAGCACACTCATGGCAGCTAGCAACCATCCATAACTCCAGTTCCAGGACATCAGCGCCCTCTTCTGGCCTCCATGGTCATTGCATGACACAAGTATACCTACCTACATGCAGGCCATACACTCACACACATAAAACCAAAAATAACAAGTAATTTTTTTTTTTTTTTTAAAGAGCATGGAGTTCTGGGCAGACCTGCACACCTACCGGTAGCCATGCGCAGTCCTGAAATGGGTTGTGAGGAGTAGACCTCTTGTGGCTACTTGAGGTACTGCAGGACTTAGTAGAAAGGCTTGAAGCATGTGTGACTCTAGCAAGCTCAATTATTGTAAATGAGAAGCAGAAGTAAATTAACATCCAGGGTGAAGGCAGTATGGCTGACATCTGGGAGTCTTTAAGCTGAAAGAATCACAGAAATAACTAAAGTAAGATATTCTTGGGGCTGTTTAGTGATACGAATAGGAATAAACATGTTTAGATCTTCCATAGACATTAACAACATCACCATCTTACAAAGGACTCCTAAGTGGTGACTGCAGAATAACACGGGGCCTGGCATTGTCTAATCATTTTCCTTGTGTTATCTCATTTAAGTCTCCCAGTCCCTCCAGGAAGGTGGTAGTGCAATAATCCATGCATCACAGGAGCATAAGTGTGTCTGAGAGAGGTTAGTTAACGTTCCTGCAGTCACACAGCTGGAAATTATATTACTGGAAAATGGAACCCAGGCAATGGCCCTACCTATTTTTTAATAAATACTCTCACTGTCTAATAAACTCCACACTTTACGCAATGATGGAGTGATTAATACTCAGACATGTCGAAATATTCAGTATCGCATTTACAAATATTAACCGTGAGAGAATGGACAAGTACTGTTTTCCTTGTACTTGTGGAGGTGGAGGGTTTCTGCTACATATTCCGTCAACAGGAGAAATATGTGACAGCTTAAGGGCTATTCTCTAACCCCCCCCCCCCAACCACACACACACAAGGCCAGCCCATGGTGTGCACTCTGCTTTCTTCCTTGGGAACTTGGAAGGCCACAAGGTCACATGCCTCCCAGAGGCAGTCAGTGTGCCTTCTGCTTTGGAACTTGGAGTCATCTCACCAGCCTTCTCATTGATTCACACTGAACGTAGTGTATTTCCCACGGGCCATTCATTATCGGCCTTGGCCTTGCTGCAAGAGTGAGTGAAGGGCAGTTCCAAATGTGGCTTCTAAAACCACACTCCACAGGGCTATGGGCATTGCTGTAGAACTTCTTCCAGTTCAATCTGTTCACAGAAAAATGGGCCATCATAAGATCTACTACCCTTCCTACATGCCCAGAGTCATCAACTAAGGGTGATCATGTCCTTGGGTGGTATATGGTGGAAATGGAGGATGAAACTGATGCTTGTCTTTGAGAACTATATTGATCTCTACCCCATCTTTCTTCAGTGCTTTAGGTACACTGTGTAAGCACTCTACCACTGAGCTACACTCCTAGACCCTATTATTTTTTATTTTGAGACAGAGTCTAATTTGCTTAAGCTTGCCTGACTCTCCATGGAGTTTTCGCCTTAAACTTGTGATCCTCCTGCCTCAGTAACCTGAGTAGTTATGTTTATAAATATGCACCACCACTATCAACTTTGACCCTCTTTTGAGTCTTTAACATCACAACTGTGAATATGGAGAATTAAGAAATATTGTGTACTTAGGGCTGGAGAGATGGCTTAGTGATTAAGAGCATTGGCTTCTCTTACAGAAGACTGGGGTTTGAATCCTTGCACCCATGTGGTGACTAAGAACCATCCATAACTCCAGTTCCAGGGAATCTGATGACATCCTGTTCTAATCCCATGGGCATTGCGCACACAGATATACTTACGTGCATGCAGACAAAACACTCATACACATAAAAATAAATAAAAAATTTAAGAGATATTTCATACTTAAAGCAACTAACTGAATACTTCTGCAGAGTCGGCTGGATCTGCTGCTGTTTGTGTTTTCACAGTTCTTTCAGGTTCAGATGAGAACAGTGAGATTAAAACTGCCTTAAGCAAACATAGAGTGGGCTCCTGTAGCTAGAAGGCTTAAGGGAAAAATTAAACTTTGGGAAAAGCTGGATCCAGAGAGTCAGGGGAATTCTGAATTGGTTCATTTCTGTTCACAGACAGGGCATCTCCAATAAAAGGTACAAGGGGAGAGGGCGTAGCCAGTAAAGTGCTTGCTGCACAAGCCCAAGTACATGAGTTCAGTACCCAGAATCCGTACTAAAATGTCAGGTGCAGTAGTGGGCACCTGGGATCCCAGCGCAAGGGAGGCCAAAAGAGGAAGGTCCTGGAGCTTGCTGGCCAGCTGGCTGAGGCTGTTTGATAGTCTCCAGATTGAGGAAGAGCAATTGCAAACAGCAACTGAGGAAGACACTGATGTCAGCCTCTGGCCTCCACATGCTCATGCAAACGCACGGGCACAAACATGCACACACGTGTCCGAACTTCTCTATTAAGAATCTTAAAATAGATACTCATTGCTTAGAGTGGGTCATGGGGCCCATCTTCACTAACTACTGTTCTGGACTGGAGTGGTATAGTCCACCCACAGGCCAGCCAGGGTTTTGTGCCCTTTCTTGTGCAGCACACAGTAGGTTCTGAAAAGATATTATTGTTTTATGAATGGACAGACTGTAGATAGGCAGAGCGAGATGAAGACAGGAGGACTTCAGGATGAGAGGAAAGAAGTGATGGGGTGGGAATCCACAAGATGTACTTAGAATTAACAAAGTGGCCTGTGGCTGGAATAGCAGCTTGCTTTGGGAGATGGGAAGAGACAGAGTAGAGTAGGGTGGGGAAGGTCTGGCAGAGGGATGTTGAAAGTCTCCCAATGAGGGTGACAGTGCTAAGTGATAGTGATGGCAGCAATTAACATTTACAAACACCCTTCCAGCTGCCAACCCCTGGTCTGTCTGACCTCACCAGAGCCCCCTGAGCAGGGATTAGCTCTTTTTAACAGATTAGAAAGCACAGACTGTAGGATGCTGAGGGACTCATTCAGCTCTCTCTCAGAGAGCATTTCAGATCTTGGAGGTAGGCCTGAAACTCACCTCCTCAAATCACACATCTTCAGAGCAGAACATGAAGGCTTGGGATATGAATTTACAGCAGGGTGTGCCAATCATCCATCCATCCCAGAAATCCTTATTTGGTAATAACCGAGGGAAGCAAAAGATTACATCACTGCCCAATGGCTTTGTATCTAGAGGGAGGGAAGACCCCAGTGGACAGTGGCAGGCACCCCTATTTGGGTACTTCCAGGTAGGTGGGCTGAGCCCCATGCTGAGCTGCACCAAGGTTCCAGTTACTGAACACTATGCTGTTTATTTTGCAGCAGGTGTGTCTTTGTCAGGGGAGGATGTGCCTATGAGTCTCAGGTAAGGGCAGTAGATTTTGTCACTATTGCTGGTCATTTAGATAATTTTCCTCTGGGCAGCGTATCTCGGAATCTCAGCACTCGAGTTGGGGAACTGGCAACCCAGAGTCGTTTGCCTTAAAAGCACAAGCCAGCATAACATGCCACTTTTAGAATACAACACATTCATCCTGGAATGACTATTTTATGCTGAAGAGCAGCCTACCTAATGACAGGAATCAAAGATCAATGGTCAAGGCCTCTGTCCTTCACATTCCCCTCCTCACTAAATCACATTGCTGAAACCGCAGACTAGTTCTGACTTAAACAGCCACATGTTGGGTAAGAGTGACCCATGCTGACACAATCCCTGTTTACCCACAACATGTCTTATGGGGAGCTACCCACCAAGCTGCACACCTCCCCTGGCTGTCTCCTTCCAGGCCTTGTGCACCACTAAGCATGGGTTAGGCTGAGGCTGGACTGCTGCCACAGTCTTCATTCTGGGCAGCTTTTTCTGAGAAGGGAAGCTCCAGTGTCCACAGCATCTGCTATTCACACCTGGAGTACTCTGCAGCCCTGGGTGTTACATCTTCCCGTTTACCACCAGGTTTTCAGAAAGGATGAAGAGCACAGGATGTAGAAAAGCAGTCACTGGGAGCCCGCTGGCACCTGTGCTTTGCTGAAGCTACGGAGATAGACAGAGTTGTGCCTGGGGCTCTCAGGCCAGTGTGTCCTTGAGTTCCTGGGGGGTGGTGTCTGCAAAAGGGTCACTCCACAGTCACTGTTTGCAGAAAGAGGCCAGATAGACAACCACTGTCTATAGCCCAGTGGAAGGAAGGACAGAGGGGAAGATGAATATTTAAAGGTTCACAGTCTACCCATCTGCAGAGCATTAAAAGTATAGCAGTCAGCCTTGTGGTGTCCTGGGACAGGTAGAAAAGATAAAGGAGCTAGTTCTCAATTGTTAGGTATGACCTTGATCAGAGCTGAGTTCTGCTTTATCTTTTTGCTACCAGGAGAGAGATGGAAGTCTAGATATGCTTTTCTCTAAGAAGCCAAAAATCTATCAGTTTGTAAAATAAAACATGCAACAATTACTGAGCATGGTCAAGAATTGGACCAGAGGCATCGCCGACAGTGTTTCCACCCTGCCTGCTGATTGTGCAACGAAAGTGCCACGGCCACTATTTTTAGATTAGGAAACAGGTTCAGAGCTCTGCTCAGAGCCACAGCGGAAAGCCAGCATTTCAACCAAGGTCCCTTCCACTCTAAAGATGATATCCCTTCCTCTACCAACAGTGCTTCCCACACAGAAACCGATACATGAAATATCTCCCAGATGAGTTGAGTCTTTGTTTATAGATGATTAATTTCTCTACTGAAAGGCTAAGAATCTTAGTGTGCTATTAAAAATCTATGAGGGTTTTTTTTTAAAAAGGAAGCCAGTGGGAAGATAGTATTTATACAAGCAAGCAAACTTATTTATACTTTACATAAATTATATATAAAATTAGAGACACACTGGGTATGGTGCACCCCTTTAATCCCAGCACATGAGAGGCAGAGGCAGGTGGATCTCTGTGAGTCTGAGGCCAATCTACTCTACATAGCAAGTTTCAGGTAGTCAGGGTTACTTAGGGACACAAAAAATTTACACACTACTGGGCAAACATTCTGTAATATGCTATTGTATAAAATGTTGATTACCTTGTGAATTCTTCCTATAACCTGTCTCTTGTGACTTTTATATTTCAGAAAAACATCTTGTGTTTAAAGGTAGACCTTAATTTGTGGAGGTTCATTTCAATTCAGTTTGTGCAATGGTCTCCTGTATCATAAACCATGCAAAACACCCAGTTTTATAAACTAACTCTCCAGGGTGCCTTTCCTTAATGGGAACCTACTCTTTTGTCCAGTGTGGTGTTATTCCTGTAGATGAGTAAATGAGAGGGTGTTTGTCTGGAGCTACCTGAGGGGCTCCTTTAGGGACAGTCATGGAATCAGATTGCCCCATCATAAACCTCTGTATAGAAAGACTTTGATGATTCAACTTTATTATTAATGACTATTTCTTCAATTGTGCAACTCAGATAATGTAAGGTAGGGGTTGTCTAAATAAGTAGGGATATGGTTCCAACCAAAGAGATTTGGCTAGTCCACACAGCTGTGGAGAATGAGAAGGTGCCCTTCTGTCAGAATTGCTTGGATATTATACCGGTTTTGAACTCAGGACCCAGGCTCTTGACCTGGGCATTTTTGCCTAGGAAAAGGATCAAGAAATTAAGGCTCTGTGGTCAAACCTAGTTCATCACCTTGTTTTCTAAATAAATTTTACTGGGACATAGTCCTACCTATATAGCCTGGGGTGGTTAAGGCAGGCAGGGTAGAGTAGCTCTCAGAGAAACCTCAATGCATACAGATACTAAAATTCCCACTATCTGGCCTTCAGAGGAAAAAACAATTTTCTTGTCTCTTCTCCAGTCTAGGGAAAAGAGACCCAAGATGAATAGGATGGGAAACCTCTTCAAAGCATAGGAAGCTTAAGGTTGGGGTACAGGGACCCACAGGGAGCACAAATCTGTATTCATTACTTTACTGTTGCTGTGAGGAAATGTTGACCAAAATCAATTTGTGGACGAAAAGGTTTATTTTATCTTACAATACCCAGGTCACAGTTCACCACTGAGGGAAGCCAAGGCTTGAACGTCAGCAGGAGCTAGCTAAGGTAGAGACCATGGAGGAAGGCTGCTTACTGACTTGCTTTCCTCCCATGGCTTGCCCAGCTACATTTTTCATACAGTCCAGACCTACCTGCTTAGGGATGGTGCTGCCCACAGTGGGCTGGGCCCTCCCACAGCAGTTAGCAATCAAGAAAATGCCCTATAGACATGGCAGCCAGCCAGTCTGATGGAGGAAATTCCTTAGTTGAGGTTTCCCTCTCCCCGGGTGACTCTAGTTTGTGTCAAGTGGACAAAAACTACCCAGTACATTACATTAGAAATACAGAAAATACATTAGGAGAAAGATCCCACTCTCAGCCCGACGTGGCATTGTCTTATAGGGAGAGGAGGAAGTTCCCCTAGGCCCTGAGATAATGAGGTCCTGGGTTTGTTAGGAAGCTGGTGTCTTCTTTTTAATTCCTTCCTTTGGCCCAACATAGAAAAAAGTAGAAACATTACTGCAAAACACAGGGCACTTCTGTCCTCTCCCTTCCAGAGTGTTCCTCACAGCCCCACCTCCACCTCGCCAGGGTGCTGCGGGGGAAGCACCCAGATCCACTGCAGCTCCTGCCAACAGGAGCTTGTAAACTTTTTTCCCTTCCTTTTTATGCCTGTGGTGATAAACATATGCTTTGAAGCATGAGATTTGATTATCCTGTCTTAGCGCTTATAAATACAAATGTGATTAATGGTCACAAAAACACAGGTTGACAGTGGAAGACTAATTCTCAGTGGAACATCCTTGTGCAGTTCTGGGAGGAAGTCTCTGTTTCTCACTGAGGCCTTGGTCCTGGGTGAATGCAGGGCCTGTCTCCCCCGTCCTCATCACCAGCCCTCCCAGCCTCCCACTGGAGGCCCTTCCTCCTTGATAATTAAAGCCAGTAGATTTTCTTCTGCAGAGTTACCTGGGGTAAGTGCCCAAGGCTCTTTGTCAGGCCATTAATAGTCCGGAACCCTGTAGCAAGATTTGGCCACCTTCTCTGTTCCCCACTTGGGCCTGGCTGGCAGCCTGCACATGTTCGAGGGAACAACACAACCTAAATCTGGACAATTTGTATTTTAGTAGTGATGACAGGGATATTCACTCTCTTCCCTCTGTCATTTTGCATTAAGGACCTGCCACTAATAAAACTAATTAATAACTGCTGGCTCGATGTGGAATCCTTGGACTTCTGAGAGCTGGCGGGCTGCCACCACGGCTTTTGAAAGAAGCACTTCATCTTTGTCATGGACAGGATGAATATTTCTCCACACTTCTAATTGGACAAAGTGCCTTTCAAACTCACTGGCATTTCAGAGAGAGCAGATAAGGAGTCTGTGTGCTTTCCAGATGCAGCCGCCTCTCAGCTGCCTCCCATCTCAGGGGCCCAGCCCTGAGTGACACCTCTCAGAACCTTCCCTTTGGGATTGGAACCTCCTTGCTGACCTCAGACCCTAGAGGGAGGAAGCTCCAGGGGCAGACAGGACGTAGGGGCTGGACTGTGAAGGACTGGTTCCCACAGTCAGGGAGCTGCAGGAGAGTGACCCCATGGAAAGCACAGGTATTTCTAGAACTCTCCTTAGTCCTTTAGAGCCAGAATCTGCAAGGAACTGTTGGCAGATCTGGATTTTTTAAAAAGGTTTTCATTATCATTTATTAATTAAACATAATCATGGATTTCATTGTGACATTTTCATACAGGTGTATAATGTATAGCGATATTGTGATCACATCTAATTTCTATTACCCTCTCTTTTCTCTTGTCCCTCCCAACTCCTGCTGGTGCTCCTCTTCTCAATGAGTTCCCGCTCTATTTTTCATGTGTCTCAATGAGTGTACATGGAGTTGCATACAGGAGCATGGGTGAGAGGTTATTTGTAGAAGCACAGGCACTTTACTAGTACCTACACCACTGAAGACAATGTCTCCGTGCTTGGACTTCTAACAAGCTTCTCAGCTACTTCTGAGGCTCAGGGGAGTCTGAGAACCAGCGGTGTAGTCTGTCACTTTCATCTTCTGGAATGGAATGGTTTCTGCCCTTCAGTAGTCATGTGACAACACATCTTTTTAAATGATGTCAGCATGCAGGGTGCTGGGCTTGCAATGAAAGCTTGAAGAAGTGTGCAGTTTAATCAGACACCTAACGCACATGAGATAACCTAAGCAGTGAGTTAAATAACCTAGTTCAGCAGAAAAACTGTGCTCTGCAGGTACTTCATGAACGAACACTTCACATTCTAGGAGGGGCCAGCCACAGAGAGAACGTTCATATTAAATAGTAAGTGATATAGTGAATTTTCCCGGGGGGGAAAGTTAAGCAATGTAGCTTAAGGACAGTGATGGATGTTCGGGAGTTTATAGAGGAATGGGTTGTTCCAGGGAAGAGGAGCAGGAGCAAAGCAGGCCTTGGTCTAAGCATTTCAACTGTGTATATGTGTAAAGAGATGGGAGAGAAGGGAGTGACTACAGACCCCTCCTCCTGGTACAGAACTGACCATGCCAAAGAGCAGATGATGTTGAGTCTTGAGTTTGCAATAGGAGTGACTTGAGATCGTGAACCAGAGAGGGCAGGAGCTAAAGGCTGAGACTTGAATTTTGCCAACAAATGGAGAGAAGAGGTGGTTTAGCTTATTTCAGTGGCTGATCAGTAGCTTAATCAATATTTGATCAATAGCACGAGGTTTATACCTGGATGTGAGCCATGGGAAGGAGAAGTTAGTGATTGACAAACATCAGGTTTCGAATATTGGGGATCACGGAGGGAGTGATGCAGCCAGTGTGGTTTAGGGGCCATAAAAAGGCTTTTCCAATGTCATGTCCCATCAGGAAAACCACACTGATGAGAGCTGGCGGGATGAAGGTTCTGATGAGGACATCTTGGGAGGCTGTCTCTGCTGCTTTATTCTAGAACCTTCCAGAGTCACTAGAAAGCCTACTGGTCTGTTTGCCTAAATTCATTTCTTGTCCTCTTACTGATCCTTAATGCTCACAAGGGAGGGAGAAAAAGATGGGATCAACAGGTCTGGAAGCCAGGTATCGTGTAGTTTGCTGTAGAGGCTAATTGAAGTCAGGTGTTGGTTAATATTCATTTCATACTTCATTACCATGTCAAAGCTTCATTTAAAGATGGATTAAACCTATGAGCTTGCTGCCATAATGTAAGGGAGCTGCTGAATAGCTTCGTGGCTTGTGTTCTTGGTCCCAGGTAGCACCTTGTGTCTGCCACCTTGGTAAGTCCTTGGATAATAGGAGATGGAGAATGGGATTAACTATGTTCTTTCATTCAGCAAACCTTCATTGTGTGACTGACTGTGTGCCAAGTGCTCTCCTGGGGTTAGGGGACATACAATAAATACTGCAAAGTTAGTGCTTGCAAGGATCTCTGGGTATAGTCAGGGAGATAGATGGCATGTAGTTAATTAAAATTGAGTATTACACATACTGAATCAGAGTCACATCCCGGGGACATGGGTGCCACAAAGCAGGAAGCTATTACTTCTAAGGAGGGGGAGGCTTTTTAAGGGAGATTGGGGGTGTCTGGGGGAGGTTTCCTGTGCGGGTGATGTGTTACAGGAAGTCTGGGCAGATGACTGGGCACATTTCCAGCCTGGGAAGGAGGCAGAGGGCAGCTTATGGTGGAACACAGATTTGTTTCATAGTCTCATTTGTAAAAGGCTGTGAGCTTGTTGGATGCTGAAAGGAGACAGAAATGTGGGTGCAAATGCAGTGTGTGTTTTAACATCAGGAATGAGAAAGTGGGGCAAGATTCTGCAGCACAGCAGAATGCACCTAACTCATGGGGAGCGAGTGTGTCGCTGACTCCAGCTGTCCAAGTGTGTTTGTAAGCTCTGTGAATGGGAGAAGCTGGGCGTCAGCAGAGGCAGTTCTCAGAGAAGGTTGTGTCCCAGATGAGAAGGGAGGTCATTGTCTTAGGACATGGATATGTGATGAGGGGAGCCCTCTTGTCTCTGGTATCTCTTGGATCAACTGGGCTGGATGGGACACAAATGACTGACTGAGTAGAGAGCAGGTAGGGAAGGGTGGCCATGGGACTATTGGATGTAGTTTATTCTTTGGGGGGAGAGGCAGAGGTTTGTGTATGTGTGTGTGGTGTAGATGTGTGCTTATGTGTATTGTGTGTGGTGTATGAGTGTGTATGTGTGTCTGTATGTGTGTGTGCATGTGCTAATGAGTGGGGAGGCCAGGGATCAACAGTAGCTGTCTTCCTCAACTGCTGTTCACCAGCTCTTTAGAGTCTCTCGCTGAACCTGGAGCTTGCGAATTTGGCCAGACTGACTGGTCAAGGAGCTCCAGGGATCCTTGTATCTTGACCTCCCCATGCTGGGATAGCAGGTGTGTGCGGCCATGCCTGGCTTTGTGTGTATGGTGGGGGTGTGAAGATCAAACTTAGATCCTCATGCTTGCATGAAGAGCACTTTACCAAATGAGCCATCTCCCCAAGCCCTTTGGTAGAGATTTTTATTGAGCACTTACTCTGTGGAAGAACAGGACTGATTGCTGTTTGCAATGATAAGGATTCTCCATGCTCTCTGCTATTAAACGATATGTAGGTAATCAAAATAAAGGAGAAAAAGAGAGATTGTAACCACTTTACATTTTTAATTTATTTTTTATTTTATGTGTGTTAGTGTTTTGACTGTATGCATGTAAATTTACTACATTTGTATAAGTGTGCCGTGTGTGTAATGTCTGCTGAGGCCAGATGAGAGTGCTGAAGCCCCTGGAACTGGAGTTATGGATGGTTGTCAGTTGCTATGTGGGTACCAAACCTGAGTCCTCTGTAAGAGCAGCCAGTGCCCTTAACCACTGAGCCATCTTGCTACCCCCACAAAATGCTTTTGAAAAAAAAGTGCTAAATAAATAAATATATAATTTCAACAGAAAAATAAGAGCGGGAAGGCATTTTAGCTGTCTCTGCCCATCCACAAACCTCTTTTTCTAGTTTAACTTTGAAACAATTTTAGACTTGTAGAACGGTGGTCTAGGTAGGACACAGAGTGCCTATGTATTCATACCCAGCTTCCCTTAAAGTTGACAGTCCTCCATAAGCACAGGTGCAGAAATAAAATTTAACACGATCCCAAAGCTATTCCGGAGGTGCAGGCTTACTCCAGATTTCTCTTTTTATTCTACTGTGGCTCCTTTTCTGTTCTGCAGTCCAATCCAGGGCTCCATGTTGCTTGTAGTGAGTCTCCTTGGGTCACCCTCCACCGAGGCCAGTCCCTTGGCTTTCCTTGCTTTTTATGACCTGGACTGTGGGAAGAATACGAGCCAGGAACCTGACAGAAGGTACCTCATCTTCTCGTATTTTTTTCCCTGGTTAATGGAAACCTTGGATTTTTTGAAAGAACAGCAGAAGGGTGGCGTGTCCTCCATAGCTCATCAAGCCATCGGTGCTTCAGTAAGGAAATCAATGCACCTCACTCCTGCTGATGTGAAACTCCAGTCTCTACTTAACTGGATGTCTGTAAGACTTACCCCCTATGCAGTCACCATTTTTTCTTTAGTAAGCAACAAACACTTTGAGGGGGACACAGCAAAGCTGAGGAAGTCCTGTTTCCTCTTAAACTTGCACACGGGCCTTGGCAAGCCTGTTCCCTGTCTCAGTCTGACCCACCATTTCCCAGGATAATGTGTTCCTTACTGCAAGGAGGCCTTCCATCTTTCTGAGTTGCCGTGTTGGAACACCACTGAAGCCTGTCCTCTTCCCTGGCACTATTGAGCTGGGTGACTGCAGGCCAGGAATTTAATTTCTCTGGGCCTCAGTTTCCTTAAACTGGACAAGATCAGATCAGCCTCTTTCAGCTCTACAGCTCTAAAGCTTCATGGTTCCATGGTAAGATTTCCCCTGGGCTAAGCCTATACCTCCAATGAGGAAAACTAAGTTATATCAAGAAAGCAGGTACAAAGATTTGCTGGGTGTTACATGAACTTGGAGTCTTTGATAATTGAGGCATCTGATTAGGACAGTTTGAATCAGTCTAATGAATGAGAGATAAATTTCTGCCTCAAAGTCTGACAAAAGGATATGCATCTAATTACATCAGATGTATGTTGGGACGGGTAAGCTGTTTATGCTTGGAGACCTTTCCGTCTGGAGCTTTCTGTGAGATCAGATTGCCTCTAGTTCTCCAATCTCAGACACCCACTCATGTGCTCCTGGTATTTCTCTTTTTTTTTTGGAGTACACAGACATCTCTGCCATGCTAGATTATGGGCAACATCTCAGTTCTTACCACACGACCAAGAGGAACATGTTACTGTCTTCATACCCACGTCTTTGCCAAACGTGATCCTAGGCATGCAATTCTTCCCTGCTGTGTTAATGAAAGCACCTATCTTTACTAATGGGTCTATGTCTTTTAAAAGGTGGAAAATACATCTGATTTTGGAGTATGGATCTCAAGCCTTCCTTGACTTTACACAAGCATTCCAGGATGTCACATTTCCCCCTCCCCAGTTATTTTCTGATAATAGACTCTTTCTTAAAATATAGTTCAAGCGTGGTGGTGCATGCCTTTAATCCCAGCACTCAGGAGGTAGAGGCAGGCAGATCTCTGTAAGTTCAAAGCCAGCCTGGTCTACATGGTGAGTTCCAGGACAGCTGGGGCTACAGAGCGACCCTTTCTCAAAAAGATGTATGTGTATATATATATATATATTTCATTATGCTTTTTGCCTCTTGAATTTTGGTCTTTGGTTTCATTTGGAATCCTTGCCACTGCCCTTTATGATTTGTATCCTTTCAAAGTTGATAGGAGCCAGAGCCCAGCGAAGTGGATCTTTGGCTAAAAGGGCTTGCTGTACAAGCCTGATGAACTGAGTTTGGTCCCATGAACTCAGGTAAAAAAAGCTGGGTACAGTGGTGTGTGTCTGTAATTCCAGCACTCCTAAGGCTAGGTGGGAGAGAGACAGGAGAGTTGCCTGAAGTTCATGGGCTAGCTAGCCTGGAGTGTGCAATATGGGAGCAGAAAGAGCGAGAGAGACCTTCCTTAGCAAGGTTTGGAATGTGAGAACTGACACCTGAAAGCTATCCTCTGACCTCCACATGTGCAAGCTGGCATGTGTGTAATGGCGTTCACACACACAAATTAATAATTAATATAAATTATTGTAACATAATTTAATAATTTTATAATGATAATACGATACTAAATTATTTCCTACAGGTTTGTTGAGGCTGCTCTTCCTTCTCAGACATGGCAAGACCAACCCACAATCCCAAAGACCCACTTGCTAGTATCATGAAATATGCCCCATTGGGTTATCCTTAATTTTTAGTTTAGTCCTACGTATGTGCTATATAACTGGCTAGCTTGTGTGCATTTTTAAAGTGTTTATGCTGTTTGGAAAGTGTGCTAGATATTGAACCAGAAGAGTACTGTGATGGTTAATCTTGATTGACAACTTGATGGGATTTAGAATCACCACACAAACAAGTCTCTGGGCATGTCTGTCAGAGATTATCTAGATTCGGTTAATTGAGATGGGAAGAACTGCCCTAAATGGAGATGGTACCCTTGCATGGGCTAGGGTCCTCGACTGAATAAAATACAGAAATCAAGTTAAGAACAAGCATTAATTGCTGTCCTTTTCCTGACTGTGGATACAAACTGAACAGTCACCTCCTGCACCTGCCTTCCCAGCCACGGTAGATTGTATTACCTGGAACTGTGGGTCAAAATAAGTTGCATTTCTCAGATGTTTTGACACAGCAATAATACAAGTATCTGCTATAGATGGATAAGGCATGAGACTTGCTTTCAAGGCAGTAATGGTCTTGAAAGGAGACGGTGAGAGTGGAGAATGTCAGCAGATGAGCAGTGTGCTGCTGAAGACGTACATATAGTGAACAGAGACAGGACTGGGGTAAGGCAGAGGCATGAATTGTGACTTCTGCTGGAAAAAAATGAACACAGGCCAGAGTTTTGGAGGAAGTATTATCCAGAGTGTTCTTTGAAAAGTGGAGATATTCTAAGAAGAAAATTGGGTGAAGGGTGTGACACCAGGACCAGGGGAAACTAGTGACCAGATTGCAGGGTTAGGAGCACTCGGCCATGTAGGACATTGCATAGCATAATTATTCTGAATATTAAATCTTAGAAAACCCTTTAGAAGGACATAATGTCTTAATCATAGCAGGTGTTGTCTCAAATGATGCGCATAACATCATTTTAATAAAAGAACGCCATTGATAATTAGAATCGACTTGCACCAATACTCAGCCAAGTTGCTTGCCTTTGCATATCTTTAAGTAATATTTACGTGGCTGGCTTATTTATTTAGAAACAGGGTCTCAAGCAGCCCAGGCTGGCTCAAATTTGATATATAGCTGAGGATGGCCTTGAACTTCTGATCCTCTTGCCTCCACCTCCCAAGTGCTGGTATTCTAGGCATGCATCCCAATGCCTGGTTTAGGTAGTGCTGGGCATGGAACCCAGGGCTTCTTACATCTTAGGCAAACACTCCACCTACTGAGCTACAGCCCCAGCCATATGAGGCATTTTTAATGCAGTAATTATTACTTTACAGTTTTATCTTTTTATCATCCCCTGCACGTGTAAACAAGCAGGTACAGGAAGCTGGAGGGTGTTTATCCAAGGGTCATTACTGGCTATGTCTATTTATTGAACTCTGGAGTCTCTTCCACTTTTAAAAATTATTGTTAAATATCTGAAATAATCTGTTTGTTCCTATGCCCCAGGTCCTGAGGACTTACTGTATGGCAGGTATTATGTTAAATCACTGGCTGTCAAACATTTTGGTCTGACTACCCCTTTGTACTCTCAGAAATTATTGAGGACATTGGAGAGCTTTTGCGTATGTGAATTATGCTCATTGATACTTCCTACCTCAGACCTGAAAAAGGGAAAAACACTCAAACGTATATTTATTTTAAAATCATAAATCCATTGTAGTCTAACTTAAATAACATATTGTAATGAAGAAAATTACTACTCTCCACCACAAAACAGTTAGAAGACTGGCATTTTTGTTTATTTACTTTACTTTCACAAGTGTCTTTTATGCCTCACTTAATAGAAGACAGCTGGATCTTAAACCCGCTGCTGAAATCCATCTGTTGTGATATAACACATTGTGCAGCCTCTACAAGACTCTACTTCTTATGATGAAGATTATTATTGTGGAAATTGCTTTGACCTCATAGGTTTCCTTGAAAGAGTGTTGGGGGCCCCGGGAGCCCACCAGTTACACTTGTTGGAACGGCTCTGCTTCATGCTCCAAGGAGACATGGAGTGGAGAAGCCAGCACATGGAGAGCACTTGAAGGAAACAGAAACAGCCTGAGGAGCTCTGTGTGCAATTACAGTCTGACAGATTAGTCCAGTAGGAACTGGTAGTCCTGTATTCACTTAGATTTGAATCCATGCAAGGCAGAAGATTGCACATGTTTATGTTTTCTTTGTACCAAACAAAAAGTATCCAAATGAAGAACGGTCATACATACATCAAAGAACGTATGAGATAGACCAAAATGTTTTCACACCATATAAAGATGTTGCAAGAGCTAGGAATGTAGCTCAGTGGTAGACTACTTGCTTGCCTAGCATGACACAGGCCCTGGGTTCAGTCCCTGGCACCACAAAACAAACCAAATTAAAAAATGTTTCAAAAGTTATATAGTCCACGTGGAAGAATTTCCTTGGTCACATGTCTCAGTTTGTTTACTAGGTGTGTCTTGGTAGTGTATTGACTCTTCATTACAAGTAGGTTTTTGTTTCTATGTGTGTGTGTGTGTGTGTGTGTGTGTGTGTGTGTGTGTGAATGGTATATGCACATATGTGTGTGTAGGTGCCTGTACCCATGAACACATATAGAGGCCACAGGAGGATAGCCAACATTCTGCTCTATTGCTATGACTTGTTTCTTTGCAGCAGGGTCTCTCATTGAACCTCGGAGGTAGGCTGGTGGCTTGTCTCCTTCCAGCACCCCAGGACTGGTGTTCCAGGTATTTCAGGGACCACTCCCAGATTATTTATGCAGGTTCGTGGGATTTAAACTCAGGTCCTCTTGTTGAGCAGCAAGAGCTCTTACCTGCTGAGCCATCTCTACAACCCAAATTTTTTTTTCTACCTTAACTCATTTGAAGTGATTTCCAAACTGGTTTTCCATATCTAATGTAGTGTGTATGTGCATTGAAAAAAAATGTTAAAGCATTATCTTTTGTAGTTTCTTTGTACAAAGTATTTTTATCTTTAGGAAGCATTTTAGAGTTGAATTAACCCAAACATCTAAGAGTTTTTCACCTGATCCTTCAGAAGCATTCTGTTTGACACAGTATGACAAGATTCTCCAATACCCGTGAAACAAATGGATATGAGTATTCTAATAAAGCTGATATATTTATCTGTACCCTTCAGCTCATAAAATGGAATTTGATCACTTTCAAATTATATTTTGAAATATTTAGGGCAGTGTATTGTAAATGTTTTAAAAATTAACTGGGGGGAAGATGAAAGACTTTTAATTTCCTCAGACTCAAATATTTCAAGCTGAAAGCTACTGTATCCATTTCTTTTGCCTTCTGTTGTTACTTGGCATTTTTTCTTGGCCTAGGACTGAATATTTTGCATCACTTTAGGAAATTCAGAATGTATCTAGCTTTTAAAGTAATAAACCAGATTTATAGCTGAATAAATTCAGAATCAGAATTTTAAAAAACACACATTAGTTCATTGTTCTTTTTTAAAAATGTCATTAACAGAGAATCAGTGTTCTGAGCACTTTCCTGTGGTGAACTTGGAGTCTTTCTTAAGGCTATGAATTAAAACGTAGAAAGCAAGGACTGGAAAGGTGGCCCAGCAGGAAAGAATGTTTTCTGCTTTTCCAGAGGGCCCTATTTCAGTTCTCAGCACCCACATGTGGTGGCTCACAGCTGCCTGTAGCTCCAGCTCCAGAGAACTGATGCCCTCTTCTGGCCTCTTTGGGCACTGCACCCATATCCACATAAACACACGGAGACACACATTCATATAAATAAATCTAAAATAAATACAGAAGATTCCTTCCCTTCTTCATTCTTTCCTCCTTTTCTCTCTTTTCATCTTTTTTTTCTTATTTCACTTTTAGAAGTAGCTTTATGCTTCCTCCTTCCCTTCTCCAACTTGCAACACTAACTATCCAATAAAAATGTAAAAAGAATTGATGATGGGACTGGGACTGGGTGCTGACAACAGTATTTTATACAGAGCTGTGAACATGTTTGCAACTATGTATTAGTCTTCTGTTCACTTATTTGTAGTATTAATATAATGATTCATAAAGTTTCATTTCAAAACAAAATCTGAAGTATGTAGAAAGCACACAGTATAAGCATATTCAAGGATTTGAAAGGTCAAGGTGAGACCCCATGCCTGTCAGCATTACTCAGATGGAAGTTCTGGAACCTATGTCCCCTCCCTCCTTCCTGATTTCTTGATTTTCCTCTGACTCCCCTTTCTCTTGGGAAGTCTACCCTCTCTCTGCAGTAAGCTGGAAGAAACCTTGTTTGTGAAGACTGAGGCTTGGATTTAAGCACCACATCTCCTGCCATCATCCATGGAAGGCTCTCTGTCAGCACTGAGTGACTGAATAGGGATTATGCATTTGTTGTCTTTTAAATTCTCAAACATCAACACGTCTGGAAGGCTGAGCAACACTATTCCCTTCATCTTTGCCAAGCCCCCTACACCCTATGGGAGCAGACATTCAGTAACATGGGTGAGAAATGTTAAAGAGGTTGATAACGTGTTAGCAATAGGTCAATATATAAAAGCAGACATTTATATTAAACCCTCTGCACCTCTTTTGATAGTGTATGAATACCAGCCATAATTCTGATAGCAACAATAATGCTAGTAGTCATTTTTATTAAATGTTTACTGTGCCCTAGATATCATGTTAGGCAGTTCATATGAATCATCTCATATAAATGAGAGAGAGCTGGAGAGAGGCCTCAGTTGGTAGAGCACTTGTCTAGCATACACAGTGCCCTGGGTTCAATCCCCAGCACTGTATGTGCTGGTCAAAGTGGTATACACCTGTAACCCCAGCATTCTAGACATGGAGGAAGGCTCTAAAGTTCAAGTCACTGAGTATAGTGATGCATGTCTTTAATTTCAGTACTCAGGAGGCAGAGGCAGGTATATCTCTGTGAGATTGAAACCAGCCTAGTCTACATAGTGAGTTCCAGGCTACAGGGAGACTGTCTCAAAACAACAACAAAAATGTTCAAGGTCGCCATCTGCTACATAATGAGTTTCAGGTCAGCTTGGCTACATGAGAACCTGTCAGTAAATAATGAATTAATTAATTAACAGTAAGGGAACCACCCTTGTTCTCAGTGATTTTTTTAAATCGTAGTAAGGCACATGTAAAGGAAATACCCAGCAGTTCATCTACTGAGAAGAGAAAGCTCAAACACATTGTACAACTACTTCACCATGGTGCATTCAGCAGCATTTGATAGGAAGGAATGAGGTCCTTTATATGGGAATCTATGCCACACATGTTCAGTAATAAAAGTTTCAAGATAAAGGTGCATATTCTGGTTACAGATAAAAGTGTGTATATCTGTAAGCCATGTGAGTATCGGGAGCTAGTACGTTAAAATGCACTTCAAGAGATTGAAGCTGATGCTTTTGGGGTCAGGGAGAGAGGGTCGGAATGGGATGGGAGACTTCTTTGTTCGTATATTTCATATATGCCCTATTGTTTCACTGCCAAATGATTTTATTTTATTATGCATTTAAAAACATACCTTTAATAAAGACAAGCCTAACTTAAGGCAAAAAGTATGGGGGTTTGGTGTGAACCTTTCCTTGGTTTTCATTAGCTATATGGCCTGGATAAGCTCCCAACTTCACTGAACCTCAGTTTCCTCATCTCCTGAAGAGAGGATGTGGGGCTAAGAGATGGCTCAGTGGGTAAGAGCACTGGCTGTTCTTCCAGAGGACCTGGGTTTGGTTCCCAGCACCCACATGGCAGCTAACAATGCCATAACTCCAGTTCCAGAGGACCCAACACCTTCTTCTGGCCTCTATCAAGCATTGCAGGACATGAGTGCACTTAAGTACATGCAGTCAAAACACATACACATAAAAAATAATAAAAATAATAATTAAAATGCTTTTTAAAAGGAGAGAAATATGACAGATCTGCATCTCCTTGGCCCTTCCATCTTGGGAGGCAACTCAGTACCTGTGCTCAAGAGACTGGGCTAGACAGCCACCATTCTAGGTCCTAAATCTGAGGCAGGGTTTTCAGAACCATAGACACAGCCCTCAAGGCATCTTCAGTTGGGCTGCCTGCACCCACCAGAAACTTTATCTGGGGCAAATTTAGGTCAGATCTGCTAGCTCTGTGGTGTGACAAGTTATTTAACCTCCTGAACCCAGTTTTCTTTCATAAAAGATGGTGATCAGATCAGCTGCAAGGACTATTACAAGGGTTAGTATTATGCAGACAATGGAGGTTTCCATCCCTTTAGTGTAGTAAGGGCTCAAGAAACTCTAGCTGCCAATCATCGAGCAGGTCCCCAAGGAACAGTTGCAAAGAAGAAGGCCTTGGTTGGATGGCTGAATCTTTTGGAGTCCAGGATGCTGAAACCTGGCTCAGAGATTCTGGCACCACTTCCAGTGTGACAGTACTTGGAATGAAGGAAGGTGTGAGTATTAAAATATTTTGATGTGAAAGCAGAATGGGATGTTATATATATATATATATGAGGAAGAGGGGGATCAATAAGAGAGGAAAGGGGAATGAGAGACGGTGTTGGGGAGGGGAGGAACAAGAACAGCGTCTAAAGACATACTGTGTGGAAATGCCATAAAAACCATCATTCTGTATACTGACTCCAAAAATTAATAAAAAGTAACACATACTATTATATATCACTTAATTACTAATTTTACATTTGAGACATCTATCGAAGGTGGTGATGGGAAATTTGATCGTAGTGATAGACTGGTTCCTGACACCTATTTGTGCACTGTTAATCTGAGATCACATTTTGAAGTGAAAAGTGACATACCATTTTGAATTTGTGTGCGCACCTCTCTCTCCTGCCCCCTGTCCTCGCCAGTGGCACTTGCTGCCAGGCAGGAGAGAAGTCTCTTTCCAGGACAGTGGCTGCTCCTGCTTGCCAATAAGAAATGAAACCTGCTAATCCCTATTAAGAGTCTTCTATCGACAGAGCCTTTGCAAAGAGCTTGGGGAAGGAAGGTTAGTGAGAACCAGACCTATCTTAAATAGCTTGCTGTCTGCAGAGTGAGACTGGGGAACTGCATCCTCCTGTGGATGGAAGGTTGAACAGGAGCCCTGTGCTTGGGGGCAGTGGGATGTGACAAATTCTAACAGCAGACAACAAGTCAGGCTTCCCAGAGGAGACCTATAAGCCAGCCTGGGAGGAAATTATGTGCCCTGCGTGTCAGGCTAGGGGATTGGGCACAGACAGTAGCACAAAGCTGGGAGAGTAGGTGGCAGGCCTGTGGAATGGCAGTCACCTGAGTTTAGAGAGATGGTATTGCTGAGTAGCTGTGAATAAAATGAAAATGTTCTCCTAACTTCCTGCTAGAAATGACTTCCTGGAAGTTCCCAGTCCCTCACCCGCTGATTCACATTTACTCTGCAGAACATGTTTGGAGAGAGTGTGAGGGCCAGATTTAAGAAGAACTTGGAGGGCTGGGATGTCACTCAGTAAGTAGAGGGCTTGCTTAGCATGCACAAAGCCCTGGGTTCCATTCCCAGCACCGCATAAACTAGGCACACCCTAATCCCAGCATTCCAGAAGTAGAGGCAAGAGGGTCAAGTTTAAGGTCATTCTTGGCTGCACATTGAGCTGGAGGTCAGCTTGAGCTACAGACTATTTCCCTGTCTCAAAAATAAATAAATATAAAGAAGGAAAGAAGAAAGAAAGAAAGAAAGAAAGAAAGAAAGAAAGAAAGAAAGAAAGAAAGAAAGAAAGAAAGAAAGAAAGAGAGCAGTGAAGCATGTTCTGGACATGATGGGATGACAGGACCTCTACACTCACAAGCTCAGCAGCTGTGGTTGCCTACACAAGGCCTGTATAAGCTCAAGTCAGTCAATATTGTAACATGGAGTAGGCAAGGGTTCATGGGTCCTCCACTCCTAATCAAGGAGCTAGGGACAGTTGACAGCCTCTGGGGCAGGGAGAGTGTGTTTAAGGGTGTGGCTCCAAGTAGGTCATCCATCCTTCAGCGGATGGTCCCACACAGAAGAGTATGTGGACAGTATCAATTGGAGTTGAAACGCTTTTTTTGTAAAAAGGCCACAAAGTTGGTGGGGTGGTAGGGAGATGTGGATTTGAGAGGGGTGGGAGGGGGGAGTTGTGGATGAATATAGCAAAATACATTATAGGAGGTTCTCAAAGAATTAATAAAAAATATTTAAGTATTGAATGTCACTTGCATTTTGCTTCCAACCAACTTCAAATCCCAGAGCATCTGACAACATTTTGAACAAGCTATTTTTGTGCAGGTTTGGACAATTCACTTTGCAAATGATGCTCAGGGAGTTTCAGGTCAGTGGTTTCCTGTGAGAGGTCAAGGGGAGCCAGTGGTCCATGAAGATCAGGATGGAACTCCTGAAGCTATTTTAAGGTGTTTCGAAAGTTCCAATTGAGGTTATGTGTTTATCCTTCATAAGATTGTAGCTGGTGCTAACAAGGTCTTTCTTTGGTCTAGCACTGCATGAGCCCAGCAGGGTAACTTAGAAGAGCCTGGTTGCCACTGTCCAGAGGCAAAAAGCATGGGGTGAGGATGGCCTCAGAGTCACTGTGTAGCCAAGGATGACCTCAGAATCACCATGTAGCCAAGGATGACCTCAGAATCACCGTGTAGCCAAGGATGGCCTTAAACTCAACAGTTACAGGTGGTGACAGGTGTACACCACCGTGCCTGGTTTATTGGTTGCTGGGGATTGACCTCAAGGCTTCATGCTAGACAAGCACTGTACCAACAGAGTTGCTTTTAGACTCCTGCTACCATCTTCCAGCTAAAACATCTTAAACCAGCTTCCACACCTGTGTTGTCTTACCCTCTCATAAAATGGGAATAAGGGTCTGGAAGGGCTGGAGCAGCAGTTAAGAGCACACACTGTGTGGTGTTGCCATGCCACAATACCATTACCTGAGTAAAACAGCCTGACTCTTCAGTTTTTAATAGTGGGCCTGAACTCGGAGAACACCTGTTCCCCCAGACGTCTCTAGGAATGCTGCCAAGGGGTCAGACCTTATTCATACTTCTATTTAGAACTGTTTCTCCAGCATCAGTTTTGGGAAGTCGAAGCTTGGATCCATTCTTCTCTTATCAGACAATTTTGCCCTTTCATCCCTGGGCCTAAAAAAATCTCATATAGACAAGGTCAAGCAATTCTGCATAGTCATTGTTTAAACTGAAGGTGTACTGTCTGTCAGTGTTCTGATACGTTGAGTCTCAAACACACCCACCTTCATTCACTATCTTTGGGTGGAGCAGCAAATTGGGGTTCTGAGGAATCCAGGTCAGGTGCCCAGGTCACAAGATCACATGGTTAAGTGACTGTAGATTTTTAGTTGTGAGGTTAAAAGTCCTTAGTCCAGACTCCAGCCATTTTATAAAAGTCGTTCCTATAATACTGCTCTTCCCAGAGAACTAGATTTCAGTTCCCAGCAGCCGTGTTGGGGGCTCACAACTGCCTGTACCTCCAGCTCCAGTGGGTGTAACACCTGTGGCCTCTGCAGGCACCAGCTCTCAATTGCCCATACTCATGCACAGACACATGTATACATAATTAAAAATTACATTTTTAAAAAAGTTAAAATGAGAATAATATTAATAGTACTTACTACTTCCCTCCTAGGGCTGTGGTGAGGACAGGAGAATCCACTTAAAGTACTTGCATGAAAGAAGGTATTTAAAACCTGTCACTAATATTAAGCCATCGCACAGAAACATAATTCTGTGTAACTCTCTGCACTCATGTTTGGTAGCAGTACCTAGAGAACAGCAAAATAATAATGGAAGCTTGAAGGTGAAAATGTGGCAAGTTTTCTGAAAGGACTTGCTTGGCCCCAGCATCTCAAGAAGACAGCACAGGGCTGCCTCCCTTCCCTTATCTCCTCTTCCCCCTCAGTCTGAGGTATGTGCTCTGTAGAGGGCCCTCCGACTTAAGCTCTGCCTCTGGAGTGTGATTTATCCTGGAAATGGTTCTAACGGAAAATAATAGAAAATTACTTGCCAGGAGAAGAATCAAATGAGAGAGTGTATTTACTTTGGGCGCTTTTCCCATTGCACCGGGTTATATTGCCAAGGAGCTAAAAATAGTGGTGATAAGCAGTCTGTGAATTGGTCCCTCTTGGGGTGTCAAAGGTCAACCAAAAGTAGAATTGCTCCTCTGGGGGCCCTGCAGAATCCACTGCATGTGCTTTGAACCTTGTTTCGGGAGTCCCCACTGTAGTCTCTGTTGGCCGCTCTCCTGTCTTCTGCCCACGTGGCCCGGGTTTCCCTCCTGACTGATCAACCAGTTTAGGATGGCCTCATGCTTTAAATACACTATTTATAGCCACTAATACATGTCTTCATGATGCTTCACATAGCAGCTGGTCTTTGTGCTGCCATAAGAAGGGAGTAATGAAATACATGGTGTTTATATGGGTGGCTGTAGGAGCATCATTTTTGTCTCTGGGTTGCTTATTGTAGGAGGCATGTAAAATTGCAAAGCGTGTTTTTTTGTTTCTTTAAGATAAGCCCCCAGTGTATTAAATATTCATCTGTTTTGGAAGAACACTGTACCATCTTTTGTTTTCTTCATCCCTATTTTCTCATGGAAATATATTCAGATGTCTACAATACATATTGTTCTCATAAAATGCTCCTCACTACAACTGGTCCCCTGAGCAAAACTTAAAATCTTCATCAACAGCTGTTCCAAAATATGGTAATAATGCTCACCCTTCAGCCTGTAGGGTCACATTTAACTAATGCCAGAGAACTGAGCTTCAGGGCTTGAATCTTGGGAGGCCATGGCTTGGGGCTGTGAGTGAGGATCTGAGATCTGAAAGCCTGAAAACCCTTTGTGTGTGTGTGTGTGTGTGTGTGTGTGTGTGTGTGTGTGTGCAGAAACAAGTATACTTGTACATGTGCATGTGGAAGCCAGAGGGCAACCCAGGCATTGTTTCTCAGGTGCTGTCCACCTTGTTTCTTATGACAGACAAGACAAGGTCTTTTACATACTCAGAACTCACTGATTTGGTGAGGCTGGCTGTGCAGTAAGCCCCAGGGAGCCCCCATCTCTACTGTTGGGATTACAAAGGTATGCCAACATGTCTGAATTTTCTTGAACATGGGTTCTGGGGATCAAGCTCAGAAGAAGCACCAAGTGAGCCATCTCCTCAGCCCAGCTCTCTCTTCTCTTTTTATGGCTTGGTTGAGTTGAAGACAGAGGGCTGTCATTGAAAGATGGGGACAGGAAAGTCCAGGCTCCCCCCGACCTGGAGGAGTAAAGGAGGAGAGTGACAAGATAGACTTCCGTCCTAGAGAAGAGGTGTCGTCATCATCCCCACCCTCCATTGGTGATTCTGAGGTTCGCTGAGGTGGGGAGAAATCCATGTCTCAAGCATTCACCCGTCTCTCAGGGTTTCCTGAGTCTAGCACAATACCAAGGATTCCACCTTCCACATCTTATGTGCCCCTGAGTGGGGGTGGGTCTATGGGGGGCATTAGAGAAGCAAAAACTTGCTTGCTATCCTGAAAGAGTGTACACCTGTTGGCAGGGCTGGCCTGGGACAGGTTTGGTGCTTAGAATGAAACTAAGCCAATTGGTCACCAAATTCTGGTCCCTCAAGAGAAATGGACTTTAGAGTTAGTCAAGAGAAATCTTATTTGGCCGCTAGCAGAGAAAACTTACAAGGCATGAGATCCAACTCTTAGAGTCTTTACCTGTAAAATTCCACCTAGAAGGACTGCAGCAAGGAATGAAACATGGTGTTACCCGGTGGATGCCTAATAAAGATTAGCTTTTAGGGTCTGGAGACATGACTCAGTGGTTAAGAGTACTTGCTGCTTTTGCAGAGGACCCAAGTTTGGTTCCCAGCACCCACATCAGGTGACTCACAACTACCTGTAACCAGAGCTCTAAGGAAACTGATGCCCTCTTCTGGACTCTGAAACTATAACAGGGCATCTTTACGTCCCATTCAGCCTGAATAATACTTCCTTTCACTTCCATTAAAATTTGAACCCAATGACTCTGCTTTGCCTAAGTAAACTGTAGACACTTTTTTCCCCTACTGCTAAAGCTGGTATTAGTATATTGCAGCAATGACTGATGACTTTGGAGCACTTACCTCTAGCCAAACTGTGTACTGAAGACTATACATGTATTCTGGAGCCACGGCTGTGTGACCTTGGAAAGGGACTTTGCAATTGGGATTCAATTAGGAACTGGAGATGGGGTGGGACCCTGGATTACCTGGATGAGCACAGTGTAATTGCAAGTCCGTCTAAGAAGGAGGCAGAAGATTCAGAATGGGAAGATGGGATTTGAAGATAAAAACAGATGAGACGTGAGGGGGGTGGGGAGATGCTGTACTGTTGGCTCTGAGGAAGGAGGGGAAACCAGCAGATGCAGGTGTCCTATAGAAACTAGAAAAAAAATTCAAGAAAATAACTTTCCCCCAGAGCTTCCAGAAGAAGCAAAGCCCACCAATACTTTGACTTGGAGACTGCTGCCATCTGGAATGATGGCGTGTTACCTTTGTGTCCATTTAAGTCACAAGATCTCAGGTTGTTTGTTATAGTAGCAATAAGAAACTAATATCAGAAGTCTCTTGCTTTCTCTCCTACCCTCTTCCTGGTACACCACACTGGGCTGTGCTTCACCTACAGTAGGCCTTACTACTGTGCCCCTTGAAAGACAATGGAAAGAGATAGGAAAAGTAGAGTGAGTCTGCTCGGGTAACAGCTACAAATCCCTTCTGTAGTAAGGATTCATACTCACATCCAACTCTAGAGCCCACACTTAGAACTACTGCTTTAAGCACTGCTTCTCCAGGAGCAGGTGTCGGATCCACCTTTTCCATGTCATCAGCCTGGAAGCATCACCAGAGCGGTCCATTCCAGGGCGCAGTCCATTCCAGGGCGCAGTCCATTCCAGGGCGCAGTCCATTCCAGGGCGCAGCCCAGGGAAGTCAAACCTTGATGTTGGAATTGTGTGATTTTCCTTCCCAGTTGTCAAGTACCATTAATGTACACTACTTCCTTTTTGTTTCCTGAGGCAGTTGGCAAAAAAGGAAGTTGCTGGGAAGGAAAACAGGAAGTGGTTTTCAGCATCCTGTATCTGTCCAGCAGCTGATGGGGGAACTAAAAGAAAGAATGCTTTCTAGGGAAATGAGGGAATAAAAGGTTAAAACCTACCTCTGTTGACAACTGAGAAATAGGAAGACCACAAAGGACTCTGGGGGCTGGACAAAGCCTCAGCGTGGTCCAGCTGTGGTATCATTTCTCATGGGTAGACAGGACAAGGAATTGGCCAAGGATGCTGAGAGAAGACTGGTCATTCTCTCCAGAGCAAGGCTGTCATTTCTATCGGAGATGCACAGTGCAGAGCCTGGGAAAGAGGAAGCAGCACCTATAACCAGGAAGAAAGCTACAGGGGGGATGCTGGGCCTAGAAGCATCTCAGGACCCCAAGACCTATATTCTAGATGGAACATTTTGAACATCAAAGTCAGCCCAGGGCCCCAGATTTGCTTTGAAGCTGTGTACAGGCTGTAAGAGTAAAAATCTGGCAATGGCACTGGTTAAGGATAAGGGGTGGATTCAGTTCCATTGTTGCCTAAGGTGGAGTAAACATCTGCCTACAGTAGGGGTAGAGGAAGTATATGGGGCCATGGGGAGGTAGTGTGAAAAGCCTGCTTATTCCCCTGTTGGAAGAATACAGCAATTTTACCAGTTCCTGTAAATGTGAGGCCCAATGGGAAGGATTCACAGGGTGGGAAGAGTCTTGGGTGGGAAGAGAGAACCCAGTCAGGTGAGTGGAGGCAGTGGTAGAGCCTGTGCCAGCATGTGGGAAGCCTTGGGCTCCAGTTCTAGCACCACCAATATAATAATAATAATAACAACAACAAACAACCACAACCCTGAAAGAACAGATAACACATGAATTACACAGGAAAAACAGATAATCATTGAGAGATCACTTTTGGGCAGATTCCAAGCTAGACACCATGACATAAAATCACCTGTTTACTTTGTCAAAGACATTGGGAGGTAAACAGCACATTGTTTTGTATATTGAGGCTCAGAGAGGTTAAAACACCTGTTCAACCACAGCTAGTACATCCCAGGACTGAAACTGTTTTTCTTATTGTTTCTGGTTTTTGTGGGTTTTTTTTTTTTTTTTGGACTACCTGAGCTGCCTCCTAGGGAGATTGCCACATGCCTCAAATGGTAGTTAACAATGTGGAAAGATGACCAGGTTTATAAGCTAAGCAGATAGGGCAGGTTGGAGGTTCTAGCTTTTGTGATACACACATTTTTCTTCTCCAGAAATACCAAGAGCAATGCATTAGACACTGTAATGCCACGATGGAGCTACCACCAAGTGTTGAAGTTCTGAGTATTTCAAGATTCTTTTTGTTAATCTATATTTTACAAGTTTTCTGCTAGAAACAGCACTCGGTATATTCATGAATACTAACTTAACTTTGAGCTTTTTAAAACCCTTTGGTAGAGTTTTGTGAGAGCAGCTGTTGCCAAATATTGTAGAGGTGATGGTTGGATATTGGGGTATCTAGAAGTGTCAGAAAAGCACATGCTTACAGACAGAAGCAGGGACTGTTAGGACTGTGTGACTACAGGAAGCTTGGATTTAGGTGCAATTGTAATGAGAACTTTCAGGAGGGTGGGAGAGTGTGAGTGTGTACATAGTGGGACTACTGTCTCCTTAGAGTGTTTAATGCCACAGTTAAAACCTTGTGCTAACATCAAGCAAGTTGACATTCCAGCATGGATGCAGCGAGGAGTGGGGTGAGGCTGCGGAGCTCATGGATCCCCATCCCTAGCTGAGTGCTGTTAGCAGTTGACGGATGCCAGGGGAGGGAGAGACAATTTCCTTCAGTGGTATGGCTCTGGTAGGCTGCCCATGCTCCAATGGTGGCCCTATACCCGTGCACATATGGGCAGCACTAATTGAACTCAGTGGATCATAAAGAAAAAAAAGGAAGTGGATGGGAAGAATTTGGGAGGGACATCTGGAGGGGAGTCTGGAAGAAGTTAGAGGGGAAGACGGAGTATGCATAGCATCAAATACATTGGATACATTTATGAAATCCTCAAAGAATAAAGAAAATAAAAGAAATTGAGGGCTAGATTCCACAGCTTATGAAGGACCTAACTTAGAAGTGATAGTGGAGACCCTGTATTCAAAATAGATTAGCAGACCCCAGTCTTATCTAAAGGAATGTTGGCAACTGATTGCTGCTAGATGAGGAAGAGCTGATCTTCCTAAAATAAGGAACTCTAGATAGACTGACTAGACTCAGCAGATGGACTAGCACTGGGGAACAGCTGGGGGCACCAATAACACAGTGGACAGTAACAGGGATGACAGAGTATATGGTCTCCAGTGGGGGCTGGAAGGCTATGGGAGGGTGCCATTTGGGATGCAGGTATAAAGATGAATAAGATTGTTTGGGTGTTCTGTATGAAATACACACACACACACACACACACACACACACAAATAGATTCAAAAATTCAGGGAGAAACTAAATGAGGATTGTATTTAAGAGGTTACTTTTTCAGTACAGAAAGTGTGGAGAAAGCGCCCAGATCCCAGTAAGATTGCCCCTGGGTTGTGACACACTCTCGCCATCTGGTAGCCATGTGGCCAAATTGTAGGGCTAAAGGATTTAGGCAGAGCCCAGGATATAAAGAAACCTCTATCAGAGGTAAAAATCCCACTCAAGTTATCTGAATCTCCCGAGTTGTAAAAGTTTGCAAATATCTATATAAGAACTAAATATTCATATTAACCTGGATGAATTAGTGATATAGACATTACTTCTTTGAGGAACCCAAAGTCATTCAAATATGGCAGATAGAAAAAATTATCTTCAGGAGTGTACAGATCTGGGTCAATTGGAGATTGAGAAGACTCAACATCTTTAGGCTTGTAATGAAGGAGAAAAAACTTTTTAAAAGATTTAGTTATTTTATGTTACTGTATGTTTATGAGTGTTTACCTGCATGTGAGTATGTGCACCATTTGCATGCAGTGCCCACAAAGGCCAGATGAGGGCATTGGATCCCCTGGAACTGGAATTACAGGGGTTTGGGAGCTGCTATGTGGGTGTTAGAAACTAAACCTGGGTCTACTGCAAGACCAGCCAGTGCTCTTAACCACTCAGCCACCTCTCCAGCCCCAGGACATAGAATTTCTTTGGAAAAGTCCCAGTGCTGTGTAAGATTTACTTCCTATTTTCCCCTCCTTTCCTTCCCCCTTCTCTTCTCTCCCTTTTTCTTCCCTCTCCTCTCCTCTCTCTTCCCCCCTTCCTTTCCCTCCCCTCCCCTCTC